>NW_028174865.1:1200000-1656738 GCF_963971535.1 Notolepis coatsorum
GCAGATTTAAGAGTGCTGAGGTGCACTCTTAAATCTGCTCTCAGCCACGATCAAATCTCATGATTGATTGACTAATTTAAAATATCATTATAACTTGACAGACTGTGTTCTCATAGTGATTCCTTCACGTCAACGCTACAGGCCTCCTTGGAATTAATTACTTAATCATAATTAAAATAAATATGACAATATTTGTACGATAAGAAATTACGCATTTGATGTCGGAAAAATAAATAATATGGATTCATCTGATCACATGGCAGCTGCTTAACCATATCTGAACCAGCTATTTTGGACAAATGTATAATTACTTTAATTACTTAGATATTCAAACACAATTATGCAATTATTGTGAAATGATTGAAAATAATAATTATTTAATGCCTTCTGTGGAATTTGTATTTCTTATTTGTTACACATCTGTTTTAATGATTAATTATATACATTTGAAAGAATGCAGGTCAACATGCAATGTATCCCATTGATTGGTATACAATGGGACAGACCTTTGTTTGATTGATTGATTGATTGAAAACTTTATTAACAGATTGCAGAATGGGTACAGTACAGTACAGCTCAATTACATAAGGGGATGCAGACCAGAGAAATAATTTCGTCTTGTTTACATCAGGGTCCCCCATTTTCAATTCATCATAACATATATGACACACACGACATAGATAGACAGTACTGCTACATCTATACAAAAAGAGTCCAGAAAAGAGAGTACATTTGACGTAGAAACTGTTGGAGGAGGTTGGGTAGGAGGGGTGGGTGGGGTTTAGACTTACACTGTACAAGCAAAACTGTACATTGGAATATTGACAAAACCATACTTGGTCATTTACTGTACATTGGAGGGGGTTGATATAGCTATAAACCTGCATTCCTTAGAATATATCATTAATCAATTAAACTTATATTGAAATACACTATATAGCCTATACACCAACACTGAAATGACAGTGGATAAATAAATAAGAACTAAAGCTAATCGGTGCACTGGAAATAGACTGCATTAATATTCCATAACAAGTCTTGTGTGCGCCTACGAATGAACAGTAGCCTATAGGCTTAATTATGGAATAATAAGCCATACTGTGTTCATTCATTACGCCCGCCGTAGGCTATATATATTATATTTCATTCATTCATTCATATACAGTACTGCGCGCGCACATGTGTGTGTGCGCGCGCGCTGCGGCAGGTGTACCGCGAGCTGTATATGATGCCAATACATTAATCTAATCTAGTTTTGATGGCACGCAAGCGTGATTACAAAACCTAGCCGCATTTCTCGGAGACGCTATCTGATTGGCACTGACTGACGCTAGGTTTCGTAATCACGCGGCTCGCAAGACTCGCAAAGCACTTCCGCCAACTCATTTGCACACAGCTGCATCACTAGTTGCCTTATAAGGAGCTCTGGAGGCGGTGTATTGTATGCAAATGACCTGAACGGGAACGCGCTTTCGAGTTTAAGACAGAATGCCATTCTCCAAAAGACAGAATGCCATTCTCCAAGCAGATATCAGATCATATAATTTGTGCGACCTTTTCAGCCACTTAAGACATATTACCAGCATGTTCAGGAGTGACCTTGTCATTGATTATGTCTCAGTGGTTCCAAGATAAGTCTTCCAGAATATATCTTTGAAAAAATTTCGGGAATGAGATGCAATGGGTCTTATTCTCCAACATTTTCCAAAGACTTCTCTTAGGGCAACCATCTTGGAACCGACTGAGACAGAATCGACGACAAGTTCACTCTGATTCCCCAACGCGTCGGGAAGATGTCTTAAGTGGCTCAAACGATCACAGCTGGGATGCCGGCGATGAGGAATGTCACTATGAATGCACGTTCCTGTCTAGGTCATCCTCATACAAGACACGCCTCTGAGAGCAAGCCAGGCTCTGTGCCGTTTGCAAATGAAATCGCTAAAAGTCGAGAGTTTAGACACACCTGTCCAGCTCATTAAATGCAACTGATGCGATGCAGCCGTGTACAAATGGTGGCGGAAGTGCTTTGCGACCGATCAAAATGAGATTAGATTAATGTATTGTCATCATATATACAGGCTACAGGTGCGGCTGGGTAGCGCAGTGGAGAATGCACTCGCCTACCACCGCAGAGACTCCCTATTAACACAATTGACAGTGTTAGCGGGTGGGAAGCCGGTGGGGTATGTGTGTGTCCTGGTCATTGTAAACTGCAGTTCCTACTGGTCGGTCGGGGCGTCTGTTCAGCAGGGAGGGGATCGGGGGGAAATAGCGTGAACCTCTGCATGTGTTACGTTCCCCCAGTGAGAGTCCTCGCTATTAGGTGAAAAGAAGCGGCTGGCGACTCCACATGTATCGGAAGAGGCATGTGGTAGTTCTACACCCTCCCTAGGCCGACAGTGGGGCAATGCACGCAACTACCATGAAGGAAATTGACATAACGACTAAATTGGGATAAAACAAATTATTATAACATATATTTTTTTTAAATATATATATACAGGCTACTACAGCTCATGACCACCTGCCGCAGCGCACACAGGCATACACACACACACACACACACACACAAACACAAACACACACACACACACACACACACACACACACACACACACACACACACACACACTCACTCGCAGTACTGTATAGTCTATGTGCGTAATGAATGAACGCAGTAGGCTTATATTATTCTAATGACTTGTTTTATTAGGAAATCACAGATACTGCGCTGCCTATAGTAGTGCAGTCCACCAGTCCGCTGCCCGACTCTGGTGGCCTTAATATGTGTACTGTATTTACTGTACCTATAGGGCAGAGCATATATATAGTATCTACTAAATCCTAATTAAACAAGTAATTCGAATAATATAAGCCTACTGTTCATTCATTAGACACATAGGCTACATAGTGTATTCCAATATCTGTTTTATTGATTAATGATATATTTGAAAGAATGCAGGTTTTAGCTGTATAAAACAAATGTCTGTCCCATTGTACCAATCAATGGGATATATTGCATGTTGGCTATAATGATTTTATAAAAAAGAGAGAGATTAAATGCATGGCCATATAAGTATTTATACATTCATGTGACATCACAGCATATTATTTGTATAGCCCAGTGTTTCCTGAAAACAGATATGTACAGGGTTCAGGTTATACATCTATCATTACACAATTACAACCAAAATAGGAAGAAATTATGTTGACCGCAAGGAGTTTTAATGCATAGTCGGCAGAACTGGTGAGCGGAGTGATAGACACAAGCCTTTTTTACACAGAAATACAATAAATACTAATGCATTAAAGAAGACCCCTCATTCTGCCGGCTTTGCTTATTTACACTGAACCCAGCAAAGGCGGCACAATGCCACCACTGTGTGTAGATTCAGACAGAATGCCATGTTCCTGAGTCATATAGGTGGATAGAAGCATCTCGGGTTGTGGTTCTGAAACAGGTCTCCAAGGAGGGAAGCACGAGGTGATAAACATGGAATATCTTCTAGTGTGGCATTACCTCTGCTTAAATGTTATGTCATGTAGCCTACATTTCCATCTGCCAAAAATGCCTTTATTCCGCAGTATGCGATGCAGTGTTGTGGTTTGTTCTGGAGACTGGTGTATGAGTCCAGGGCAGCCCGGTGATGTACCGTGAGCTTTATACAAAACTCTCTAAGAAAAAAGATAGCATCTTCTCACATTGCATATTATATTAATTGGACCTAAAACATGTAGCCTATTATCATTATTATTGTTATCATTATTATTATCAGTCTTTGTTACCACCTTTCATGTGACAACTGGGCGCTAGACAAAGCAATATTCCTGTGTGTTGGTGCGGCAGGATAGTGTCATGGGGCCAGGGGCGGACTGGGACACAAATTCAGCCCGGACATTCAGACGCACCAGCCCACGCACCGGCCCCGAAACTGGCCCACACACGGCTGTTATGAACACGCGTCCAGTATTAAACAACCCAAGGCTGTGGCTAAGGAGTCAACATCAGGGAGACCAAATCTACACCCCGCCCCTAGATGTGCACTCGTGCACAGTGCACACACACACACACACATATACCGTTACCTCCTGTCATTGGCATACATTTTTTTTTTTTTTTACTAACATCTTAGTGCCTCATTAGCCTAGGGATTAAGGATACGTGAAGTATTAACTACACCATAATAATATTGAGGTTTTGATCCATAGAAATGTCTGTGCTACACAATTTCAGTTTGATTCGATTTATTGTCCTTTAATTTTGCACTCAAGACATTAGTTGCTTGCCGTTTAATCAACATCAAAATACCCCCACTTCCTCCCAGACACCCATCCAAAGCTTCAGTTTCCAGTCTCTCTCTCTCTGTCTCTCTCTCTCTCTCTCTCTCTCTCTCTCTCTCTCTCTCTCTCTCTCTCTCTCTCTCTCTCTCTCTCTCTCTCTCTCTCTCTCTCTCTCTCTCTCTCTCTCTCTCTCTCTCTCTCTCTCTCTCTCTCTCTCTCTCTCTCTGTGTCTCTCTCTCTGTTGTCTCCCTCTCTCTGTGTATCTCTCTCTCTGTGTGTCTCTCTCTCTGTGTATGTGTGCCTCTCTGTGTGTGTGTCTCTCCTCTCTGTGTGTCTCTCTCTCTCTCATGCTATCTCTCTCTCTGTCTCTCTCTCTCTGTCTGTGTCTTTCTGTCTCTCTGTCTGTCTCTGTCTCTGTCGCTCTGTCTGTCTGTCTGTCTGTCTGTCTTGTCTGTCTGTCTGTCTGTCTGTCTGTCTGTCTGTCTGTCTGTCTGTCTGTCTGTCTGTCTGTTGTCTGTCTGTCTGTCTGTTGTGTCTGTCTGTCTGTCTGTCTGTCTGTCTGTCTGTCTGCTGTCTGTATGTCTGTCTGTCTGTCTGTCTGTCTGTCTGTCTGTCTGTCTGTCTGTCTGTCTGTCTGTCTCTCCCCCAATTAAACTGTCCTATTCTACATCACCAGCATGTTTAGTATAAGTCACTTGTTCCTTCCTCTACTAAACAGGTCTGTAATTTTCAAATATTGTTCTGCGTCTTTTACTAGCAATTTTTGTTTTTAAATTTGAGCTTTTTCAGCTCCACCATTTCCTTTTTTACAGGGGCCAATTTCGAATTGCATATCATTCTTGGTTGACACTGAAGTTAGTAAAATGCCATCCGAATTATGAAAAAGCTTTCTTGATGGAGAAACAGTGTATCAAAAATCTGAAAGAAGGAAAGATAGCCTACTGTTTGAAATTCTCCCAGTTGTTAGATTACTGCTTCCCTCTGCTGATCAGCTCTTCCACCTTAGAGCTATATATCCAGGCAGCCTCACGTTGTTCACTAAGCACAACATTTGACGACACAGAAGCGAATCTTCATTCAAACAGCAATGGCAGGCAGCTCGCACAGTAGAAGCAATCGTCCATGTTATCTGATTTGGAGAGTATTCCTTTATTAAAAGGACAACAAAAAACATCTCTGAAGGCTTATATTGTCAGAGAATAGGCTACGGTGTCAGAGAATTAGGAGAATTAGGCTACGCGGTATGCTCCAAATGGCATTGAGTTTCTCTCGTTCGATGTCACGGATAGGCTAGGGGACACAAATTCAGCCTGAGACGCTCCGGCCCGCACGCACCCGCGCACACACACTATTGTCACCTATGCGTGTCGTTGCGCTCTGGGTAGTGTATCTGTAGTAGAGCGCTGTGTAGGCTACATCATCTGGACGGACTGTTTCTGTGCGAGCGAGCATGCGTACTATGGAATTTAATCCTGCCGGCGCCACTGCCGGCCCACACACTGGCCCACACACTGGCCCACACACTGGCCCACACACTGGCCCACACTCTGGCCCACACACTGGTCCACACACTGGCCCACACACCGGCCCACATACCGGCCCACACATCGACTCACACACTCACACTGGCCCACACACCGGCCCACATACCGGCCCACATTAGTGGCCCACACACCGACTCACACTGGCCCACACCGGCCCGCCGTACAGACCATGTAGCCTGGGAGATGACTGAAATCACTGCAAGAGCTGGTAGGCTATTTTTAAGCATCTTTCTGTGGCAATTTTCATTTTTTTACATCTAACTTTTTCAGCCCTACCCTACCAAAGTGGGCAGATCGGAGTGGACTAAATGGGCCAGTCGACTTATGAAAATAGTTATGATATTACCTACAAGCTGACCACTACCGAATTAACCACATCATCACTTATGAAAATAGTTGTGGTTATGATATAAGCTACAAACTAACCACCACAGACGTAACCACATCATCACTTATGAAAATAGTTGTGGTTATGATATTACCTACAAACTAACCACCACAGAATTAATCCCATCATCACTTATGAAAATAGTTGTGGTTATGATATTACCTACAAGCTGACCACTACAGAATTAACCACA
The DNA here is from genome assembly GCF_963971535.1 of Notolepis coatsorum. Lineage (NCBI taxonomy): Eukaryota > Metazoa > Chordata > Actinopteri > Aulopiformes > Paralepididae > Notolepis > Notolepis coatsorum. The sequence continues at coordinate 1,206,407 of NW_028174865.1, forward strand.
TCATCACTTATGAAAATAGTTGTGGTTATGATATTACCTACAAGCTAACCACCACAGAATTACATTACAAAGCATCACACCTCTGTGCTGCAATGCCAGGTAGTCCCATTCACACAGACGCTGGGGCAAACCAACCCTGGGAATTTCAATATACTTGCTGCCGGCATAGTGCTGCATCAACTTTCACCCCCCATTCATCAATACTCAATATTTCAGCTGATGCTGAAACCCTAATTCATGCTTTTGTCTCATCACGTCTAGACTACTGTAATGCACTTTTTCAAGCATCAAAAATCTTCAACTCGTGCAAAATGCGGCTGCACAGATACTAACTAAAACTAGAAAATGGTATCACATCACACCAGTTTTGTCCGCCCTACACTGGCTTCCTATTCAAGCCGGATCTGACTTTAAAGTGGTAGTTCAAGTTCAAGTTCAAGTTCTTTAATAGTTGTCATACAGAAGTACAGAATACTTTCATACAAAATGCTTCTTACTGTTACGCTCCAGAGACTGTGCTAGACAAGATAGTATCAAATAACATAATAACATAATATAGCATGAATTTAGAAGAAGAAAAATGAGGTCACAGTGTTCGGTATAGACATATGTACAATGTTCTGAGTTACCATATAATATACAATACACAATACTATGCAGTGTACTAATGTACAGTACTATCTAGTGCAAAGCAGAAATGGGATGAGGTACAATTTTAGGTACAATTTACAGTAAGGTGTACGAGTTGTAGTGCAATCCTTCATCCATAAATATAAAGTGTGGGGAGTGGGTGCTACAGTGTGTTTGTTTAAAGTGGGTGTGTGCTATAAAGTGTGTGGAGTGGGTGCTACAGTGTGTTTGTTTAAAGTGAGTGTGTGCGTGTGGATGTGTGTGCTATGTGCGTTTGGTGGTTGTTGTTGTGTAGTGTTCATTCATTGTTCGTTTAGCAGCCTGATGGCCTGGCTAGTCCTCACCTACAACATTTTAAATGGGCTTGCACCGCTCTATCTATCCGATCTCATCTCTCGATACTCGCCCGCTCGTGCTCTGCGCTCACAAAATGCGGGGCGTCTATAGAAATCTACCGGCCACAGAGCCTTTGTCTACCGCGCGCTCCCTACCTGTGGAACAAATGACCTGCCGTCGTCAGGGGCGCCTGCTCTGTCGAAGCTTTTAAATCCCTGCTTAAGACCCATCTTTTCTCTCTCTCCTTCAACCTACCCTGATCTCACCTGGTCGGGGACTGACCCTTAGATTAACCTTTTCCACCTGTGCGGTCCGTCGGCGGACCGCAAATGACACCTGGTCATAAATCAATATCTCCAGATTGTTCTATAAAAGTAGCGATTTTATTTTCAAACGTATTCAAGTATAAACATCATAACCATGTCACAACAGCATGTATAATGTATATTATCATAAATACGTAAGTTTTTTGCTGCCATTTTGTAGTGGACATCCAGAGCTCTGGATCTGCGTTGGAATTTTTCAAAACTACACTTCCTGAACAGATCTATGGGGTTCAAGGTTCATAGTTCTGTATGCATTATTTTAATAACTCATATTATTCGGGATAATATACCACAAAATGTAACATTATTGACAAATATTGAAATGCAGTTATTTTCTCTTCCCTATTGTTAGCATGCAGCAACAATTATATATGAAATTAGTTTCAAAACTGTTGCACTGTGGTGAAAATAAAAAAGTACAGTCGATTTCATTATCTCCACGCCTGGTGATACTAAATCCAAATTGAACTCTGCCATTTGAAAGATAATATATGTATATATAAATGTGTGAATTGGCTATAATAAGGTAATTTATAAGCCTGCTATTATATTCTATAATAATATTTCAAATTGCATTGGTCCGGATGGGAGAATTCAGTACTGTATCTACAGAACCTTCTGTTTAATCATCTTCCCTTTATTCATTTCCTTAGATTTTTTGTACACATGATCTCAAGAAGGTACTGAACGAGATCAGTGGCAGTTTCTAATGTTTGGTCATTATTAGCATGGTGTTATTCCCTGTCAAAGATGCAAAGAAAAATCATAATTCATATTCTCTTTTGTTTCATCACAATTTAAGCAAGCCTAGTAATATACACAATATTTCTGACACTTGGAATACATTCACTGAGGTCCACAGATGTCCCTAGATACCAAGAATATGCAAATGGACCTTGTAGAAGTGCAGCAATATTCCATTTACTTTTCCATTTATTTTAGGCGGATTTTCAGAAAATAGGCTCCGGGTGGAAGAGGTTCATCTCTCTAGTTTAGTTAGGATGTCTATTTGCTCCCATGTCTGGTTTTCTGCAGACATGGGAGAACCTTTTTAACCTCTGTCTCTGTCTCAACCGGTCCCATGGAACAGCTTCATACCGCCTTCTGTCTGGCCTGCAGTGCTGAACCTTCTGAGTGGCTTCTCCTGCCCCCACGGGACATACGGCCCTGAGCTATTGTCTTGTATCTCACCCTGTATCCATACGCTTGGAGTAGTTCTATCTATTACTCAATTTCACTATTTTCTTATATGCTATGATTCTACTGTCACCATGTATGCATATGCTCACTACATGTATTTATTGGACTTTATGGTGTTTTGTTCTTGACCTATTGCCATGTTTCTTCTTGAATTGTTTAAAGAAGACGTGTCCCACCCATGGGGACATTAACGTGTGTTGTCGGGCCTTACAAATACATTTTATTTTACTTATTAAATCAGCTTGATTGGGACATACTGTTTTTATTTAAAAACATGAAATAATGTTTTGAATATAGTCAGTAAATAAATAAATAAAAATACTATATTTAAACCAGTTATATCATTATTAAAAGTGTAAATCCTAATTAAACCAATGAGTAATTCATAATGTTTTCCATACCTGAGCAGGTGAGGCCAACAGTCTTGCCAGGTGAGCTGGTGTGTCTATCTGAGTCTGAGGTGACACAGTCCAGGAGATGGGACTCGTTGCCTTTACACTGGAGTTCTTTGGTCCCGATTGAAGCGTCTCCCTCTCCATAGAGCGCCCCCTGGAGGGCTGAAGGAGCCCCACAGCCAAGCTGCCTACAGACCACCTCTGCATCCTGCTTGTCAAAGTCAGCTTCACATAGTGACCTCCACGCCTGATCAGACTTCATCTCCACTCTGCCTGAACACAGACCAGATCCATTCACAAGCCTCACAGACTCTGTACACACACACACACACACACACACACACACACACACACACACACACACACACACACACACACACACACACACACACACACACACACACACACACACACACACACACACACACACACACACACACACACACACACACACACACACACACAGTCAGAGAGAGAAAAAAGAGTCAGAAACAGAGAGTGAGAGCAGAGCATGTCTGCAGAGTGTAGTACCAAATGGATACATTGAGGAATTAAAAACAGACTAGACACAGCGGATCAATTTAGCCACTTTACATATTGAGCGTCATTATGTCAAATGTCCTATAATACCGGTGTTGTCATGAGTTTATTAGTCATGGGAAATTTCACATCACCGCGGCAACCTTAGTACGGTCTCATTATTCTGACAAATCCACACGCAGGCTGATGCACTGTCAGCTATTCACATCAGCCATCTGGTGTCATACAGCTGTCTTAACGGATTTATTGATTTTAAATGCTCAAGAATGTTTTCTAATTACACTGTTGCACTTGACTATGTTAATGTATGCTACCACTGAAATGCATGGCAATGTATTTAACCAGAAAGTATTATGATTAGAACTATTAAAAAAAGTATTTTCTTTAAATATATTAAAAAGTTTTGTCAAATTGTCATATTGACCTGCTAAATCCGATTTGACAAAACTACCTGTAGGACTGACATCAAAACTACCTGTAGGACTGCTGTAAAACTACCTATAGGACTGACATCAAAACTACCTGTAGGACTGCTGTAAAACTACCTGTAGGACTGCTGTAAAACTACCTATAGGACTGACATCAAAACTACCTGTAGGACTGCTGTAAAACTACCTGTAGGACTGCTGTAAAACTACCTGTATGACTGCTGTAAAACTACCTGTAGGACTGCTGTTAAAACTACCTGTAGGACTGCTGTTAAAACTACCTGTAGGACTGCTGTAAAACTACCTGTAGGACTGCTGTTAAAACTACCTGTAGGACTGCTGTAAAGCTACCTGTAGGACTGCTGTTAAAACTACCTGTAGGACTGCTGTAAAACTACCTGTATGACTGCTGTAAAACTACCTGTAGGACTGCTGTAAAACTACCTGTAGGACTGCTGTAAAACTACATGTAGGACTGCTGTAAAGCTACCTGTAGGACTGCTGTTAAACTACCTGTAGGACTGCTGTAAAACTACCTGTAGGACTGACATCAAAACTACATGTAGGACTGACATCAAAACTACCTGTAGGACTGCTGTCAAAACTACCTGTAGGACTGACATCAAAACTACATGTAGGACTGACATCAAAACTACCTGTAGGACTGCTGTCAAAACTACCTGTAGGACTGACATAAAAACTACCTATAGGACTGCTGTAAAACTACCTGTAGGACTGCTGTTAAACTACCTGTAGGACTGCTGTAAAACTACCTGTAGGACTGCTGTAAAACTACCTGTATGACTGCTGTAAAACTACCTGTAGGACTGCTGTATAACTACCTGTAGGACTGACATCAAAACGACCTATAGGACTGCTGTAAAACTACCTGTAGGACTGCTGTAAAACTACCTGTAGGACTGACATCAAAACTACCTATAGGACTGACATCAAAACTACCTGTGGGACTGCTGTCAAAACTACTTTTAGGACTGACATCAAAACTACCTGTAGGACTGCTGTCAAAACTACCTGTAGGACTGCTGTAAAACTACGTGTAGGACTGACATCAAAACTACCTGTAGGACTGACATCAAAACTACCTGTAGGACTGACATCAAAACTACATGTAGGACTGCTGTAAAACTACCTGTAGGACTGACATCAAAACTACCTATAGGACTGACATCAAAACTACTTGTAGGACTGACATCAAAACTACCTGTAGGACTGACATCAAAACTACCTGTAGGACTGACATCAAAACTACCTGTAGGACTGCTGTATAACGACCCTTTAGGACTGACATCAAACTACCTGTAGGACTGACATCAAAACTACCTGTAGGACTGACATCAAAACTACCTATAGGACTGCTGTAAAACTACCTGTAGGACTGCTGTAAAACTACCTCTAGGACTGCTGTAAAACTACCTGTAGGACTGACTGCTGTTATATCTCGTACTGGCAACCGCGTCTCGCTCTTCGCCATATTGAGATATATCTTTATCTCCAGTACCTACTGTACTTCATTATCAAAAAACAATGCACCCATGCACTTGACCAGGCCCCGCCCCAGTGTCCCCCTACAAGACACCGGACATGGTCATACTCGCCCTTCCTCGTTTTTGTTTCCATCATGGACGATGCAGTGCACCCTGTGTAACTAGCTGTTATGAAATGCAGAGAGAAATTGAACAATGTTGGGCTTTCGCCAGAGATTTTTTTCCAGACCCTGGAATCTTCTCGGCACGTTCTGATGGCGCATCGGGCCTGGCCTGGGGTTTTCTCGTCTCATGACAGCGGATCGAGGGACATCGCGCGACGGTTAGCTGTCGGGCTAAGTCGCGCTCAGGTAGGGCCTGCGCCACCAGGCATTAATGCTGCCGTTACTAATACTGCTTGTTGTCCCGTGAGACAACCGAGTTGTGTATTGGCGCAAGGGGCAGGATACCTGGGTAAACGTCGTCGTTATGACTCTGAGTTGGACGTTTTCCCAGCTATTCTGTAGCGCACAGCTAATGCTAATGCTAAGATGCAGGGTCACTGTTCCGTTGTTCCCCGCTGTGGGCTGTCACCGCTTTTCCCTCCTCTTAACCGGTTCATTGATGAAGGTCAATCGGTAACTAATGTGGGGGGTTTTGCTGAGGCTTATTTACCCTTTTTATGGGTGAATGGGCTGACAACAGGGCGCAGGGCAGGTGTACCCTGGCTTGAGAGCCGGGTAGCATCGATCCTTTGCCCTGGCAGGGTTGAACGGTGTCCCACCCGGAAGCCTGCGCTTGAGGGCGAGTCGGCCCGGCAGGTGGCTGTATGGGCTGATGAAGTTTATACCACCACAGGATGGAATTTAGCAGCGGCCAGTGTCATTGCTCAGCTGACTGTTATTCTGTCGAAAATGTTGAGTGTGTTTTTGGGGTTATAGAACTCTTAAATCAGTCGCAAGCTATAACCGCAGGGAGGATCAGGATGCTATCAACTCTTATTTATAGGCATCTCTGGTTGGAGCAGTCTTCCCTTGGGGAGGAGGAAAGGTTTCTTCTCCTTAGGGCTCCTCTTTCCGCGGAAGGACTCTTTTGTCGTTCTGCGGAAACGCGGGCGGTATTTGACCTGGGTCCCACACCGCCTCGCACCATGCAGCCAGAGGTGAGAGCATGGCCTCGTCAACGGCTGTGGCGAGGCCCTCGACCAGCGGCCATGTTTCCCCCGCCTGAGGTACCCTGGGCGCAACGTCAACAGGTGACCGCAAGGCCGACAGCCTTGGCGGCCGAGGGATCGGCTACATTAGATACACGCCCTAAAAAAACGTTGCCGTCTAGCTGTGTGCAGCTCGCTCTCAGGTCACTCCCCCCCCAAACACCAGTGGGATAAGGGCTCTGATTTGTTTCCTTTGGCTGCGGGTCGCGTGTCTTCAATAAAGCGCAAGCGGCCCCACGTTTCGCTTCTCATGGGGACAGGGGCTGACACCCAGTTGATGGCTGAGACTGGGTCTGTCCGTGAGAATGTTGTGCTGTCACATGGCTCCCTCGCCACTCGCTCTGCGTCTGCGATTGGTGAGCCTGGTGTTACATCTGTCAACTACAAGGGTTGTCAGCAGGGTGACTCGAGGCCTCTTCAGGCTCAGTGCGGGTTTCCCTGACCTTGCCTTCGCCAGGCCGGGTATCACGTTAGTGCCTCCCACTCCCGGAAGACCGGCAGTGGTCTGGCAGGTGCGCGTGATTTGGGTGGTAGTAATATCACTGCAGGGCTACGGTGTGTGGGAACCCACCCTATCGGGCAGTGTGGGGGCCTCACACCTTGCATGTCCAGCTGTGGAACAATTCCTCAGCAGTCCATGCTGGAGGGGTGTTCAGTGGGGGAGCTTTTGTCACCTGGTATGATGTCAGCTTCTCCCGTATCAAACCGGCCCTTTCTGTCGGGGTCCCCCCTTGGGTGTGATTGCCTCGTGGGTAGTGTCGGGGTCTGATGTCCCGACGCCACGGAACGCTCTGCTCATGCGGTTAGCGAGTCCAGGGCTGGCTACGCACAGCGGGCGGGACCGGGCCGCCTATCTACAGTTCCTAGCGGACCAGCGCCAAATGGCGGCAGGTGCACTTTGGGAGTACCATCACATATGGCTACAGCAGTGCCATATGTCGACGTGGATGGAGAGAACGTTGAGGCGGGAGCTTGTGTTGCAGTTTGCACAACACCACCCTCCGTTTTCAGGTTTGGTGCAGACCCTGTTGTCAGGGTCAGCAGCAGTGGCAGCTCTGGCCGACGAGATCCAATCTCTGTTGGCGAAGCAGGCCATAGTCGTGGTCCCAAGGGAGGACGCGATGTGTGGCGTCTACTCCCGGTATTTTCTGTTGCCCAAAAAATCGGGAGGTGTCAGACCTATACTGGACCTGTCCGCGTTCAATCGTCTGATTGTGACGAGACGGTTCAGAATGTTGACCGTCAAACACCTGCAAAATGCTGTCAGGGTGGGAGATTGGTTCACCTCCATAGACCTGAAGGATGCGTATTTTCACATCCCGATTTTCCCTCCTCACAGTAAATTCCTACGCTTCCTGTTTCAGGGTGTGGTGTACGAATACCAGAGGCTGCCGTTCGTCTACTCTCTGGCCCCCCGCACATTCACCAAGTGCGTAGAGACCGCGCTGGAGCCTCTACGTCGTCAGGGTATATGAATTATTTTCTATCTCGACGACATTCTGGTCCAGGTCTCATACCAGGCTGGTGGTGGAATTCCTCACCAAGCTGGGTTTTGCTGTGAACTGGAAGAAGAGTATACCTCTTCCCAGTCAGCAGGTGGAGTACTTGGGCTTTGTTCTAAGCTCAAGGCCCATGAGGGCAACCCTCTCGGAGCGGCGGCGAACGTGGCAGGACGGTTACGGCGCTGTATGTGATGCGCCTGCTCGCTATGATGGCATCTGCTCACTCTGTGGTCCCTCTTGGCCTCCTCTTCATGAGGAGGATACAGAGGTGGTTTTCCAGTATGGGGATAGACCTGGTGAGAGGCAAGTGGAAACGTTTGAAGGTTCCCTTGTCAATACTGGGGGATCTCGACTACTGGAGGAGGCCTGGTATCCTCACAAGCGGGGTCTCCATGGGCGGCAGGCGGTCACACGTCACGGTCTTCACCGACGCCTCCCTCACGGGATGGGGGGGGGACATGTCGGACCGATGCAGTGGGGGGCAGCTGGATGGTCCATGCTGCCCGGTCTGCAACGCACATCAATGTGTTGGAATTGAAGGCGGTCCTCCTGGTCTTAAAGTGGCTCGGCCACTTGGTGGTGGGCGAGCACGTGTTGGTCAGGACAGACAACACGGCGACAGCATCGTATATCAACAGACAGGGTGGAGTACGCTCCATCCGTCTGCACCGGGCGGCGGTCGAGCTCTGGCTATGGGCATCTCTCAATCTGCGCAGCCTAAGGGCGCTCCACATCCCTGGCAAGGAGAATGTTGGCGCAGATGTGATGTCGCGGGGCGGTCCTCATCTCGACGAGTGGGGACTACGTCCAGACATAGTCAGACAGGTCTGGTACCGCTTCGGGGAAGCCTTGTGGATCTGTTTGCGAGTGCCCCTTGTGGTTCTCGGTCAGTCGGGGGGACAATCCTCCCTTGGGGGTGGATGCCTTTTCGATGTATCCGTGGCCGCCCTGGATTCTGTATGCATTTACCCCCATACAGCTGATAGGTCAGTTGTTGGAGCGGATACGTCGGGAGCGCAGGACCTTGATCCTGATCGCGCCGGACCGGGGCACGGCTGTGTGGTTCCCGGTCCTGATCCAGCTCTTGATAGCCCCGCCGTGGCCTGTTCCATGGTCATCGCCCTCTCTCAGGCGCATGGGTCTCTGTTTGCGGTTCCCTGTGCTGGGCCAACCGCTGATGGTTTGGCTGTTGAGAGGGTGAGTCTGGAGGGGATGGACCCTTCTGTGGTCGACACCATCCGGAACGCACATGCTCCCTCCACTATCGCGGTTTACGCGGGTAGGTGGCATGTTTTGCAAGAGTGGTGTAGAGTGGGGGGCTTGGACCCGGTGTCCTGCCCCCTGGACGCTGTCCTTTCCTTCCTTCAGTCTATTTTGGATGGACTGTCGGCTTCGACGGTGAGGGTATATGCCGCGGCTATATCCTCTTGTCATGAGGGGTTTGAGGGCGTTACGTTGTTCAGCCACCCTCTTGTGAAGCGCTTCCTGCTTGGCGCTCTGCGTCTTAAGCCGGTGGAACGTTCTCTGTCTCCGAGTTGGGACCTCCAACTGGTCATCGGCCGGTTGTCTGAGGCCCCGTTTGAGCCTCTTGAGCAGGCGTCTTTGGAACAGCTGTCTTTCAAGACTGCATTCCTGCTGGCCATCACCTCCGCTAAGCACGTGGGTGAGCTGTGTGCTCTCTCGGTGCGGCCTGAGTGCTTGTCTATTCGTGTCAATAGCGGTGCGACTCTGAGGCCTAATCCAGTCTTCGTGCCAAAAAAATATCCGGAGCTCTTTTTGCTCCAGGGATATTGTGGTTCAGGCGTTTCATCCGCCTCCTCACGCTGGTGAGTTAGAGGCGAGTCTTCACCTGTCGTGTCCCGTCCGGGCTTTGGGGGTTTACCTCAGTCGGACTCAGGACCTCAGGGCTACCGATCAGCTCTTTGTTTGTTACGGTGGCTCTCGCGCTGGTAAGGCACTGTCCAAGCAGCGCCTGTCACATTGGTTGTGCGAGGGCATTGCCCTTTGCTACACGTTGGCTGGGCTGGCCACCCCTAGGGGTGTCAGGGCGCACTCCACTCGTGGACGCCACCTTGTTAGGGGGGGCCTCGGTGGGACATCAGGGGGTCCCACGGTAGCTCATATGCCGGCTCCAGTTGTTCGGAGCCGTTATGGTCGGGAGGTCTGTCTACCGACCCGTTTTTTTAGTTAGTAGGGTGAATTCTGGGGGGACATATGTAGTGGGCACTTACATGGACACTTACATGGACTGGACATAATCCACCTACACTGTCACTTTAAGGACACGGCATTGTGGGTAGCTAGAGCGGCCATATGAACTCTTGGCTTGGTTTGTTGTGGTATCCACGCTATGCTAATAAATGATGCACACTGATGTGTGGTCAAAGAAACTTCACTCTCTCTGGTCGTGATTTCCCGTCTCCTACAATAACCTAGTTATATGAGTACTGGCTGAGCGTCTCGCTCTTCGCCATATTGAGATATATCTTTATCTCCAGTACCTACTGTACTTCATTAACAAAAAACAATGCACACATGCACTTCACCAGGCCCCGCCCCAGTGTCCCCCTACAAGACGTGGTGCCCGAGGAAATCGATCCCAGACAGCACAAACTGGCATTTAGCTGGGTTAACTATGAGCCCATGCTGACTGAGTCAGTTGAAAAAGGTCCTGAGATGGGACAAGTGCTCTGCCCTTGAGGTACTGGCGACTAAGATGTCATCTAAGTAGACAAACAAAAAAGGCAGGTCCCGTAACACAGAGTCCATCAAGCGCTGGAATGTCTGTGCTGCGTTTTTAAGCCCAAATGGCATGCGCAAGAACTCAAATAAACCAAAGGGAGTAATCACCGCCGTCTTAGGGATGTCCGCTGGGTGGACCGGCACCTGGTGGTAACCTCGAACTAAATCTATTTTTGAAAATATGAGTTTCCGGGCCAGGTGGGTGGAAAAATCCTGAATATGTGGAACCGGGTATCGGTCCGGTGTAGTTACCTCGTTAAGGCGGCGGTAATCGCCACACGGGCGCCACCCGCCGGCAGCCTTGGGGACAATGTGAAGGGGTGAGGCCCATGGGCTGTCAGAACGACGGATAATACCCAGGTTCTCCATGTTGGAAAACTCTGCCTTGGCAACGGCCAGCTTGGCAGGATCTAGGCGGCGAGCCCGGGAGTAGACTGGCACACCTGCCGTAGCGATGTGATGCTCCACACCGTGCTTACTGGTGGAGGACGAGAAAGTGGGCTGGGTAAGGACAGGGAACTCGGCTAGCAGCTGGTGAAACTTATCTGTAACAGACAACATGTTAGACAAACCCACAGGAGGCACTGCCCCGACAGTACATTCAAATGAACAAAAGGTGGTGGCATCGATCAAGCGATTGTTCCTGACATCCACCAACAATCCATAAGCACACAGAAAATCAGCACCCAGCAGGGGCACAGACACATCAGCAGTGATGAAGTCCCAGCTAAACCGCCGCTCACCAAAACACAGCTCCACTAGCCTACTGCCATACGTGCGGATTGTAGTACCATTGGCAGCTTCCATAGGGAGCCCATGTCCGTCGGCCAGGGTGTCCACCCTTGATGCAGGCAGCACGCTTCTCTGTGCCCCTGTGTCGCACATGAAACACCTGCCTGAGATGGTGTCCCGAATAAACAGTAGCCTGCCGGCCCCACCAACGCTCATGGCCACTGTTGAGCGCCGGCCCGGGCGTTTTCCCGGCCCCTTGTAAGTACATGGGGGACGGCATTGGTTAGCCCTGGCTCCATACTTTGTGTAAAAGAAACACCAGCCAGTGTCTCTCCCTCGCTGGCGAGGGGCTGCCACCGCAGCACGACGGTATAATCCCCATGGTGAGAGGAAGAGGGTTGGTCATGGTAGAACACGGCCGCACAGTGTTGTTGCTGGCTGGCCAAAAATAACTTATCCGTATCCGCGGCTAACATACAGCAGTCATTTATTGTTGTCTTGGCCAAGGCAGCCCTTACCTGAGCCGGTAACTGGCGTAAGAACAGCTGTCTGAAGAGAAAGTGGTTGGGCTCATGCTCTCCCATCAACGCCAGCATCCTATCCATAAGCTCGGACGGTTTACTGTCGCCCAGACCTTGCAATGAAAACAGCCGGTTAGCTCGTTCCACCTCAGATAGTTCAAAACACTTCAACAAGTGTGCCTTCAGCGTGCCATATTTGCTGTGCGCCGGAGGGCTGCCGTGTTAGTCCCCAGCACAGCGACAACGTGATAGTACTTGGTATCATCCTCCGTTATTTTCTTTATTGCAAACTGCGCCTCCGCCTGCACAAACCATGCAGTAGCTTGCGTTTCCCAGAACTCTGACAATTTCAGCGCGACTGCTGCTTCCATACGTTTCAGCGCGACTGCCTGTTCTATTGTTTAATCGTCCTTGAAAGCGTCCAAGAACGTCAGGGTCACCAATGTAGAAGACGGGAAATCACAACCAGAGAGAGTGAAGTTTCTTTGACCATCAGTGTGCATCATTTATTAGCATAGTGTGGATACCACAACAAACCAAGCCAAGAGTTCATATGGCCGCTCTAGCTACCCACAATGCCCTGTGTCCTTAAAGTGACAGTGTAGGTGGATTATGTCCAGTCCATGTAAGTGTCCATGTAAGTGCCCACTACATAATAGTCATAACCTTTTGTTAAAACTACCTGTAGGAGGGCGGTCAGGTGGCGTAGCGGAGATTGCGTTCGTCACCAAACGCCGGAGACGCTGGATTTGCCTGTTCGAATCCAGGTCACAGCTCCGGCGTTGTCACCAGCTTGGCTGGCCGTTCACACTAATACAATTGGCAGTATTAGAGGGTGGGAAAGCTGGCGGGGTGGGTCCGGGTCGTTGTAAACAGCGACTCCTACAGTTCGGTCGGGGCACCTGCTCAGCGAGGATAGGATCTAAGGGGGGTAGTGTGATCCTTCCACACGTTACACCCTCTCAGTGAGAGTCCGCGCTGCCAGGTGAAAATAAGCGGTTGATTGGCTAGACGTGTGTCGGAGGAAGCACGTGATAGCCTCCACTCTCCCAGACCGACTGTGGGGGGTAAGTGCGCAGCGACCAGGAAGGGGATTGGGAATTGGCATAACGACTAACATTGGGATTGGAGAAAATCGGAGGAAAAAGGAGGGGGAAAAAGATTAAAAAGATTAAAAAAAAAAGAAAAAACGACCTGTAGGACTGCTGTTAAAACTGCCTGTAGGACTGCTGTTAAAACGACCTGTAGGACTGCTGTTAAAACTACCTGTAGGACTGCTGTAAAACTACCTGTAAGACTGACATCAAAACTACCTGTAGGCCTGCTGACAGTTCATACGTTTAGTTAAAAATAAATATATAGAGAGAGAGAGAGCAATGAATCCAAAATGACATTGTGGTTAGAAGTGGTGGAGAGAATAAAAGCTAGCATATAATGGTAATGTCTGGTTAGGAACCAGTTATAATGGTTGATTATCCAAAGGGGGGTCCGGGAGGGGGGGGGTTCGAGCTGGAGCATATGTGTGTAGGTTTTTAGATAACAGGTATTAGGGGTATATCCTGTATAAGACATTTGACTAAATGGTAATTTCATTGGATATACACTGTGAATTAATGCTTGTATATCTTATCGTGTGTTGTCATGTTTGTTTATATGTTTGTTTAAAAAATAATATAAAAAAAAAATACAAAAAAAATATAAAAAAAAAAAAAAAGGAGAGAGAGAGAGAGCACAAGTACAGATGACAAGTATAGTATGAGGAGGTAGAAATATTCAGTATATTCATAATTTATTATGTCCCAATATTAAATCGATTTGCTTTGAAGGCACTTGCATTTCCAATTCATATTAGGTTAGAAAAAAAAGGTGCTGGATTTAATGTGACTTCCTTTAATGTTTTTCTGCATTGGCACTTGGCAGTGAGTATGACAATCATAGTGAAGTATTTTATGCGTTTGAAACTATGGTTTGAAGTGTTCTGACAACTATATAATTTATTGTGCAACTTGAATGAAAATCACCTGTTGATGATTCAGTTGTGTAACTATGATAAAGAGGGTTTCCCCCCCGATAAGATAAACCCAATGGAAAAACATGCACAACAACAGATCGCTAACGCTGTGGCGTCCTTGACGAAGACGGACAGGAGCACTTGGATTGGTCCCGGGGCACGGCTCACGTTGACGCCCTATCTGCTCCCGGCTGCCCATGGGGGGAAGGATGACGGGATGGGTTAGGCGCAGAGACATGTGACATGCATGTGTGTGTGTGTGTGTATCCCGTGTGTGTGTGTGCCGCTCCAATTGCATGTCCAGTTTGTTGCATGCCGATTAAAGACCCCCTAAAGAGGTCCTGCATTATTATTATTATTATTATTATTATTATTATTATTATTATTATTATTATTATTATTATTATTATTATTATTATTATTATTATTATTATTATTATTATTATTATTATTATTATTATTATTATTATTATTTATTATTATATTTAAAGTATATCTCTTCATCGCATACAGGCAGTGTGCGGAAGTAAGAATATATATAGAATACTGAAATTATTTTTCTCTAAGAAATGCATATCTGCTCTATATATTGAACTATTTCTATATTTCCTATAGTTTCTCTATCTACTCTAGTGCGCTGCCCAGATTGGGCCATCAGACAGACAACGCATAATGGAGGATACTACCACTAGGGGCGCAAGGGCGCCGCCCCCCCTTCAGGCCCTGCCTGGTTATATGAGAGTAGAACAAGAAAAAGTATCTTTTTGTTTTTTGTTTTATAGCCCTATAAATAATATAAACATGTTTAAAATGAATAATATTTACTCATTTTAAGTATGTTTGTATTTCCAATGCACAATATAACGTTATTATCTAAAATAAAAAAACACTCGTTTTCCTGAGCAGGAAGTGACGTTTTTTTTATTTATTTATTTTTTTCGTGTTTCTCGGCCCGGGCTAGACGCGATAGCGCTCTGAGTGCGCGTCACAGTTTGATCGCTGTATCCGTCACAGCCAATCAGTGCATAACGCGTTGTGCGTTGAAATATGACTATTATGTTGGAATCCGGGCGCGATTTGAAGCGGTCTAGCCAGTAGCGTCAAGAATTTCTGTAGCCGCATTTCGCGGAGACGCTCTCTGATTGGCCGACGCCAGTATTTTTTTCCGTAGCAGAATTTCACAGAGACGATCTCTGATTGGCCGAATCCAATTTCTAATGTTCCAATTCTAGCTTATTCCAATTCTAGCTTATTCCTAGGTTGGTGATGCAGGCAGCTGTTTGTCTTAGAGCGTGCCGTGACTGCAAGTTCTTTAGACTGTTAAGCTTAGGCACTCTTTCAAAGTTGGTTAAGGTTAGAGTTTGTCTTAGAGCATGGCGATAGAACGCCAGGTAGTTTGCAGTCTGTTCGAGCGGAAATGGACAAAGGAATGAAGTACTTGTGTTGTGTGGTGCTTCTGCTAACAAGCTAACACTTGGCTAACAAGCTATATGGCGGATGCAGTCTGGACACAGTGGACAGTGGTCTGGAATACATCAATGGATTATACACTTTATCAAGGCAAGCCCTGAGTCCTGCCCTGGACGTGTCAACTAAACAGTGAGTCTCTCTCTCTCTCTCTCTCTCTCTCTCTCTCTCTCTCTCTCTCTCTCTCTCTCTCTCTCTCTCTCTCTCTCTCTCTCTTCTTTTGGATTGAAAATACGTGGATTATGGCTTGTTCAATATCGTCTATGTTTGAATGAATGAATGAATGAGAACTTTATTAACAGATTGCAGAATGGGTACAATACAGTATGGCTCAATACACACAATTGTTAACACTTTCACTGCCACTCACGAGATATCTCGGGTTTCCGATAGTTATGTTGAAAGCCACTCACGAGATTTCTCGGAATTATTATTTTTTTTTCTTTTGCGATCTGAAATCATATTGCATCACGCGAGCCTACCCTAGTATACCCGAGCGCCGCCGGCGATCAGATGTGGAAAAAAGCGCCCCCTATCGTCTCTCAGATGACATAAGGGATTTTGGAATGGACTCAATGAAAATGGATGGGGAAAAAAATCCTGTACTCCACATTTTCCAGTCCACTGATGCAGCCAGGGTTATCACAGTTCATTCTGGAGCCTCTGAGACCCGCGGAATCATGTACTGCACTGTACACACGTTGGATCCATACACTTATTGATTTTTTCCAATGGTGATCAGGAATTGGAATATACCAGTTGGATACCATCTGATGTCAGGTGAGGAATCTATCTTATCAGTGTTAGGATAATCAGACTAATTTTGATGAAGATATAAGCTGTTTTGTGAAATGGGCTCTTTCGATTTCACTGTAAAAGTCCAAGAGGAAATGAACACGGCGATTATCCGTGCGCGGCTCGATTGTGCTTGCGTGCACGTATAATATTGATCATCTAGCGTTTATTTGAAAACGATTCATAAATAGGCCGACAAATATCAACGTTCTGGAATATTCCAGTAAAAGACGATTATCATAGAATTGTCTAGAATTAACTGTTTTTTACCTCAAAACGGGTGCTTTTCAAAATGCTCTCAAACGGAAATGAAGCGATAAAAAACCAATCTGCCTTGACAGCACTGACTGGAAAAGGATTCTTTAATAGGCGACGGGCAGATTAGACACATAGCCATAATTTAAAACATAGATTAGGCGATATTAAGCGTAACATTGGCGCCGATGGTGGCATTGAAGCGCTAACTCTGGCGCCACCTCGTGGCATAGAAAGTGTTAAGGGGATGCAGACCAGAGAAAGACGTTTGTCTTGTTTACATCAGGGTCCCAGATTTTCGATTCATATCGATAGTTTAATAGCTAGCCTTGGCTCGTTTAACAATATGCAAAATATGTGTACAGCCCTGTACTCATACTGAAGTTATTCTTGGTATATAATAGGTCTGATTGTGTAACGAATCGATTCCACGTCGCGCTGTGTGTGAGAGAGAGAAGGAGAGAGGGAGAGATCTGCGTGTTTGGAGACGGAGCGAGTTTTGTTTCTAACTTTTCTATTTATATATTGTGTTTCAAGTTGTGATTGTGAATTAGACTATACTTTATTTGACTGGTTGTGTGTTGTTGTAGTAACAGCTGAGCGACTCGTTCATAAGAGCCGATTCATTGCCGTGAGCGTGAGTCGAATCGCTCACGTCTTGCCATGAGTCGGTTGCGTGGTACTGTACA
Organism: Notolepis coatsorum; assembly: GCF_963971535.1. Taxonomy (NCBI): domain Eukaryota; kingdom Metazoa; phylum Chordata; class Actinopteri; order Aulopiformes; family Paralepididae; genus Notolepis; species Notolepis coatsorum. Next base: position 1,223,673 of record NW_028174865.1, read on the forward strand.
TGTTTGCAAAATGTTTGGTATAGCGCCCCTAGTGGCGAAGCATCGACGGGCCGCCACTGAGAGAGAGGCGCTTGTGGAGAGATCTATATGATGGAGGGGCCTTTTGTGTTTGAGTGTTTGTGTGTGTGAGAAGGGTGGGGGGGGGGGGTAAATTGGAGATATTGGTCCAAATATGAAGGCAACACCAACATGTATTCATTCTCCCGTCTCCCTTTTGTGTTGTGTGGATGACTTCTTGAGTGTCAAATAAACACCTGGATCTCCGTGGGGCAGGGCAAACATAGACCAATGAAAGCAGCTATCTCCACTGAGTCTAATGGCGCCACCCACGAGTCTCTATAGGCTTGTTCGAGATGGATTTCGGTTTGCCTCGACTAGTAGACGAGAGTAGCCGAGTGAAGCCGGGGGAGGAGTTAAAAAGGCGGACACTGCCGATTTCACGAGAGCCTCTCGCCTAGTCTCGCATGGCAGCCAGGGAGTTATGAGACGTTTGATTGATTGATTGATTGAAAACTTTATTATGTTATGCGTTATCATCATATCATCATGATAAACTTCAAGCTGTCAGACACACACACACACACATGCGTCGTCTGTTTTGCCTCAATACTGTATATATAATTATGTTTTGCCTCAATATACATAGTATAAATATATTGATGCAAAACAGAATTATTCAGCAGTGTGTTGTGTGTGCGTGCTGCCAGGAGCGTGCAACAAGATGGTATACATTATGGTATATGAATAGTATATTCCACTGTAGCAGTATATGGTGTGCTGTACATTTGAATCTGATCTAATTTTGCACAAGGCCATCGCATAATAATGAGCTGGACAGGTGTGTAATGTGTGTGTGGCGACTGACAACTTTTCTGAGCCAATAGGTGCTTTGCGCGACCGTAGCAAGTCGCTTCCCAGCCGGGAGCAGCCGGCTGAGAGGTACTGTGGAGCCTCGCTCTGAAGGCTGTGCGTGGCTCGCTCCCGCGGGAGTTCCACACCTCGCCTCGTCAGATTTTCAGAGCAAGTAGGACAACATTCTAACCGTCATGCAACGCGCTTGGCGAGGCCGTAGTAAAACCTGCGCAGATCTGCGTCCGCCTATCCCATCTCGAACACGCCTTATGACAATCAATTCACAAGATATGGAAAAGGGGCGGGACTTAAGTGTAGGGCAGGGGCAAACATAGACCAATGAAAGCCGATATGAGTCCAATGGTGCCACCCACGAGTCTCTTGAGTCTTCTTGAGATATGAAAGTGTGGGCGTGGCTTCAGAAAAGGGGCGTGTTTAACCAAGACCAATTCATGTATAAGTCTGTACTGAGTTCATTGACACCTCCCATAATTGTGTGTCTGTGTGTTTCTCCAGTGGAAGTGTGAGGCTCATTCATGGTCCTGTCTCTTTAAGAGAATTCAGCTACAGTGGGGATTTCTTCTCTTGTGAATCGCTCCTGTCTTTTGACACTTTATTATAGTTTGATATAGGCCTACCATTTATTGTATTGTAATATTATTTGGCCCAGTACTTTTCCTACTTCTCTTCATAAACGTTTTATATTGCAAAATAAATTCATAAGGCTTGCCACTACTTTTTTTTTTTTTTTTTTTTTTTTATCTTTTCCCCCCTCCTTTTTCCTCCGATTTTCTCCCATCCCAATGTTAGTCATTGCGCACTTACCCCCCACAGTCGGTCTGGGAGAGTGGAGGCTATCACGTGTTTCCTCCGACACACGTCTAGCCAATCAACCGCTTCTTTTCACCTGGCAGCGCGGACTCTCACTGAGAGGGCGTAGCGTGTGGAAGGATCACACTATCCCACTTAGATCCTATCCGCGCTTAGCAGGCGCCCCGACCGAACTGTAGGAGTCGCTGTTTACAACGACCCGGACCCACCCCGCCAGCTTCTCCCACCCTCTAATACTGCCAATTGTATTAGTGTGAACGGCCAGCCAAGCTGGTGACAACCCCGGAGCTGTGAGCTGGATTCGAACAGGCGAATCCTAGCGTCTCCGGGGTTGGTGACGAACGCAATCTCCGCTACGCCACCTGACCGCCCGGCTTGCCACTACTTCTAATCAATCTGCTCCTCTTTTTAGGCAACTTAAAATACTATCAATCCTTGATATTATTGTATACCAGATATGTATTGTTATGTTTAACTGCACCTTTAATTTAGATTTATTTCCTATTGTATTCCATAATTATTTCATGCCAAACTCCAGTATTCATTCATATCCAAAAAGGCAATCAAATCATATTCATCATCATTTCTTGCACACAACATTAGGTCAGTTCAGTATAAGATTTAGAGTTCCTACAATTTGGAATTCAAAACTCTCTATAATAAAAAAGTGCTAATCTATTTCATCACTCAAATCCAGGCTTAAATATTTGTTTTTACTAATTATTAATGTTGTTGTTTTTGTTATTATTATTAATATTAGTTAGATTATTATTGTTATTATTATATTATTATTATTATTATTATTATTATTATTATTATTATTATTATTATTATTACTATTATTATTATTATTATTATTATTATTATTATTATTATTATTATTATTATTATTATTATTATTATTATTATTATTATTATTGTTATTGTTATTGTTATTATTATTATTATTATTATTATTATTATTATTATTATTATTATTATTATTATTATTATTATTATTATTATTATTATTATTATTATTATTATTATTATTATTATTATTATTATTATTATTATTATTATTATTATTATTATTATTATTATTATTATTATTATTATTATTATTATTATTATTATTATTATTATTATTATTATTATTATTATTATTATTATTATTATTATTATTATTATTATTATTATTATTATTATTATTATCATATTATTATATTATTATTATAATATTATCATTATCTTAATATTATGAATTTTTTTTATGAACTTATTTTACTTTCACTTAAAAATAAAAGTATCCAATGATTTAATTCATGAGTTGAGGCCCTGTCTGGGTCTCTTGCCTCTACTCAGCACCTTTTTATACACTTTCTGTCATGGTCAATGTTTAATTCTTACTGTTTTGCTGAAATGGTGCAACATAAAGAAATAGGTGTGTATGTGTAGCGTCATTGTCAAACAAATGCCAATCCTACGCTCTGGGAGGAGTAGCATTGTGAGAAAGTGGTGGAATAATAATAAAGAAGAATATATACGATAGATGACAAGAGTGTGTGTGACCTAAGTCACCTAATGAATGAACAATGCAGATGTAAACCCACTGACAGTCATTGAGACAGAGGGTGAGACTGTAAAGATCAGCAGCTGAATGTGATGTTATTGTTTAGAGTTACCTGAGCAGGTCACGTTCAGGATGAAAGTGGAATTAGCAGACTCCACTGATCCTCTACACTCCCTCAGTGCAGACTCAGAGCCAGAACAGTCAGTGTGAAAATCCCATACAGGTTGTTTAGAACCATCACTCTGTTCTATTGAAACAGCAGAGCCACAGTCCAGCTGCCTGCACACTACAGCTGCTGTCTTCATGGTCCATGATAACAACCTCTCTCCTACAAGTCCCCAGACTCCCTGGTGGTTGGTCTCCACTCTCCCAGCACAGCGGCTGCCTCCGTCCACCAACCTCACATCATCATGTTCTGCACAGAAACAAGAGAAACAACTACATTTAGAGGCATGTTTATCTGTAATAAAAAATGTGATGTAATTTAATGTGTTGCTCCTAAATGCTGATAAAACTGATTTTCATCCTTCTCTCTCATTTGATTGACACATCAAAGATCACCTTCATCTTCGTAATATTTAAAACGTCTGATCTCTATTAACCCTTGTATGGTGTTTACATTTATGTTACTCACCCAAAGTTCATGGGTCTGGTGGACCGGCAACAATATTGGGATTTTAAAACAATAAATCCATAACAATTTATATAAATAGATGATATATATGTTCATCTCAATTACAAGCCATACAGCATATATGCTTAATGTTTCACATTTACCTCTGCTAGATCACATTTATGAATAAAAGTGGTATTTGTGATCAAATTAAAAGAAAATCCAGCATAATCGAGACATGAATTTAATACATCAGGTTAATCTCGAAAGAGATAAATGAAACAAGGTGGAGGCAGACAGTGAAGGTACACAGTGAACCTCTCCCCCATGCTGCTATGATGCCCTCAGTTCCCCAAGGGCATCAATAAAGGAATATCTTATCTTAGTGTTACCTGCTGATTTGTCACTTTGAACTGCATGGCATGGCCTCCTTGCGTGTATTTTATGCATGTATCCATACCTATTATTAATATTATTATTAGTACATTTTCCAGTCCACTGATGCAGCCGGAGTTACCAGAGTTCATTCTGGAGCATCTGAGCCGCGGCGAGCATGGGTTATACTGTACACACGTTGGATCAATATACTTATCGATTTTTTCTAATGGTGATCAGGAATTGGAATATACCATTTGGATACCATCTGATGTCAGGTAAGGAATCTATGTTATCAGTGTTAGGATAATCAGACTAGTTTTCATGAAGATATAAGCTTTTTTGTGATATGTGCTCTAGCTGTTTCACTGTAAAATCCATGAGGAAATGAAAGGAGCTCTTATCAGCGCGCGGCTCGAACATGCGTGCGTGCACATATACTATTGATCATCTAGCGTTTATTTGAAAACTATTCATAAATAGGCCGACAAATATCAACGTTCTGGAATATTCCAGTAAAAGACGATTATCATAGAATAGGTTGTTTTTCACCTGAAAACGGGTGCTTTTCAAAATGCTCTCAAACGGAAATGAAGCGATAAAAAACCAATCTGCCTTGACAACACTGACTGGAAAATGATTCTTTGATAAGCGACGGGCAGATTAGACACATAGCCATAATTTAAAACATAGATTAGGCAATATTAACGTTAACATTGACGCCGATGGTGGCATTCAAGGGACTAAATGTGAATTAACCCACGGCACTCAAAGTGCCTATTAAAGCCCTCCATAGCATGCCCACCCCCTACCTGACTGACCTCCTTCCCCCCTACCGCCCCACCCGTTCCCTCCGGTCCTCCTCCACTGCCTCCCTCACTGTCCGGTCATCCAAACTTAAACGTTTTGGTGACCGGGCTTTCTCACGAGCTGCACCCAGACTGTGGAACACCCTCCCTCAGACTGTGCGACACTCTCCCTCACTCTCCACCTTTAAATCCCGACTCAAAACCTACCTGTTCTCCCAAGCATTCAACCATCCCTACCCATAACCACCCTCCTCCAACCTACCACCGCCCCTCCCCTTCCCTACTTTCTCTCCTCTCTCCTGTTGTGTTGTCTGTTGTGTTGTCTGTTGTCTGTTGTGTTGTCTGTTGTGTTGTCTGTTGTGTTGTCTGTTGTGTTCTCTGGTGTGTTGTCTGTTATTTTGTCTGTTGTGCTGTGTGTTGTGTTGTCTGTTGTGTTGTCTGTTATTTTGTCTGTGGTGTTGTCTGTTGGGTTGTCTGTTGTGTTGTATGTTGTGTTCTCTGGTGTGTTGTCTGTTATTTTGTCTGTTGCGTTGTCTGTGGTGTTGTCTGTTGTGTTGTCTGGTGTGTTGTCTGTTGTGTTGTCTGTTATTTTGTCTGTTGTGTTGTCTGTTATTTTGTCTGTTGTGTTGTCTGTTGTTTTGTCTGTTGTGTTGTCTGTTATTTTGTCTGTTGTGTTGTCTGTTATTTTGTCTGTTGTGTTGTCTGTTGTGTTGTCTGTTATTTTGTCTGTTGTGTTGTCTGTTATTTTGTCTGTTGTGTTGTCTGTTATTTTGTCTGTTGTGTTGTCTGTTGGGTTACCTGTTGAGTTAGCAGTTGCTTTATCGGTTGGTTGACCTGTTACTGTGCTTGCAGTTTGAGCCTGGAGACCTGAGGAGAAACAACAGAAGATTAATGAGCATCATGATTTGACCAGAGCAGATGCAGCACTTTCAACTTACATTGGAAAAGCTTTTCCAGCCTTGCACTGCTTTGACACACTAAACCATCTAATAATAATAATAATAATAATAATAATAATAATAATAATAATAATAATAATAATAATAATAATAATAATAATAATAATAATAATAATAATAATAATAATAATAATAATAATAATAATAATAATAATAATAACAACAATAATAACAATAATAACAATAATAACAATAACAATAACAATAATAATAATAATAATAATAATAATAATAATAATAATAATAATAATAATAATAATAATAATAATAATAATTATTATTATTATTATTATTATTATTATTATTATAATAATAATAATAATAATAATAATAATAATAATAATAATAATAATAATAATAATAATAATAATAATAATAATAATAATAATAATAATAATAATAATAATAATAATAATAATAATAATAATAATAATAATAATAATAGATTTATATAGCACACTTTAAACTCAGTGAGCTCTCAAGGTGCTTCACAGTAGAAGAAAAACTAAATAAAAAATAGAATAAAAAGGTTTAAAACAAGAAATCATTCAAATGAATAAAAGTAAAAAGATAAGAATAAAAAGGTTTAAAACATAAAAACAGGTTTGGAGATGTGTGGGTAGGCGACCATTGAAAGAGCTGCCGGTCAAACAATATCGAAAGAAGGAAGTAAAACTATCTAAAACTGTCTAAAACAAAATAAAAAATGGTAATTCAAATAAATAAGAGAAAGGGAAGGATGACCACAAGAAAAAGCGAGAGAAAGAAGACTCCGGAGGACGTACAAACACCGGAGGAAATATCTCGACACGAGGGAAAGACGGAAGAGGTGGCTCAGGCGAGCATGACGCAGGTAGTCAGAGGCGTGGAGAACGTGGAGCCCACCTGGGTAGCGACCATGATAGCCAGCGTACAAGAATTACGGACAGAACTACGGGCTGACATACAGGCCAACGCAAAGAGAGACGAGAGACCGACACTGTTGCAGAGGTTGGAGAGGGCGAGGAGATGGACCAGAGTCGAAAGGCGAGGAGGAGGCGAGGACAACGGGAAGGTGAAGGAGATCTGAATCGATTCAGAGAAAATCAACTGAGAAGAAGGAAGCAAAGACACAGAGAAGGGGGGCGGAGAGGAGACATGGTGATCAAAGGGATGATAAGTACAATACACGCACAATACAGATTAAGGTAAACAGGTGAAGGACTGATGCAATGAGAAGATAGTAAAGTACATACGAGATAATTAAACCAAAAATTTGAAAGGAGGACATAGAGATTCGAGACACATTAGACAGATATACATATGACGCACACAATACAAGAAAATGAAAACATGAAAGAGACTTATGCAGGAAGAAGATGATAAGGCACATACGAGATAATTATACCGAAAGTGATTAAATTTTTTTTTTAAAGGACACAGAGATTCAAGAGATATATTGAGACGGACATGAAAGGAACACAGGAGTACGCATAACACAATTAGACAGGAACATGAAAGTGACTAATACAGAGCCTATGACTGGGGGCTCGGAGGTCGCACACAGAACGAATTGGACATATATAGTGCGCATTTTTCAGCCACTAGGGGGAGTCCTCTCACTAAGAGAGCCACTACTCCCCACCCACCAGCGGGGGAAAGAGGGGAACGAGTAAGACCCTCAAATGCCATGGAAGTTCCAAGAGTTAGTATTGATGTTGATGTTTATTATGTATATATGTATGTAAATCAGATGGAGATAGCAGAGGCTACAACCACAAATATTATTTTATGTGACATGGGTAGAACGGGAAAACAATTGGAAAATAAATATGATACAAGTTAGTTAAGGGTATAAAAATGATAAATACAATTTGGAGACTGAATGTAAGACTATTAAATAACAAAGGTTTGGTTAATGAAGTGAAGGAAGACATAATTAGATATAGAGAAGAGAATGATAATGGGGAGGTAGATCCAAACATTTTATGGGATGCACTAAAGGTAGTAATACCGGGGAAATTGATAGCAAAGACGGCATTACTCAAGAAGGCTAGAATAGAGACATACCAGACCTTGATAAAGAAACTGAAAGAATTAGAGAAAGAACACCAAAGCTCACAGAACCAAGAGACACTTAGAGAGGTTAAGGAAGTTAGAGGGAAGATAAACAAAGAGCTACAGACAGAAATAGAGAAGAAAGCTAGATACATGAAGCAGACATACTATGAAGGGGGACCGAGAGAGACCAGACTGTTAGCTAGATGAATCAGGACACAACAAAAACTGAACACAATACACACAATAAGGGACATGAACACAAACAAAATACTGAGAGAGCCAGCGGAAATAGAAAAGACATTTGAAGAATATTATAGGAAACTATACACACAACCGATAGCGGCAGGAGAAAAGGAGATAGAAACATTTTTAGAAAACTGGGAGAGGCCAAAGCCTTTTCTGGAGGGGAGATTTGGACGGAACCAAGTGTGGTAGAGTACAGGGGGGGTTCATGATAAAAAGTGAATATACTTTAAAAGTGCCCTACTGTTTACACTTTTTAGTGTTTTGTAATGATATGGACTGTATGGAATAATGTATCCATTGGGTACAGAATTATTGAATGTGTAAAATAATGTCTGTATTGATTAATTGATTGTTCTGTTTTTGGTTTGTCCCTGTAGGATGAGCTTCCAGGATAAAGCCGGGGATAGAAGCTCCTCTCAGGGAGAAGTAGCAGCAGGCTTGGAGAGAGACGCAGCCGTGCTGGAGCTAGTTCCCATAGCCAAGGGCCTAGTTGTTGTGTGATATTATTAGTTTGTATGAAAAGTTCAATAGTTTTGTATTTTTGCTCTTATTTTCAAATGGCATTTCTTTATGTAAATGCTATGTTATGGTAATTACTTGTGCCCCTGTGTTCACCACCATATTTAAACTATCCCTGGCTGAATCCGTGGTACCTGCCTGCTTCAAGGTGTCTACTATTATCCCGGTACCAAAGAAATCATCATCATTTATTTATTCGAACATGGAATTACCACAGTCCAACAGTACATATTCATATAATTCACCAAATCCCATGGCCAAAAGGAACAGGAAGAAGAAAAATTCAAATTCGTATATATACCTGCCCCTACACACACACAACACACCGATAGACGTATTGCGTAAAACCAAACAGAATATACCCATTTTGCAAAAATGAAAACATCAACACAACCAAATTAAATCAACATAAATAAACCCATTTTGTGTATCTATCAGTCAAACTCCATATTTAGGTTAATTCATTTATACACACACACAGACACACACACACACACACACACACACACACACACACACACACACATCTATACGTTTATATAATGTATTATTCTATATTTTACTTCTATATACTATATAATTTCTATTTTATTATAATATGACTAAATCATACTAGTAACTACACCATATTGGTACAGTATTATACAATATTTTAATATATTATTATTCTATGTTACGCTGCTATATACTATATTACTATACTCATACTGGCCTACACTGCAACTCTATGCTACGTCATCCTGACACGCTAAACTGCAATATTATACTAAACTGTGCTATACTGTCTATGTATCTTTTCTTTGCACAACCTTTTGAAGTGAAATATATTACTAGAACCCTTTTCATCATTCTGCAAAGAGTTCCATAGTTTGATACCTATAACTGAGGTGCACCTTTGTTTTAAGGTTGTTTGTGCAAATTGGTGCTTAAAATTGAATTTCTTTCTGCTGTCATCTGGACAGGGAACGAACAACCTCTGTATATTTGCTGGTAATACTCTGCATTTTGCTCTAAACAAAACTAATAAAGTCTGTATTTCAGCTAACTCTTTAAATTTCAATAGTCTGGATTTAATAAATAATTTGTTGGTATGTTCTCTTGAATCTACATTGTGAACTATTCTTACTGCTCTCTTCTGTAATATAAATAATGGCTTTATGTTGCTTTCATACGTGTTACCCCACACTTCCACACAGTAACTCAAATATGGTAGGATGAGTGAACAATATAATATTCGCATAGAATTATAATCAAGCACATTCTTTGCCTTGTTCAAAACAAAAACACTCTTGGCTACCTTCTTTTTTATGTACATTATATGTACATAATGTATGTACTGATGATGCGGTCTCCCAAGTACTGCACAGCACCCTCTCTCACCTAGACCACCAGAAGGGGGGCTATGTGAGACTGTTGTTCATTGACTACAGCTCAGCGTTCAACACCATAGTCACCACCAGAGCTGGGTCTGAGCTCCGCTCTGAGCGCCTGGATACTGGACTTTCTGAGTGAAAGGCCCCAGGCGGTCAGGGTGGGGGGTCAGACCTCCAACACCATCACCCTGAGTATCGGGTCCCCCCAGGGCTGTGTTCTGAGCCCCCTGCTGTATTCACTATACACACATGACTGTGTGGCCAAGTTCAGCTCCAACTCCATAGTGAAGTTTGCAGAAGACACAGTGGTGGTGGGGCTGATCTCGGACAACGACGAGAAGGCCTACCAGGAGGAGGTTGAGGTACTGGTGGTGCCAGGACAACAGCCTGCTCCTGAACATTGGTAAAACCAAGGAGCTGATCGTGGATTTTAGGAGGAGACAGCAGGGGACACACACACCACTGAGGATAAACGGGGCTACCATGGACAGGGTGAGCAGCTTCAAGTACCTGGGGGTCCACATCTCAGAGGATCTGACATGGTCAACACACATAGACACAGTAGTAAAGAAGGTGAAACAGCGCCTCTACCACCTGAGACAGTTAAGGAAGTTCAGAGTATCGGGAAAGATACTCCAGTCCTTCTACTCCGGAGCTGTAGAGAGCATCTTGACTGGAAACATCACTGCCTGGTATGGAAACAGCACGGCACAGGACAAGAAGGCCCTACAGAGAGTGGTGCGCTCAGCCGAGCGTACTACGGGTATTGCACTACCACCCCTGCAGGACTTATATAACAAGAGGTGCAAATCCAGAGCCTGCAGAATAATGAAACACCCTCACCACCCCAACAACAGCATGTTCAAGCTGCTGCGGTCAGGCAAACGCCTGCGAACACCAGCAACTAGGACAGAGAGACTTCGGCTCAGCTTCTTCCCCCAGGCCATCAGAGCCTTGAACACTGAACTCTCCACACACAAGCACACATGAGCACACACACAACACACACTGTACACGCTCACACACTAGCAGCCACTTTAACATTAACACAAGATGAGAACCCCTCCTACCCCCTCTATGAGGAGCTAGTCAAGATGATTACCCATCCTACCCCCTCTATGAGGAGCTAGCCAAGATGAGAACCCCTCCCACCCCCTCTATGAGGAGCTAGCCAAGATGAAAACCCCTCCTACCCCCTATATGAGGAGCTAGCCAAGATGAGAACCCCTCCTACCCCCTATATGAGGAGCTAGCCAAGATGAGAACCCATCCCACCCCCTCTATGAGGAGCTAGCCAAGATGAGAACCCCTCCCACCCCCTCTATGAGGAGCTAGCCAAGATGAGAACCCCTCCTACCCCCTCTATGAGGAGCTAGCCAGGATGAGAACCCCTCCCACCCCCTCTATGAGGAGCTAGCCAAGATGAGAACCCCTCCTACCCCCTCTATGAGGAGCTAGTCAAGATGAGAACCCCTCCCACCCCCTCTATGAGGAGCTAGTCAAGATGAGGAGCACGTTCAGCCACAGACTCATGCCCCCCCGACACTCCACTAACCGCCTTGGCCAGTCAGCCATCAACGTATGACGGATATCGTGCCAGTTAGGGTACCTTGTGTATACTTCACCTTGTGTATACTGTTTACTTTTACTCATAGTATATATTCAGATTAACATTTTCTATTGCCTATATTTATTGTAATGTATAATATAACCGATAGGGCACACAGACCCTCATCTGCACCTTTGTTTATTTGTCTCATATCTTTAATATTCAGAGTTAATTATATTGTTTTACACCATTTATTCTTATCGTATTTTTATATTCAGATACAATTGTATCCCCTATGTTTATGTCTTTCTACTATTACCCTGCCCATATCTGTACCCCCCCCCCCCTCATCGTAATGATGTATTGTGTGTTTTGATGTAAATCAAGATCCGTGGTCCGAGGTATTATGAATACAAATCTGAATACTAATATTGAAAAATGTATATCAGGAAGATTAGTAGACAATTCCTAAAGTCCAATAAAAAAAGGTATTACAATATGGATCCATACTGTTAGTGAAATAAATATGCTCTTTCATTAGTATGGTCAGCAAGAGTTAAGAAGAAGGAAGAAGGAAGAAGAGAGAAGAGAGAGAGTATGGGAGGGTGAAAGAGAAGAGAGAAAGAGAGAGAGAGTATGGGAGGGTGGAAGAGAAGAGGAGAGAGATTATGGGAGGGTGGAAGAGAAGAGGAGAGAGTATGGGAGGGTGGAAGAGAAGAGAGAGAGAAAGAGTATGGGAGGGTGGAAGAGAAGAGAGAGAGTAGCAGTGTACAAAGAGAGTCATTGTACTTGATTCATATTCAACATGAGATCATCTGGCATGTGAGTTCTCATGATACATGCATACTGACTATGTCCATAATTAGTCCATAAGGTACATCTCCCTTCATTGATTATATGATAGGCTGTTTACATCATATTGTCATAAACAGATACTGAGCAGAGGCAAGAGTCCATTTAGAGCGAACATAGTGTACAGAATATTCATATAAGGATCTGTGAATCATCTTTCCTCCTTACACCCACGCTGCTATGACATCTGCATTTCCCCAAGAGGATATATCGTATCTTATCTTAAAACCACAAAGAGACCCTGCTAGGTGAGAAACAGCAGAGCTATCGGATGAGAAAACTAGATAACAAGAAAGCAGAAATTATTTATTTTTTTTGTATCCACTTTTTCTCCTTATTTTCAATTTTTCTCCCATCCCAATTTCGTATTTCCAATTCTTCCCTCCCCTGTCTTGAACGTTGCTAGACTATGCCTCCCACTGGTTGGCCATAGTGAGGATAGAAGCCTTGCATCACGTGTCCCCTCCGGTACACGAGGAGGCAGCCTGTCGCATCTTTTCACCGCAGCAGCTCGAACTCTCAGTGGCGAGGAGTAACGCGTGGGAGGCTCACGCTGCCCCCAATACTTCCTGTTTCCGCCCAACCGACCTGTAGGAGTCGCTGTCCACAACGTCCAATCCCCACCCACCGGCTTTCCCACCCTCTAACACTGCCAGTTGTGTTAGTATGACGGCCGGTCAAGCCGGTAGCAACGCCGAGAGCTGGGCTCGATACCAGCATATCCTGCGTTAGTGGCGAGCGCCTTGCCCACTGCGCCACTTAACCACCCCGCAGAAATTATTTCTATACATGCATGTGAATGTGCTGACGTTGAAATGATACATGTCAGCCGGCCATCAGCTGATGTAGAACGCTGTCTTGTATCACCCAGCATGACAGCAGAACAGCTCTAACTAGTGCAGTCAGTCCGACTGGACTGATGAGCAAGATTCTACCTCTTTCCCATCACACAATCTGACACATAATAAATGTAACAGATGACCAACATTTGTATGGAGGCCTTTACTGAAAAACAACGATTATTTTGCACATCATTTTGCACATATCCCCAAACTGTTAATGGTTTTGCTCAAATGAATTTAGCTTGACAGTTATTGAGGGTTTATAAATTTGAATATGTCCTCCAGTGATGTCATTGGATGACATTGAATCCTTGTGTTAATTACAGCTCAATGCTCCCTATTGCATTGTCTGCTGTTTTTATTTTTAACATCTCCACCATTTAATTTGGCTTGGGAGGAGGTGGAGGTGGTGGATTCATATAAGTTCCTTGGGGTACACCTGAACAATAAACTGGACTGGTCGGACAACACAGAGGCCCTCTACAGGAAGGGACAGAGCAGGCTGTTCTTCCTGAGGAGACTCAGGTCCTTCAACGTGTGCAATAGACTGCTGCAGTCATTCTACCAGTCTGTAGTGGCCAGCGTCCTCTTCTATGCTGTGGCATGCTGGGGGAGCTACACCAACTCAAGGGACACCAACAAACTGAACAAGCTGGTGAGGAAGGGTAGCTCTGTGGTGGGAGTCGAGCTGCTCAGACTAGAGGTGGTGGCAGAGAGGGGGATGAGAAGGAAGTTGGCTGCTATCCTGGAGAATCCCTCCCATCCCCTCTACGGTGAGCTAGTCAAGATGAGAAGCACGTTCAGTCACAGACTCATACCCCCCCCCGACACTCAACTAACCGCCTCAGCCAGTCCTTCATACCAGCGGCCATCAGGCTCCACAACAGTGGGCAGGGACTGCTGCCAGACATCCAACTACAACTACTAGGAACCTAAAAGGACAATGTAACGGACCATTTGAGATTAACCATGTCTAGACAATATCCTTTGCTGTTTACTAAATAATATTCAGTATGTATGTATGCCTTGAAATGACGTGTGGGATTTTACCCGAGTTCGATACCCGTAGGCCTATATAAATCTGTCCCTATTGGCGCACCGTAGATCAGTACAGCTGGAAGCGCCTGTGAAGTGATGTAGTCGGTCGGCAGCAGGAACGTTTGGTGCGTCTTTTTGTTTCGCCTTTGTATTCCTGTGCGTCGCGACTTTTATCCTTTTGTATTGATCGTGCGTTTTAAATGGAAGAAAGGACCTTTTAGTTTACATTCCTTGGAGAGCGCAGCAAGGTATGCTTTGTTGTTTATTTGATTATGGTTGTAACTTTGTATAATGTAATTTGTGAATGAATGATTTTATGTCTTGTGTAAGAATGTAATCCTTGTAGTTTTGATACCAATGTTATTTAGTTTAGTGTTTGTACTGTGCTGTGGAAACCGTTATGTGAAATGTTTGTTTGTCTGTTTATGTACGTTTCCAATGCAGTTTTCACGGTGCTAAGATGACGTCACGGATGGACAAATAAATAAAGATCGTCTTATGCATCAGTCGAGAGTCTGTCGTTTGGATCCAAGGGCTGTAACAGACAATAACACTACCTTATGCATACCGCACCTTATGTGAATACTGTATACTTCAGTTAGTTAGTTAATTATATTGATTTGTTATATTGTTTACTGCTTGTTTTTACTACCTGTACCTCCCCTCCCCCATGCTGCTATGATGCCTGCATTTCCCCAAGGGGATCAATAAAGGAATATCTTATCTTGAAACTCTTAATGCAAAGTTCTAAACGGACTTGCCGAATTCTTACCTTAACACATTACATCCTATGCTGAAATGCAAAGTGCAAAACTGTTGATACAAAGTGCCAAACTATAAATCTATGCTCCATTCTCAGAATACAGCCACCTAATATTACAACAATGTTCAATTGCTTATTGCTACAAACGCAGATCACTAAATAATTTTATTTTTTTACTAATGTCTCATTACCTTCAACAACCTTGCCCAGTTGAGGAGCATTGCAATACAATTGATAATCTCTTCACCACTACATAAAAGGCTGCTTATAACCCTGAAGAAAGGAGCAACATGGAGCAAGTCGGTGCAGCTGAGGTTGGCAACGAAGGACAGGGTCGTAGTCATGGCCAAGGAAGCAGAAGAACATCTGTCTCAAATGAAATTATAACCACAATTGTTGACCACGTAATACAGTAAACCGAGGTCTAGCACTGGCTGAAGCTGGCAGGGTGGTGCAGCCAAACCTGAACAGGTCAACGGTGGCATCCCTTATACGATTTCTTACAGTAAGAGAGATACAGTAAGAGATCTCTGGAGCAGCCTTCCCCTCACTGCAGGACATTTACTCTACCAGGGCCACCAGGAGAGCACACAACATCATTAAGGACAGAGCACACCCCCAACACAGACTCTTCAACCTCCTGCCATCAGGCAGGCGATACAGGAGTCTGAAAGCCAGAACTACGAGACTGACAAACAGTTTCTACCCACAGGCCATCAGACTCTTGAATGCCTAGCCCCCCCCCCCCCCCTCCACACACACCTTCTACTATCAACTATGAATCACTAAAGACACTTTTAACTGCTGCTATGACTCACTGTCACCTCCATGGAACGTGCAATTGTAACTCACTGTGCCTTGTTGTATTGTATATATATATTGTATCTATTTTTATCATATCTTATTTTCTAGCACTCACTTGTATTTAAATATGTTTAAGTTAAGTACTGTGTGATTTTTTTTGTGAAGGGTGGACTAGCAAAGTAAGATTTTCATTGTATGGCAAGCTGTCGTTTTAACTGTGCATATGACAATAAACAATCTTGAATCTTGAATAATGGGTAAGTCAATATGTGTAATTTACTGTACAGTAACTGTATATCGAAATTACAGTAATTGTAAAATGTATATTGTTGTCTGTTACAGTATATTTCATGAATACTAAAGGTGTGAATTATTTCTGTAATTGTTATTTTTACTGTACTTTAGAACTGAAGGAGCACCACCAAGTGGAGGACGTGGCCATCTTCTCTCTGTGCAGTACTTACAGTACTTTACAATAGTTTGTTTACTGTAACTGTTTTTGTTTTTACTTTAAAATACAGAGCATTACTGTAGGTATTTTCCTTTACTGTAATGATTCAACTTTAAATACTGTAATCAAATATTTAGTGTGTCTTTCATAAAAACACAAGCACTATACTGAAGTCTATCACATGGGTTATGAGGAAATTACCATTGCATAGTCTA
Source organism: Notolepis coatsorum (assembly GCF_963971535.1). Classification (NCBI taxonomy): domain Eukaryota; kingdom Metazoa; phylum Chordata; class Actinopteri; order Aulopiformes; family Paralepididae; genus Notolepis; species Notolepis coatsorum. The sequence goes on from NW_028174865.1 coordinate 1,240,356, forward strand.
TTTTGGTAACAAGTATTTTGTGTTTGACTGCATTATTTGATAAATACCAAGTTTGTTTATTATTTGTCATAGTAAAATACAGAATATTTTATAATGAAATGATTTTTTCTGTATGAGCCCCTGAGAGTGTGCTTCATACAGTAATAGATAAAAAATATTAAATAGGGCGGCCGGGTAGCGCAGCGGACTAAGCGTCTGCCTACCACCACAGAGACAGTGGGATCGAATCCAGCTGTGGTGCTTCCGGGTTGGCCGACCGTCCATACTGACACAATTGGCAGTGTTAGCGGGTGGGAAACCCGGCGAGGGTGGGTCCTGGTCGTTGTAAACAGCGACTCCTACAGGTCGGGGCGCCTGCACAGCAAGGGAAGGATCTAGGAAAGGTAGTGTGACCTTCCACACGTTACACTCTCCCAGTGAGAGTCTGCGCTGCCAGGTGAAAAGAAGTGGTGGGCTGGCTACACATGTGTCGTTGGAAGCATGTGATAGTCTACGCCCTCCCAGACCGACGATAGGGGGTAGAATGCGCAGCGACCAAGAACGGCATTGGGAATTGGCATAACGACTAACATTGGGAGGGGAGAAAAACGGAAAAAGAAGGGGGAAAAAAGATAATTAAAAAAATAATAATAATAAATATTAAATAATAAAAAATATAAAATAAAGGAGTGTTCAGTCAATATACATATATACAATATACAATACAGAGTAAAATGAGTAACAGTGAGGTACAATGCAGAAGTGCAATGAGGTATGAATTGTAGTGCAAATCTCTTTAATAATAGATAAATATAAAGTGTGTTAAAGTGTCTAAAGTGAGTCAAGTGAGTGATAAGGTGAGTGGTTTTAAATGCTCACTTAATTGTTTGAAATATCTAATGTTCTGGTGCTGTGATAAGCTTTTGATTATACTATTCTCTGATTTGACAATGGTATTTTTATTTTGCCTGCTATATTGCATTATGAACCCAAAATTAGCAGTATAGCATTCTGTGTTAAAAGTGTTGCACATTGAAAGTCACTAAGCCAAACAAGGAACAGCAAAAGTGGACAAACCATGGCTGTAGTCAAGAAGCTGATGGGAGATGGGTGTGTCCGTCTTCCCTATGACCAGTGTTGGTCCCCCTGGCTCCCAGTGACACACATGAATCAGAACATTCACTGACCAGCCACATTCAGTCACAATGTCAAACAGACTCTCCACCTGGTCGACCAAGACCACAGAGTCAAACAGACTCTCCACCTGGTCAACCAAGACCACAGAGTCAAACAGACTCTCTACCTGGTCAACCAAGACCACAGAGTCAAACAGACTCTCCACCTGGTCGACCAAGACCACAGAGTCAAACAGACTCTCCACCTGGTCGACCAAGACCACAGAGTCAAACAGACTCTCCACCTGGTCAACCAAGACCACAGAGTCAAACAGACTCTCCACCTGGTCGACCAAGACCACAGAGTCAAACAGACTCTCCACCTGGTCAACCAAGACCACAGAGTCAAACAGACTCTCCACCTAGTCGACCAAGACCACAGAGTCAAACAGACTCTCCACCTGGTCAACCGAGACCACAGAGTCAAACAGACTCTCCACCTGGTCAACCAAGACCACAGAGTCAAACAGACTCTCCACCTGGTCAACCAAGACCACAGAGTCAAACAGACTCCACCTGGTCAACCAAGGCTACAAAGTCTCGCTCAAATCTCCTGTCCTGCAAACCCACCTGCACCCTGATGAATCATCCCAAAGACATTGTATCATCAAAGACATCATGCATGCAATCCATGAAGCAAAATGGTCCCACAGCTCTCGCCCTTACTTGGCAACTCTTCCTTTTCACCTCCATGTCACAGACACCTTCATATATAATTATAAATACATGCACACATAAAACCTACATACATTGGCACGTATAATTTAATGTACCTACAGATATCCAGATATCGTTTTCCGCCCCTGTGATGATACAATTGAAAATCATCTGATAATTATTAAAATATATGTTTCACATTATGCCACTCAGCCAAGGCTATATGAATGAATTAATGTTATGTCTCAGTGTCCAAGCTTCATCTAAATAATCCACAAAGGGAAATGTTTCTCATATAGATTTTCAGTATTTCTGACTCTCTATTTTAATCTTCAGAATCAGAATCAGAATCTATGTATCTATACGGATAAGGATAAAGATGAACTTTATTTATCCCCTTGGGGAAATTCGGTGACATACACATACAGCCATAGCCTCATTATACAAATATTCCACAATCATTACATTGACAGTAATAATGGCACACATAAAATCACACAAGCATGTACATTTGTTGAAACATGCCGACTACAGTAGAAATGTATCTTATCAAACAAACCCTTCTTCCGACCATTATACAGAAGGCAGTATGAGACTACATTTATAAAGACTTTTTTTTTTAAAGTTTGTTTTCAAATTCTTAGCCCACATAAATGACAAGCCTATGCTGTTCTTCAGTGAGTATGCTCTGGCCAAGGTCCACACAAAATGCTCTCTATGCTCAAGGTCCACTCTTACTCCCTCATTCACACTCTCTCTCACTCTCTCTCACACACAGCTTTTGACATGTTATAATGCATCACAGCCCATCTTTTACACTCCTTGTCTTTCTGCCTGTCTTTTACACATCCTACAGCACCATTTCAAGATTCAAGATTGTTTATTGTCATATGCACAGTTAAAACGACAGTTTGCCATACAATGAAAATCTTACTTTGCTAGTCCACCCTTCACAAAAAAAATCACACAGTACTTAACTTAAACATATTTAAATACAAGTGAGTGCTAGAAAATAAGATATGATAAAAATAGATACAATATATATATACAATACAACAAGGCACAGTGAGTTACAATTGCACGTTCCATGGAGGTGACAGTGGGTCATAGCAGCAGTTAAAAGTGTCTTTAGTGATCCATCATAGTAGAAGGTGTGTGTGGAGGGGGGGGGGGGGGGGGCTAGGCATTCAAGAGTCTGATGGCCTGTGGGTAGAAACTGTTTGTCAGTCTCGTAGTTCTGGCTTTCAGACTCCTGTATCGCCTGCCTGATGGGACAGGTCAACATTATGGGAAATGTGTTTATCGTCTTCTTCAGAGTCAGACAAACTTTTTTTTTTAAATGTCCTCTGTGTGTTCAGTAGAAAGCTATCCGGCTGCAAGCTAGCCTTGCTTAGCAAACATCAATGGAAATGGATATGGACCAGCTAAATCAAATCAAATCAAATGTATTTGTAAGGCCCGACAACACACGTTAATGTCCCCATGGGCCGGACACGTCTTCTTTATACAAGTCAAGAAGAAACATCACAATAAATCAAGAACAAAACAAAAACACCATAAAGTCCAAAATAAAATGTAAAATAAATAAATGCAACACTCCCAGACATACCCCACGCGACGGTAAGGAAAAACTCACTAAAAACCTAGCAATAGGAAAAAAGCACCACAGGCAAAGTGGAGGAGAGAAACCTTAGAAGGGCCATTCAAGGGGGGGCTCTCTCTTCTTAGATGTTGGTGATAGTAGTGTTGCTATGGATGATCAATGGGTGGAGAATAAAACAGGTGAAACAGTTGGTATGTATGTATGTACACATACGTATATGTGTAATAAAACACAAATATGTACATGCAATAGCAACTGGGGTACATAAGAACATTTTGAAAGATTGAAAATAGAATAGAGCTAATAACGGATCCATTTGAGGTTGCCTAGCTGTTGGGCCAAAAACACCTTTCTGGTGCAAGCTAGGCTACCTTGCAGCCGGAGAGCTTTCTACTGAATGTACAGAGAGGACGTTGGTATCTTATCTTCTTGTCTGACCCTGGAGAAGACAGTAAGCAGCATTTCCTATAATGTTGGCATGTTCCTTTAAAACAGTAGTTAACCCTGCCTTTTAGGCTTTTACACATCCAACAGTGTCATTAAAACATTACCTCTGCTCCAGACCAGGAGGAAGAGCAGCAGGATTGGGTTCATCTCTGTGTCCAGCGGCCAGGCAGCTAGATGGATACGGAGCTGGAAGCCTGATGTCTTGTCCAGTCTGAACTGTGGAAGCCTGTTGTCTTGGGAGCGACCTGGTACTCTTCTCTTCTCTGTTCTTCTCTTCTAATATTCTCTCCTCTGCTAGTCTGAAGAGCTGTACTTCTGTTTATCTCTTGATCTACCCACATCCTCTAGATGCTTACGTCACACGCAAGGTGGTTAGATGGGGAAAAAACGGTTTCCTTGACGTTCCGCTAGTCTCTAGTAGTTGTTTATTTATATGTCTGTGACAAGGACACTAAATGGAGTCATATAACACATCTGTATCTTCATTTGATTTAGTCCCCAAACACTCTACCAGTGCAATGTGCCGTACCCCAATCTGACTTAGCCTATTAGCCTTGATCTGTGCACACAGGAAGCTCCTCTCAAATTGGATGGCAAAGTGCTGACATCTCCCCTGGTCCTCGTCCCAATCTCTGTAGCACTGCCAGCCCATGGGGACCCTAAACAGGGGGGGGGGCCTGACTACATAGCAGCCCTGCCTCTGAGGTACAAGGCTCCTGTCTCCCCTCCTCCAGGGCCACATTCACCTGGTGATGCTCCCACCAGAGTGGAGGGAACCAAACCAGAGTCCAGCCCCTCTATACCCCACCCCCACCACCTGGACAGAGATACAGTACATGCCTGTACCAATAACGGGGTGGCAGCCTTACATGAAGGAATACCCCATTGAGTACCTCCGGAGAGTGAGGCCTGATGCCATTGTACCTAAGTATGCATACTTCCCCCATCTGCATAACCCCAGAGAGAACCCAGCACAGTAGTACTCTGTGTGTACAGTAGGGGAGACTGGGGTAAATTGAGCATAGGGGTAAGTTGAGCCACCCCTTGTTGCAGCCAGGCAGAGAAGACAATTATGAATGTAAAATGTGACCCTCACATACCCCCAAATAGGTTTTTAGCCTGTAACCACTTTAAGGATGGAAAGTAACTAAGCATGTTTACTCAAGTATTGCATTTACTGTAAGCACAATTTTGAAGCAGGCTACTTGTAGTTGAGTGTTTTTACCTAAAGGGGCACTTCATCAAAAACAACACTGATTTATTTTGCACATAATCTCACATGCATCCCAAAATGTTAAGCTGCTTAGTTATTTGAAGAGTTATTGTTTGAATATGTCCTCCATTGACATCAATGGACTCATCAATTATGGGTTTGATGGATCTTCATGATCAATATGGGTTTAATAGTGGAACACATACAAAGTACATTTAAGGTTAAATGAGCTCAGATAAGAGGAGTGATCTCATCCTGGCCAGCAGGGAGAACACTGAGGTGGATAGAGATGTTAGGGTTCCAGCTCTCTTGTGGACAGAGCCGGTTGGGTTTAGGGTTCCAGCTCTCTTGTGGACAGAGCCGGTTGGGTTTAGCAGGGTTTGGGGTAGGGGTGCGTGTAACGGTACACAAAACACCTTAGGTCCAGTACTGAAACGGTTCGGTACGGATACGTGAACCTTTACACCCCTAGTTTGGGGACATTGTCTCTCTAGGTGTGAGATTCAAGCTCTTGTTGGGACAGACAAAGGGAGTCCTCCACAACACTGAATCTTTGTGTTGTTTTTAAATGCAGCCAAATTAAATGGTGGAGATGTTAAAAATAAAAACAGCAGACATTGCAATAGGGAGCATTGAGCTGTAATTAACACAATGATTCAATGTCATCCAATGACATCACTGGAGGACATATCCAAACTCATAAACCCTCAACTGTCCAGCTAAATGAATGTGAGCAAAACCGTTAACAGTTCAAGTTTTCAAGTTTCAAGTTTGTGTTTATTTATCACATTTAACGTCCATGTACTTTACAGTGAAATGCTTGATTCTGTATGAGCCCCTGAGAATGTGCTTCATACAGTAAAAAAGTAAGTAGAATAGGAATAACACTATACAATATACATTACAATACACAAACTAAAGTACAACCTAAGTACAATCTAAGTACAATGAAGTAAAAATGCATACAATGAGGTACAAATGCAGACAATGAGGTACAAACACTTTTTAAGGCAAGGTGCAAATGCAAATGAGGTATGAATGTAGTGCAAATCTCTTTAATAAATAGATAAATATAATGTGTTCAAGTGTCTAAAGTGAGTGTTAGGTGAGTGTTTGTTTAACGTGAGTGTGTGTATGTGGATGTGTGTGTCATTGAGCATCCTGATGGCCTGGGGATAGAAGCTCGTTCTGAGTCTCTCTGTACTGGCCATGAGACTCCGGTAGCGCTTGCCTGACCGCAGCAGTTCAAAGAGGCAGTTGTTTGTAGTCAATAAATAGCATTCTCACATAGTTCCCCTGCCTCTTGTCCAGGTGTGATGCTGCCATGTGCAGCACATGGGCTATGGCGTCCTCCGTGGACCTGTTGGGTGATATGCAAATTGCAGGGGGTCCAGGTTGTTGGGGAGGGAGGAACAGATGTAGCCCTTCACTAGCTTCTGAAAGCACTTCATGGCTATGGAGGTGAGAGCTACAGGGCGATAGTCGTTGAGGCAAGTGTGCATGGATTTTTTGGGTACAGGGACAATAGTGGACTTTTTCAAACAGGTGGGGATGACAGACTGTTTTAAGGGGGTATGTGTCAGTTTGGGGATATGTGCAAAATTATGTGCAAAATAATCGTTGTTTTTCAGTAAAGGCCTCCATACAAATGTTGGTCATCTGTTACATTTATTATGTGTAGATTGTGTGATGGGAAAGAGGTAGAATCTTGCTCATCAGTCCAGTCAGACTGACTGCACTAGGTAGAGCTGTTCTGCTGTCATGCTGGGTGATACAAGACAGCGTTTTACGTCAGCTGACATGTACCATTTCAACGTCAGCACAACAGCTCTGCTGTTTCTCACCTAGCAGGGTCTCTTTGTGGTTTTAAGATGAGATAAGATATTTCCTCTTGGGGAAATGCAGGCGTCATAGCAGCGTGGGTTTCTCTCTCTCTCTCTCTCTCTCTCTCTCTCTCTCTCTCTCTCTCTCTCTCTCTCTCTCTCTCTCTCTCTCTCTCTCTCTCTCTCTCTCTCTCTCTCTCTCTCTCTCTCTCTTTTTCCTAAAACATAACACAACATTGACGACAACAATAACTACAATAATGACAAGACAACAAAAATAACAAACAGACCCAAAACCTGCCAAAAACTAAATATACAAAAAAATACTGAATACTAAATATACCCAGTCCCCCCCTACAAGATACAAGATACTTTAATGCCACACAACGATGGTTGGTGGTAATTGTTTGCGGTACAGATTGTTAAGCACTGGTTACATCAACATGAAACATCAGACATCAAACATCAAACGCCCCCCTCCCACCTCCCAATCCCCACAATAAATACATATATACAAAAATACATACAGGACAGTCACGGTAACAGTGTCAGTCAGTGACAGATGCTTGCCCGTCTGTGCAAAGCGGGGCGAGCCAGGGTGTTCAGTGTTCTGACTGCTGTGGGGAAAAAGCTGTCTGTGAAGCGTGTGTGTCTGGTTAGAATGGACCTGTAGCGACCTGAGGGCATGTGCTGGAATAAGTGGTGTGCTGGGTGAGAGGGGTCATTGACTATTTTAGCAGAGCGGGTGACTGTGCGTGAGGTGTAGATGGAGTCCAGAGAGGGGAGGGGGCAGCCAATTATTTTGGAGGCTGTCTTGGTGATGCGTTGGAGTTTGTGTTTGGTGTGTTTATCAGTGGAACCGTACCAGACTGTGATGGATGAGGTCAGGATGCTTTGAATTATGGCCTTGTGTAGAATTGGACCAGCAGGCGTTGTTGGACTCTGTACTTCCTCAGTTGCCTGAGGAAGTACAGGCGCTGCTGGGCCTTTTTGATGATCACCTTCCTGGGATTACACAGAATTACTCTAAAACTATACTCACCACGGTATAAAACGGGAATGTATGGATGAAAAAATTATTTCTTTTTCACAAATTGAACGATAGATACTCGATGTCAAATGGGCAATCGTTTTATATCCATAGCTATGATATTTAATATAGTTTTAGCCCTGCAATCACCGGCATGTATCCCCATTCATTAAAGTGCTGGCACACACAGCGACATCTGGCGCTGATTGAGTTAATACATCATTACAATAGGGGAGGGGGGATACAGGTATGGGCAGGGTAATAGTAGAAAGACATATACATAGGGAATACAATTGTATCTGAATATAAAAATACGAGAAAAATAAATGGTGTAATGCAGATGAGGGTCTATATATTATATGTTACAATAAATATAGGCAATAGAAAATGTTAATCTGAATATATACTATGAGTATGAGTAAAAGTAAACAGTATACACAAGGTGCAGTATACACAAGGTACCCTAACTGGCATTATATACGTCATATATAATATACATATATATATACGACATACATCATCTATTGAGTGAGAAGACAGTTAAACTAATGTTACAAGCGGCACGGTGGTGTAGTGGTTAACACTGTCTCCCCCTAGTGGCACGCCGTGCAATCCATTTTTTGTGGATCTAGCCCCAGGTGTGCTTTGTCTCCATGACAAGTGGACATAGAAACGTCCGCCGTCTCTCCACAGTGTCATCTACCAAGTCCTCCCACAACCTCATCTACCAAGTCCTCCCACAACCTCATCTACCAAGTCCTCCCACAACCTCATCTACCAAGTCCTCCCACAACCTCATCAACCAAGTCCTCCCACAACCTCATCTACCAAGTCCTCCCACAACCTCATCTACCAAGTCCTCCCACAACCTCATCAACCAAGTCCTCCCACAACCTCATCTTCCAAGTCCTCCCACAACCTCATCTACCAAGTCCTCCCACAACCTCATCTACCAAGTCCTCCCACAACCTCGCCACACAATTAGTCTGGTACTGGCAGGATGAGTCTGGGAACTGGATCAAGCACGGGGTGATTATCTGCGAGACAGCGCCAACATGCAACGACTCAAGTCGAAATTCTCCGCTATCTCAACTGCAAGCAGGAGCAGTGTGTCTGTCACTCTGCATGTCTGTCTGCTCCACTGTCTGTGTCTCTGTCACTCTGCATGTCTGTCTGCTCCACTGTCTGTGTGTCTGTCACTCTGCATGTCTGTCTGCTCCACTGTCTGTGTGTCTGTCACTCTGCATGTCTGTCTGCTCCACTGTCTGTGTGTCTGTCACTCTGCATGTCTGTCTGCTCCACTGTCTATGTGTCTGTCACTCTGCATGTCTGTCTGCTGCACTGTCTGTGTGTCTGTCACTCTGCATGTCTGTCTGCTCCACTGTCTGTGTGTCTGTCACTCTGCATGTCTGTCTGCTCCACTGTCTGTGTCTCTGTCACTCTGCATGTCTGTTTGCTCCACTGTCTGTGTCTCTGTCACTCTGCATGTCTGTCTGCTCCACTGTCTGTGTCTCTGTCTGCATGTCTGTCTGCTCCACTGTCTGTGTCTGTGTCACTCTGCATGTCTGTCTGCTCCACTGTCTGTGTCTCTGTCACTATGCATGTCTGTCTGCTCCATTGTCTGTGTCTCTGTCTGCATGTCTGTCTGCTCCACTGTCTGTGTCTCTGTCACTCTGCATGTCTGTCTGCTCCACTGTCTGTGTGTCTGTCACTCTGCTTGTCTGTCTGCTCCACTGTCTGTGTCTCTGTCACTCTGCATGTCTGTCTGCTCCACTGTCTGTGTGTCTGTCAACTGAACTCTGCTTTGGTCCAATCACATTCCCCCACCCACAGTCTGCGAATCATCTCTGACTCTCACACTTGAGCGCGCGCACACACACACAGACACACACACACACAGACACACACACACACAGACACACACACACAGACACACACACACACACACAGACACACAGACACACACACACACAAAGTGCCAACGCTTGGTTTGCACAAGCTGAACCGCTTAACGTGTGGTTTCGTTTTGCGGTAAACTAAATAAATAAATAACCGAAAATTGGCACCGTTGGATCTCACGTGAATCGATACTTGGTAGTACCGACGTGTTTCGATAGGTACCTTTAAAATTCAGTACCCATCCCTACCTAGTATGCTTCCTTGTGGAACACCACAGCTTACTGGGGGGGGGTAGAGTACCGTTTGAGGCTATGTGTCCACCAGGGAGTTTTATTTCAAGGCGGACCGCTTTTCTGAGGCTCGTGCCAGCCGCGGCTCCGCCCCTTCCTCGATGAGTTACATTGATGAGCGCGCTCCTTTCCAAAAAGTTTAACTAGTTTCAACTTTATGAGCTGGGAGCGCTCCGACCAAAAACGCTACCGCCGAGAGCTCATAAAACGCGAGGCGCGGCTCTGGGAAGAGGAGCTCGCCTGTCGCTTCTCCAGCATAGAAATTAATGACAGAAAGGAGCTGACAACTCATAAAACGTCCACTATGGACACAAGCCCTAACTCCACCATCTGTTCTCTCCCCTCCAGTTAGGATTGCATCCAGCTCACTGATAGACTATCAAAACCAATTGCTTTTAGCTTGTCAATCAGAATGGAGTGATTGACAGTGTCGAAGGCCTTTAGGTCCAGCATGACCATGCCGCAGTATTTGCCCGCGTCCACCTCTTGTTTGATGTGGTCGTTCAAATAGAGAAGGCATGTGTCAGTGGAGTGGGATGTTCTGAAGCCAGATTGGAATTTGTAGATTCGATTTTTTTCTGTGAGTAGATTCGATTTTTTTTTTGTTTGAAATCATCTTTGCGGACCCCTAGCTTATTGTAGTAGGCTATGATGTGTTCTACCCCAAAATGTCCTGAGTGGGAGGGTAGTTTATTTACCAGTGTTGTGGCTATCAAAGAAAATGTTTAAGTAATTGGCCACATCCAGCTTGTCTGTGATGAGCGTGCTGTCTGTCTTTATGTTTATGTTTGAAAATCTGGTTTAAAATTTTTTCTGATGCCTAGTTGATTATTGAGTAATTGCCAAAGTTCACAGGGTTTATTTTTGTTTTCCTCAGTTTTGATGAAATTCTTTTTTGCAGTTTTGATCATGGAGTTTACGTAATTTCTTAGTCTGGAACGCCCTACCCACAGCAATAAAAAAAATGTGATTCACTACCCACCTTCAAAACTGCTCTCAAAGAGCAATTCAAAACTGGCCCCCATAAATGTACAAACCCCCTGTCATGGGGCTACCCCCTGCCCTGTAATGGTTGCCTGACAGTCTTAGTTGGTTTAGGCCTGGTCCCCACATGTGGTCATGCTACAGTACCAAACATTTAGCTTAGGTGTTTGTTTGGCGTTGTTTATTTTGTATATAGGTACCGGTAGAACCCAGGCCCAGAAGACAAACCTTCTGTTAAATCATAACTTGTTATGTGTATATAAATTGTTTTTAAATACCATTTTTCTGTGCTCCCACTTGGTTCCTTGTAGGATCTCTGGCTGCCCAACCAGAACTGGGAGAGGCCAAAGCCTTTTCTGGAGGGGAGATTTGGAAGGAACCAAGAGTACAGGGGGGGGAGGTTCATGATAAAAAGTGAATATACTTTAAAAGTGCCCTACTGTTTACACTGTTTAGTGTTTTGTAATGATATGGTCTGTATGGAATAATGTATCCATTGGGTACAACAACAGCCTGTTCAAGCTGCTGCGGTCAGGCAAACGCCTGTGAACACCAGCAACTAGGACAGAGAGACTTCGGCTCAGCTTCTTCCCCCAGGCCATCAGAGCCTTGAACACTGAACTCTCCACACACAAGCACACACACAACACACACACTGTATACGCTCACACACTAGCAGCCACTTTAACATTAACACACACACACTCATGCTGCACATGCTCACACTTATGGTCACTTTACAAACTGAAAGGTTACTTTAAAAAATAGTATAGTATAACTTGAGATTGTATAATATAGCATTGTATAGCAGTGTACATAAAGACCCAGTGCCTCATCCGTAGCTAACAGTGTATTGCACTATCACAGGACCTAGCATGTCTTACCATGCTCTTGTAAAAACTCATGTACATATACCTGATATGCCCTACTTTGATTACTTGTATTAATGCACAAATGTCGTTCTCATCCTATTGGATTCTTATTATTGTATTATTGTATTATGCACAATCGTTGCGGGCAAGACCCCCCGCATTTCACTGTATACTTGTTTTCCGTGACAAATAAAACTCTTGACTTGACTTGACTTGTGCTGCATCCTGTTTTTTCACTGGTGAACAAAAAAAAAGAGAAGAATAAAAACCAACCAAGGGTGATGACAACCTGCCTCTGACTACCTGCCTTTTTCCACTGCTTGGCCACATCCTCACACCCCCCCCCCCCCCCACCCACCCACCCACCCCCTGCTAATGCACAGTTTCCTCCCCCTCGTATGTATATATTATCTGTTAGGATCTCTGTTTAACAGTACTGTATATTTGCAGATCTTGTAATGTCACAAATGTAACAGTACTACAGTATACCTCCATGTCATGTATGTCAGAAATGTCATGATATATATATCTGTATGTTGCGTATGTCAGAAATGTCATGAATTGAAAATGGGGGACCCTGACGTAAACAAGACGAAAGTCTTTCTCTCGTCTGCATCCCCTTAACAATTGTGTGTATTGAGCCGTACTGTATTGTACCCATTCTGCAATCTGTTAATACAATTTTCAATCAATCAAAACCCCCTCTATGAGGAGCTAGCCAAGATGAGAACCCCTCCCACCCCCTCTATGAGGAGCTAGCCAAGATGAGAACCCCTCCTACCCCCTCTATGAGGAGCTAGCCAAGATGAGAACCCCTCCCACCCCCTCTATGAGGAGCTAGCCAAGATGAGAACCCCTCCTACCCCCTCTATGAGGAGCTAGCCAAGATGAGAACCCCTCCCACCCCCTCTATGAGGAGCTAGCCAAGATGAGAACCCCTCCCACCCCCTCTATGAGGAGCTAGCCAAGATGAGAACCCCTCCTACCCCCTCTATGAGGAGCTAGCCAAGATGAGAACCCCTCCTACCCCCTCTATGAGGAGCTAGCCAAGATGAGAACCCCTCCTACCCCCTCTATGAGGAGCTAGCCAAGATGAGAACCCCTCCTACCCCCTCTATGAGGAGCTAGTCAAGATGAGAACCCCTCCCATCCCCTCTATGAGGAGCTAGCCAAGATGAGAACCCCTCCCACCCCCTCTATGATGAGCTAGCCAAGATGAGAACCCCTCCCACCCCCTCTATGAGGAGCTAGTCAAGATGAGAACCCCTCCCACCCCCTCTATGAGGAGCTAGCCAAGATGAGAACCCCTCCTACCCCCTCTATGATGAGCTGGCCAAGATGAGAACCCCTCTCACCCCCTCTATGAGGAGCTAGTCAAGATGAGAACCCCTCCTACCCCCTCTATGAGGAGCTAGCCAAGATGAGGAACACGTTCAGCCACAGACTCATGCCCCCCCGACACTCCACTAACCGTCTTGGCCAGTCAGCCATCAACGTATGACGGATATCGTGCCAGTTAGGGTACCTTGTGTATACTTCACCTTGTGTATACTGTTTACTTTTACTCTTACTCATAGTATATATTCAGATTAACATTTTCTATTGCCTATATTTATTGTAATGTATAATATAACCGATAGGGCACACAGACCCTCATCTGCACCTTTGTTTATTTTTCTCATATCTTTAATATTCAGAGTTAATTATATTGTTTTACACCATTTATTCTTATCGTATTTTTATATTCAGATACAATTGTATCCCCTATGTTTATGTCTTTCTACTATTACCCTGCCCATATCTGTACCCCCCCCCCCCCTCATCGTAATGATGTATTGTGTGTTTTGATGTAAATCAAGATCCGTGGTCCGAGGTATTATGAATAAAAATCTGAATACTAATATTGAAAAATCTATATCAGGAAGATAAGTAGACAATTCCTAAAGTCCAATAAAAAAAATTATTACAATATGGATCCATACTGTTAGTGAAATAAATATGCTCTTTCATTAGTATGGTCAGCAAGAGTTAAGAAGAAGGAAGAAGGAAGAAGAGAGAAGAGAGAGAGTATGGGAGGGTGAAAGAGAAGAGAGAAAGAGAGAGAGAGAGAGTATGGGAGGGTGGAAGAGAAGAGGAGAGAGATTATGGGAGGGTGGAAGAGAAGAGAGAGAGAAATAGTATGGGAGGGTGGAAGAGAAGAGAGAGAGAGAGAGTATGGGAGGGTGGAAGAGAAGAGGGAGAGTAGCATTGTACAAAGAGAGTCATTGTACTTGATTCATATTCAACATGAGATCATCTGGCATGTGAGTTCTCATGATACATGCATACTGACTATGTCCATAATTAGTCCATAAGGTACATCTCCCTTCATTGATTATATGATAGGCTGTTTACATCATATTGTCATAAACAGATACTGAGCAGAGGCAAGAGTCCATTTAGAGCGAACATAGTGTACAGAATATTCATATAAGGATGTGTGAATCATCTTTCCTCCTTACACCCACGCTGCTATGACATCTGCATTTCCCCAAGAGGATATATCTTATCTTATCTTAAAACCACAAAGAGACCCTGCTAGGTGAGAAACAGCAGAGCTATCAGATGAGAAAACTAGATAACAAGAAAGCAGAAATTATATCTTTTTTTTGTATCCACTTTTTCTCCTTATTTTCTATTTTTCTCCCATCCCAATTTCGTATTTCCAATTCTTCCCTCCCCTGTCTTGAACGTTGCTAGACTATGCCTCCCACTGGTTGGCCATAGTGAGGATAGAAGCCTTGCATCACGTGTCCCCTCCGGTACACGAGGAGGCAGGCTGTCGCATCTTTTCACCGCAGCAGCTCGAACTCTCAGTGGCGAGGAGTAACGCGTGGGAGGCTCACGCTGCCCCCAATACTTCCTGTTTCCGCCCAACCGACCTGTAGGAGTCGCTGTCCACAATATCCAATCCCCACCCACCGGCTTTCCCACCCTCTAACACTGCCAGTTGTGTTAGTATGACGGCCGGTCAAGCCGGTAGCAACGGCGAGAGCTGGGCTCGATACCAGCATCTCCTGCGTTAGTGGCAAGCGCCTTGCCCACTCCGCCACTTAACCACCCTGCAGAAATTATTTCTATACATGCATGTGAATGTGCTGACGTTGAAATGATACATGTCAGCCGGCCATCAGCTGATGTAGAACACTGTCTTGTATCACCCAGCATGACAGCAGAACAGCTCTAACTAGTGCAGTCAGTCCGACTGGACTGATGAGCAAGATTCTACCTCTTTCCCATCACACAATCTGACACATAATAAATGTAACAGATGACCAACATTTGTATGGAGGCCTTTACTGAAAAACAACGATTATTTTGCACATCATTTTGCACATATCCCCAAACTGTTAACGGTTTTGCTCAAATTAATTTAGCTTGACAGTTATTGAGGGTTTATAAATTTGAATATGTCCTCCAGTGATGTCATTGGATGACATTGAATCCTTGTGTTAATTACAGCTCAATGCTCCCTATTGCAATGTCTGCTGTTTTTATTTTTAACATCTCCACCATTTAATTTGGCTTGGGAGGAGGTGGAGGTGGTGGATTCATATAAGTTCCTTGGGGTACACATGAACAATAAACTGGACTGGTCGGACAACACAGAGGTCCTCTACAGGAAGGGACAGAGCAGGCTGTTCTTCCTGAGGAGACTCAGGTCCTTCAACGTGTGCAATAGACTGCTGCAGTCATTCTACCAGTCTGTAGTGGCCAGCGTCCTCTTCTATGCTGTGGCATGCTGGGGGAGCTACACCAACTCAAGGGACACCAACAAACTGAACAAGTTGGTGAGGAAGGGTAGCTCTGTGGTGGGAGTCGAGCTGCTCAGACTAGAGGTGGTGGCAGAGAGGGGGATGAGAAGGAAGTTGGCTGCTATCCTGGAGAATCCCTCCCATCCCCTCTACGGTGAGCTAGTCAAGATGAGAAGCACGTTCAGTCACAGACTCATACCCCCCCGACACTCAACTAACCGCCTCGGCCAGTCCTTCATACCAGCGGCCATCAGGCTCCACAACAGTGGGCAGGGACTGCTGCCAGACATCCAACTACAACTACTAGGAACCTAAAAGGACAATGTAACGGACCATTTGAGATTAAACATGTCTAGACAATATCCTTTGCTGTTTACTAAATAATATTCAGTATGTATGTGTGTATGCCTTGAAATGACGTGTGGGATTTTTACCCGAGTTCGATACCCGTAGGCCTATATAAATCTGTCCCTATTGGCGCACCGTAGATCAGTACAGCTGGAAGCACCTGTGAAGTGATGTAGTCGGTCGGCAGCAGGAACGTTTGGTGCGTCTTTTTGTTTCGCCTTTGTATTCCTGTGCGTCGCGACTTTTATCCTTTTGTATTGATCGCGTGTTTTAAACGGAAGAAAGGACCTTTTAGTTTACATTCCTTGGAGAGCGCAGCAAGGTATGCTTTGTTGTTTATTTGATTATGGTTGTAACTTTGTATAATGTAATTTGTGAATGAATGATTTTATGTCTTGTGTAAGAATGTAATCCTTGTAGTTTTGATACCAATGTTATTTAGTTTAGTTTACTGTGCTGTGGAAACCGTTATGTGAAATGTTTGTTTGTCTGTTTATGTACGTTTCCAATGCAGTTTTCACGGTGCTAAGATGACGTCACGGATGGACAAATAAATAAAGATCGTCTTATGCATCAGTCGAGACTCTGTCGTTTGGATCAAAGGGCTGTAACAGACAATAACACTACCTTATGCATACCGCACCTTATGTGAATACTGTATACTTCAGTTAGTTAGTTAATTATATTGATTTGTTATATTGTTTACTGCTTGTTTTTACTACCTGTACCTCCCCTCCCCATGCTGCTATGATGCCTGCATTTCCCCAAGGGGATCAATAAAGGAATATCTTATCTTGAAACTCTTAATGCAAAGTTCTAAACGGACTTGCCGAATTCTTACCTTAACACATTACATCCTATGCTGAAATGCAAAGTGCAAAACTGTTGATACAAAGTGCCAAACTATAAATCTATGCTCCATTCTCAGAATACAGCCACCTAATATTACAACAATGTTCAATTGCTTATTGCTACAAACGCAGATCACTAAATAATTTTATTTTTTTACTAATGTCTCATTACCATCAACAACCTTGCCCAGTTGAGGAGCATTGCAATACAATTGATAATCTCTTCACCACTACATAAAAGGCTGCTTATAACCCTGAAGAAAGGAGCAACATGGAGCAAGTCGGTGCAGCTGAGGTTGGCAACGAAGGACAGGGTCGTGGTCGTGGCCAAGGAAGCAGAAGAACATCTGTCTCAAATGAAATTATAACCACAATTGTTGACCACGTAATACAGTAAACCGAGGTCTAGCACTGGCTGAAGCTGGCAGGGTGGTGCAGCCAAACCTGAACAGGTCAACGGTGGCATCCCTTATACGATTTCTTACAGTAAGAGAGATACAGTAAGAGATCTCTGGAGCAGCCTTCCCCTCACTTCAGGACATCTACTCTACCAGGGCCACCAGGAGAGCACACAACATCATTAAGGACAGTGCACACCCCCAACACAGACTCTTCAACCTCCTGCCATCAGGCAGGCGATACAGGAGTCTGAAAGCCAGAACTACGAGACTGACAAACAGTTTCTACCCACAGGCCATCAGACTCTTGAATGCCTAGCCCCCCCCCCCCCCCTCCACACACACCTTCTACTATGAACTATGAATCACTAAAGACACTTTTAACTGCTGCTATGACTCACTGTCACCTCCATGGAACGTGCAATTGTAACTCACTGTGCCTTGTTGTATTGTATATATATATTGTATCTATTTTTATCATATCTTATTTTCTAGCACTCACTTGTATTTAAATATGTTTAAGTTAAGTACTGTGTGATTTTTTTTGTGAAGGGTGGACTAGCAAAGTAAGATTTTCATTGTATGGCAAACTGTCGTTTTAACTGTGCATATGACAATAAACAATCTTGAATCTTGAATAATGGGTAAGTCAATATGTGTAATTTACTGTACAGTAACTGTATATCGAAATTACAGTAATTGTAAAATGTATATTGTTGTCTGTTACAGTATATTTCATGAATACTAAAGGTGTGAATTATTTCTGTAATTGTTATTTTTACTGTACTTTAGAACTGAACGAGCACCACCAAGTGGAGGACGTGGCCATCTTCTCTCTGTGCAGTACTTACAGTACTTTACAATAGTTTGTTTACTGTAACTGTTTTTGTTTTTACTTTAAAATACAGAGCATTACTGTAGGTATTTTCCTTTACTGTAATGATTCAACTTTAAATACTGTAATCAAATATTTAGTGTGTCTTTCATAAAAACACAAGCACTATACTGAAGTCTATCACATGGGTTATGAGGAAATTACCATTGCATAGTCTATTTTGTTAACAAGTATTTTGTGTTTGACTGCATTATTTGATAAATACCAAGTTTGTTTATTATTTGTCATAGTAAAATACAGAATATTTTATAATGAAATGATTTTTTCTGTATGAGCCCCTGAGAGTGTGCTTCATACAGTAATAGATAAAAAATATTAAATAGGGCGGCCGGGTAGCGCAGCGGACTAAGCGTCTGCCTACCACCACAGAGACAGTGGGATCGAATCCAGCTGTGGTGCTTCCGGGTTGGCCGACCGTCCATACTGACACAATTGGCAGTGTTAGCGGGTGGGAAACCCGGCGAGGGTGGGTCCTGGTCGTTGTAAACAGCGACTCCTACAGGTCGGGGCGCCTGCACAGCAAGGGAAGGATCTAGGAAAGGTAGTGTGACCTTCCACACGTTACACTCTCCCAGTGAGAGTCTGCGCTGCCAGGTGAAAAGAAGTGGTGGGCTGGCTACACATGTGTCGTTGGAAGCATGTGATAGTCTACGCCCTCCCAGACCGACGATAGGGGGTAGAATGCGCAGCGACCAAGAACGGCATTGGGAATTGGCATAACGACTAACATTGGGAGGGGAGAAAAACGGAAAAAGAAGGGGGAAAAAAGATAATTAAAAAAAAAATAATAATAAATATTAAATAATAGAAAAATATAAAATAAAGGAGTGTTCAGTAAATATACATATATACAATATACAATACAGAGTAAAATGAGTAACAGTGAGGTACAATGCAGAAGTGCAATGAGGTATGAATTGTAGTGCAAATCTCTTTAATAATAGATAAATATAAAGTGTGTTAAAGTTTCTAAAGTGAGTCAAGTGAGTGATAAGGTGAGTGGTTTTAAATGCTCACTTAATTGTTTGAAATATCTAATGTTCTGGTGCTGTGATAAGCTTTTGATTATACTATTCTCTGATTTGACAATGGTATTTTTATTTTGCCTGCTATATTGCATTATGAACCCAAAATTAGCAGTATAGCATTCTGTGTTAAAAGTGTTGCACATTGAAAGTCACTAAGCCAAACAAGGAACAGCAAAAGTGGACAAACCATGGCTGTAGTCAAGAAGCTGATGGGAGATGGGTGTGTCCGTCTTCCCTATGACCAGTGTTGGTCCCCCTGGTTCCCGGTGACACACATGAATCAGAACATTCACTGACCAGCCACATTCAGTCAGTCACAATGTCAAACAGACTCTCCACGCTCTCCACCTAGTCGACCAAGACCACAGAGTCAAACAGACTCTCCACCTGGTCAACCAAGACCACAGAGTCAAACAGACTCTCCACCTGGTCAAACAAGACCACAGAGTCAAACAGACTCTCTACCTGGTCAACCAAGACCACAGAGTCAAACAGACTCTCCACCTGGTCGACCAAGACCACAGAGTCAAACAGACTCTCCACCTGGTCAACCAAGACCACAGAGTCAAACAGACTCTCCACCTGGTCAACCAAGACCACAGTGTCAAACAGACTCTCCACCTGGTCGACCAAGACCACAGAGTCAAACAGACTCTCCACCTGGTCGACCAAGACCACAGAGTCAAACAGACTCTCCACCTGGTCAACCAAGACCACAGAGTCAAACAGACTCTCCACCTGGTCAACCAAGACCACAGAGTCAAACAGACTCTCCACCTGGTCAACCAAGACCACAGTGTCAAACAGACTCCACCTGGTCAACCAAGACCACAGTGTCAAACAGACTCCACCTGGTCAACCAAGGCTACAAAGTCTCGCTCAAATCTCCTGTCCTGCAAACCCACCTGCACCCTGATGAATCATCCCAAAGACATTGTATCATCAAAGACATCATGCATGCAATCCATGAAGCAAAATGGCCCCACAGCTCTCGCCCTTACCTGGCAACTCTTCCTTTTCACCTCCATGTCACAGACACCTTCATATATAATTATAAATACATGCACACATAAAACCTACATACATTGGCACGTATAATTGAATGTACCTACAGATATCCAGATATCGTTTTCCGCCCCTGTGATGATACAATTGAAAATCATCTGATAATTATTAAAATATATGTTTCACATTATGCCACTCAGCCAAGGCTATATGAATGAATTAATGTTATGTCTCAGTGTCCAAGCTTCATCTAAATAATCCACAAAGGGAAATGTTTCTCGTATAGATTTTCAGTATTTCTGACTCTCTATTTTAATCTTCTAATCTATGTCAGAATCAGAATCAGAATCTATGTATCTATACGGATAAGGATAAAGATGAACTTTATTATTACTATTATTTTAAGTGGAGGAGAGAAACCAGGACGTTGGTATCTTATCTTCTTGTCTGACCCTGGAAAAGACAGTAAGCAGCATTTCCTATAATGTTGTCATGTTCCTTTAAAACAGTAGTTAACCCTGCCTTTTAGGCTTTTACACATCCAACAGTGTCATTAAAACATTACCTCTGCTCCAGACCAGGAGGAAGAGCAGCAGGATTGGGTTCATCTCTGTGTCCAGCGGCCAGGCAGCTAGATGGATACGGAGCTGGAAGCCTGATGTCTTGTCCAGTCTGAACTGTGGAAGCCTGTTGTCTTGGGAGCGACCTGGTACTCTTCTCTTCTCTGTTCTTCTCTTCTAATATCCTCTCCTCTGCTAGTCTGAAGAGCTGTACTTCTGTTTATCTCTTGATCTACCCACATCCTCTAGATGCTTACGTCACACGCAAGGTGGTTAGTTGGGGGAAAAAACGGTTTCCTTGACGTTCCGCTAGTCTCTAGTAGTTGTTTATTTATATGTCTGTGACAAGGACACTAAATGGAGTCATATAACACATCTGTATCTTCATTTGATTTAGTCCCCAAACACTCCACCAGTGCAATGTGCCGTACCCCAATCTGACTTAGCCTATTAGCCTTGATCTGTGCACACAGGAAGCTCGTCTCAAATTGGATGGCAAAGTGCTGACATCTCCCCTGGTCCCCGTCCCAATCTCTGTAGCACTGCCTGCCCTGCCCCGTCAACATGGGGACCCTAAACAGGGGGGGGGGCCCTGACTACATAGCAGCCCTGCCTCTGAGGTACAAGGCTCCTGTCTCCCCTCCTCCAGGGCCACATTCACCTGGTGATGCTCCCACCAGAGTGGAGGGAACCAAACCAGAGTCCAGCCCCTCTATACCCCACCCCCACCACCTGGACAGAGATACAGTACATGCCTGTACCAATAACGGGGTGGCAGCCTTACATGAAGGAATACCCCATTGAGTACCTCCGGAGAGTGAGGCCTGATGCCATTGTACCTAAGTATGCATACTTCCACCATCTGCATAACGCCAGAGAGAACCCAGCACAGTAGTACTCTGTGTGTACAGTAGGGGAGACTGGGGTAAATTGAGCATAGGGGTAAGTTGAGCCACCCCTTGTTGCAGCCAGGCAGAGAAGACAATTATGAATGTAAAATGTGACCCTCACATACCCCCAAATAGGTTTTTAGCCTGTAACCACTTTAAGGATGGAAAGTAACTACTGTAAGTATGTTTACTCAAGTATTGCATTTACTGTAAGCACAATCTTGAAGCAGGCTACTTGTAGTTGAGTGTTTTTACCTAAAGGGGCACTTCATCAAAAACAACACTGATTTATTTTGCACATAATCTCACATGCATCCCAAAATGTTAAGCTGCTTAGTTATTTGAAGAGTTATTGTTTGAATATGTCCTCCATTGACATCAATGGACTCATCAATTATGGGTTTGATGGATCTTCATGATCAATATGGGTTTAATAGTGGAACACATACAAAGTACATTTAAGGTTAAATGAGCTCTGATAAGAGGAGTGATCTCATCCTGGCCAGCAGGGAGAACACTGAGGTGGATAGAGATGTTAGGGTTCCAGCTCTCTTGTGGACAGAGCCGGTTGGGTTTAGGGTTCCAGCTCTCTTGTGGACAGAGCCGGTTGGGTTTAGGGTTCCAGCTCTCTTGTGGACAGAGCCGGTTGGGTTTAGGGTTCCAGCTCTCTTGTGGACAGAGCCGGTTGGGTTTAGCGGGGTTTGGGGTAGGGGTGCGTGTAACGGTACACAAAACACCTTAGGTCCAGTACTGAAACGGTTCGGTACGGATACGTGAACCTTTACACCCCTAGTTTGGGGACATTGTCACTCTAGGTGTGAGATTCAAGCTCTTGTTGGGACAGACAAAGGGAGTCCTCCACAACACTGAATCTTTGTGTTGTTTTTAAATGCAGCCAAATTAAATTAACACAAGGATTCAATGTCATCCAATGACATCACTGGAGGACATACCCAAACTCATAAACCCTCAATAACTGTCCAGCTAAATGAATGTGAGCAAAACCAGTTCAAGTTTTCGAGTTTGTTTTTATTTGTCATATATAACGTACATGTACTTTACAGAATGAAATGCTTGGTTCTGTATCAGCCCCTGAGAATGTGCTTCATACAGTAAAAAAAGGAAGTATAAGAGGAATACCACTATACAATATACAATATACAATACAATACACAAACTACAACCTAAGTACAATGAAGTAAAAATGCAGACAATAAGGTACAAATGCAGACTATGGGGTACAAAAACTTTAAGGCAAGGTGCAAATGCAAATGAATGTAGTGCAAATCTTTTTAATAAATAGATAAATATAATGTGTTCAAGTGTCTAAAGTGAGTGTTAGGTGAGTGTTTGTTTAACGTGAGTGTGTGCATGTGGATGTGTGTGCAATGAGTGTAGATGGATGGGTTGATGATGTTACATGGAGTCATTGAGCATCCTGATGGCCTGGGGATAGAAGCTCCTTCTGAGTTTCTCTGTACTGGCCATGAGACTCCGGTAGCGCTTGCCTGACCGCAGCAGTGCAAAGAGGCAGTTGTTTGTATTCAATACATAGTTCCCCTGCCTCTTGTCTAGGTGTGATGCTGCTGTGTGCAGCACATGGGCTATGGCGTCCTCCGTGGACTTGTTGGGTGATATGCATATTGCAGGGTGTTGGGGAGGGAGGAACAGATGTAGCCCTTCACTAGCTTCTCAAAGCACTTCATCGCTATGGAGGTGAGAGCTACAGGGCGATAGTCGTTGAGGCAAGTGTGCATGGATTTTTTGGGTACAGGGACAATAGTGGACTTTTTCAAACAGGTGGGGATGACAGACTGTTCTAAGGGGGTATGTGTCAGTTTGGGGATATGTGCAAAATGATGTGCAAAATAATCGTTGTTTTTCAGTAAAGGCCTCCATACAAATGTTGGTCATCTGTTACATTTATTATGTGTCAGATTGTGTGATGGGAAAGAGGTAGAATCTTGCTCATCAGTCCAGTCAGATTGACTGCACTAGTTAGAGCTGTTCTGCTGTCATGCTGGGTGATACAAGACAGCGTTCTACGTCAGCTGATGGCCGCCTGACATGTATCATTTCAACGTCAGCACAACAGCTCTGCTGTTTCTCACCTAGCAGGGTTTCTTTGTGGTTTTAAGATTAGATAAGATATTTCCTCTTGGGGAAATGCAGGCGTCATAACAGCGTACTCTCTCTCTCTTCTCTTCCACCCTCCCATACTCTCTCTCTCTCTTCCACCCTCCCATACTATCTCTCTCTCTTCTCTTCCACCCTCTCTGGGGAGAGCTGGACCTAAACGGCACAGTACAGTCCCCTCTCTGGGGAGATCTGGACCTAAACGGCACCACAGTACAGTCCCCTCTCTGGGGAGATCTGAACCTAAACACCACAGTACAGTCCCCTCTCTTGGTAGATCTGGACCTAAACGGCACAGTGCAGTCCCCTCTCTGGGTAGAGCTGGACCTAAACGGCACCACAGTACAGTCCCCTCTCTGGGGAGATCTGGACCTAAACGGCACAGTACAGTCCCCTCTCTTGGTAGATCTGGACCTAAACGGCACAGTGCAGTCCCCTCTCTGGGTAGATCTGGACCTAAACACCACAGTACAGTCCCCTCTCTGGGTAGATCTGGACCTAAACACCACAGTACAGTCCCCTCTCTGGGGAGATCTGGACCTAAACACCACAGTACAGTCCCCTCTCTGGGGAGATCTGGACCTAAACGGCACAGTGCAGTCCCCTCTCTGGGTAGAGCTGGACCTAAATGTCACCACAGTACAGTCCCCTCTCTGGGGAGATCTTGTGGACCTATTATGAGATGTTTTTTGTTTGACAAAAATGGCCTTGCCATTTAAGATAATAATAATAATACACTTTATTTGTAGAGCACCTTTCATACAGAAACTGCAGCTCAAAGTGCTTCACAACAGAAAAAAGACAGGCATAAAATGAGCACATAAAGTGCAGATATATAGAATCACAGTTTTTCACATTAGGATCTAACATCCCAACAGGCCACCTTGTTTATGGTTTGATTCAGTTTTAAATAGACAATAATAAAAAAGAGTAAGGTAAAATAGACAGAGTAAAATAGTGCAATAGTGCAGTGCAATAAAATAGTATAGATAAAAAAAAAAAATTATCTTTTTACAGTGCAATAAAATAGTTCGGGATTACTGTTCAACAGTTCAGATCGCAGGCATCAGTGTATTTTGTGCAGTTTTCCCAGCTGAGGATTCTGTACTTGTTGAGAATGTGACAGTGGTGGTAAGTATATGGTTTTCGGTCCAGCACCTTGAGGGCCTGTTTATACAGAGAGAGAATGGGTGTCATGGTTGTGTTTTTTGCATGGGTCCAGCTAGTCATACAGTACATGAGATGGGAAATGATCATTGCATTCATATAGAGAAGGGCAGCAGTAGATGTTAAACAGTTCCTCATGAATCTGAAATTTGACACGTTATATTTGGCAATCTGCGTTACTCTTTTTACCTGCTTTTTGAAAGATAATGTAGAGTCGAGGATAATACCAAGATATTTAAATTGAGGGACTACTTGAATTGGCTCTCCAGCAACAAACACTTTTGTGAAGTACATACAAACTGTCTTCTTCACATTAACACATTGTCTGCCACACAGTTTGCCCCTCTCATGCCCCTCTCTGCCACCACTCTAAGCCTATGGAGATGTTCACCTTCTTTGCAGGGCTATAACTTTTTAAAATGTATTGCTAAATTGACATTACTATGGCCCATTCAATATCGATTATCTATGGGTCTACCGTCTACCGTCTAGAATATAAGTATGTTTTTATTGTTTTCTGCAGTAATTCCTAGAACGCTAGTTATAGGCCTAAACGCATATATAGATTATGATGCCGTTTATTCGCGATACACGCTATATAAAAAAATCCAACTGAATACGATCCTATACGTTATGACTCATCATGCGCGGATGAACGGGGGGGGGGTCGTTTATAATTCCATGATCGTCAGTAAATGCTTTATGTAGGATGGGTTGATTTATTGATCAGATGGTTTGTAAATAAAGAAATGTACAATCGCCTTGAAAATGACGTCAGCGTCCCCTTACCGTTCGCCGATGAGACTGGAGGAAAAAGATCCCACTTATTTGACGTCGATCGACTATATCCATTTCCGGTTTGTATGGCGCAATAAACGCCCAAATCATATCGATTATTGAGTTATGGCAGCGATCCATATACACGGATGTGTGTCTAGAGTCCCGCAACGATATGTGACTGCCGGACGGATTTCCCAGATGCACCGAGATCACCAGATCCATTTCCGATTGTAACTCGCCCGATCATCCACCAGGCGGCGGTATTGTTGTGCAGGCTCCCACTGTATCAGCCGAGGCTGGGTGGTGTAATTATGAATGCGATTCACTACACAACTACCGTGGGCCTGGTCTACAAGATACACTACACCACTAAGATACACTACACCACTAAGATACACTACACCACTAAGGTACACTACACCACTAAGATACACTACACCACTAAGATACACTACACCACTAAGGTACACTACAAGTACACCACTAAGGTACACTACACCACTAAGGTACACTACACCACTAAGATACACTACACCACTAAGATACACTACACCACTAAGATACACTACACCACTAAGATACAATACACAACTAAGATACACTACACCACTAAGATACACTACAGTACACCACTAAGGTACACTAGACCACTAAGGTACACTACACCACTAAGGTACACTACACCACTAAGATACACTACACCACTAAGGTACACTACACCACTAAGGTACACTACACCACTAAGGTACACTACACCACTAAGATACACTACACCACTAAGGTACACTACACAACTAAGATACACTACACCACTAAGGTACACTACACCACTAAGATACACTACACCACTAAGATACACTACACCACTAAGATACACTACACCACTAAGATACTAAGATACACTACACCACTAAGATACACTACACCACTAAGATACACTACACCACTAAGGTACACTACACCACTAAGATACACTACACCACTAAGGTACACTACACCACTAAGATACACTACACCACTAAGATACACTACACCACTAAGATACACTACACCACTAAGATACACTACACCAGTAAGGTACACTACACCACTAAGATACACTACACCACTAAGATACACTACACCACTAAGATACACTACACCACTAAGATACACTACACCAGTAAGGTACACTACACCAGTAAGGTACACTACACCACTAAGATACACTATACCACTAAGGTACACTACACCACTAAGGTACACTACACCAGTAAGGTACACTACACCACTAAGATACACTACACCAGTAAGGTACACTACACCACTAAGATACACTACACCACTAAGATACACTACACCACTAAGATACACTACACCACTAAGATACACTACACCACTAAGGTACACTACACCACTAAGATACACTACACCACTAAGATACACTACACCACTAAGATGCACTACACCACTAAGATACACTACACCACTAAGATACACTACACCACTAAGATACACTACACCACTAAGATACACTACACCACTAAGGTACACTACACCACTAAGATACACTACACCAGTAAGATACACTACACCACTAAGGTACACTACACCACTAAGATACACTACACCAGTAAGATACACTACACCACTAAGGTACACTACACCACTAAGGTACACTACACCACTAAGATACACTACACCACTAAGGTACACTACACCACTAAGATACACTACACCAGTAAGGTACACTACACCACTAATGTTGTGAAGGGCCAGATTAAACCGAATATATATATTTATTTATATATATATATTTAATTGTATTTGTATATTCTCTAATATTCCCTGATATCCCTTGTATATTCCTTGTACAATATGCATTGAATATCCATTCTAGCCTACTGAACATCCCATAATAGTCTCCATTCTACTATTGGTCGAGACCTTGGTGCCAGGCTGCCATACCCCTCAGACCCAGTTCAAACGTACCGCTCCACATGTACGAACAAGTCCTAGTTCCGCGTAGGAATCTGGCTACCGCACCACTAATGGGACTATTTGTTCATAGTGCGTATATATACTGCGCTACTAAAGTAGGACTTCCTTTTCAGTCCAGTTTCTTACCCTCCAATAGAGTCACAGACGTAAAGCCTCCCCGCGACGCCACGTGTGGGAGTAAGGCCAAGTTCGCCTACCATCGGTATTGAGACATCGTGTATATTAATATTTGAATAGTCATATTTGGCACTATATCGTCGAGTTGGACGTAGTCTATTAAGCTAATAATAGTCTGTTAATATATAGTGCTTCGTGCGGTGAGAATACTACCGTAGTCAGTACCCCATCGTTTCGGGCAGAGAACTGGCTGCTTATCCAGGGTGGTTGACCCCACGTGAAGCTGCACCCGAGGAGCCCCAGAGCCGACGAGCGAGTGGACCTGTATACCGGATTATTCTACCGACGACAGCCCGCCTTCCCAGGCACGGATTATGCTTTGTGTACGTTGATTATTCCATGGATAAAGACCCCCGACACTGCCGTGTGTTGGAACCCCCCCCCCTGGAGAGGACGCAAGGTGAGGAGACGCTCTGCAAGACGAGGTCGCTTCACGTCTCTCCTCCGTGGACCGGAAGACGCCGGCCCACAAAGAGTCCACCTGCTTTCATCTGTGGTCCAAGGATCGCCGGCGCATTGAACGGCACTACAGTGGGTTCACCTGGGATACCCTTGGCCGGATGAGGCAGCCGGATTCTACCCCCCCCCCCTTCCTACTCCTGTCGGCTTACAAGCGACCGGATTAACCCCCCTTAGTGTATCCAGCCTATAATCATTAAAGTATCATTGCTGTTATTCCTTAAACTATTCCAGGTCGTATATGTACCACCTGCGCCTTCAGAGATTGGACATTCTCTATTGATATACCGACGAATACTCTTGCCATAAAAGTGCATACTAATTTCCATTCATAAATGTGATTGATTTGATTAAGTGCTTGCTCTACACACCATCGCTGTGTAGAAATAAAGACCTATTTCTAATTCGTACATTTGTGTTGGATCCGTTTCATCTACGTGACAGTGTTCATCATAATATATTTATGCCGTGTACTGGGTGGCCGAATATTAAGTACAAAGGTAGTGGTAGTAAGTATCATATCTAGTAATACAGTCAGGGAATTGTACCCCTCAGTTACAATTGGTCCTTCGAGCCGGAGGGTAATTAGTGTAATATTAATATAGTGTTATTAATATTGAAATGGCCTATGATGAACACTCCACGAAACGATCCTCCTAACCAACGCCCGCAGCGCGAACGACGGCTCCCTCAGTACTTAGAGGCTTACGCTGTCAGTCAACAACCTAGTCTTCTACTAACAGTAAACGCGGTAAAACTAGAAAGTAAAAGTATGTCTAACCCCAACGCCCAGACTACCCCGACCATAGAGGCCCCTACGGGCTCTAATGTAACTGACCAAGTTCACGGTGGGGACCAGGGGGAACCAGACATGACTTCACACCCCGCCAGTACTGAAGAAGTAGTCCCCGATGAGTCCCGGGAGGAATACAACGCTACCGAGAGAGAACTCGGCACGGAAGAAGACGGGGAGAGCACCGTGGAGATAGAGCTCCAAGGCTCCGCAAGGAGTACCCCGAGGGAAGGCTCCCCTATACAACCGCCTTCTCCCAGCGAGGCAGAGAGGACCCTACAGCAGGCCTTCCTCATCAGCCTGAACGCCGCTGCTGAACGCGACCGACTGCAGATCCAGCAGCGGAGCGAAGAAGAGCATATACGTCTAGAAATAAGACGCATTCAGAGAGAAGAGAATGTGGCCCGAGACCGAGCAGACAGCCAGCGAGCAGCTGCTGGTGCTCTACGGGACGCAGAGCGCGACAGACAGCAAGCGCAACTAATAGAACAGCTGATCAGACGGACAACACCCTCTCCCTCCGCCAGAGGCTCCAGGAACTCGTCTAGACACACCTCCAGGGCGGCATCCCCTAGCCGAGTAAACAACCCTGAACTTGACCAACAGACGAGGTCTATACCCCCCACAGACCACCTCCCCCCACCGGTCCAAGCGAGACCTAGCAACCGGGAAGGAGCAGCATATCCTGTGGAGAGGCTAAACCAGAGACTACAAGCACTGGATGACCTAAGTGAAGACGAAGAGGAAGAGGAGGAGAACCACGCCCGACGACAGCACAGTACTCTACCGGACCAGGAGGTCCGGTACAGCCCAGGCTATACTCCCGCGGAGCTGCGCTACAGACCCCCGACTCTATACACGGGTGAGCACGACGCACGACCCGCACCGAGGAACAGCACCTGGACAAGCGGGCCATGGTACACTGCCGGTACCAGCCCATACCAAGGAGCGGGAGGAGACTCGCCTAGGAGGCCTCTCCCCCAACGCTCGCCGATGTATCCACAGTCAGCGTCATACATTGGCACGCCTATGGTACCCGACTTCACCCAAGAGAACCGGGCCCAGTATACAGAACTCCGCATGTGTCTGGAGACCATGTTGGTGGATGTATTGGATGAACGCCATAAATACGCCATCCTACTGAAGCACTTAAAGGTACCCCGCGCACATAATATAGCGCTCGCCTACGCGACTTCCACCACCCCATACACAGCAGCGCTGGTAGCATTGGACCAGAGGTATGGGCGCATATGGGATTACGTGATCCAGGAGATCCGACACATCGACCGCTTACCCCCAGCAATAGACAATCGAGCACTGGACGACCTGTCCATCAGAGTGCAGTCCCTGGTAGGGATGTTGGGAGCGCAGAAAGAGAAGGGGAGGCATGAACTTTACGCCAACTCAAATGTGGAAAGGATCTTGGAGAAGCTGCCGCCCGCTCGACAGGAGCGTTTTAGGCGACAGAGGGACCACCGAGACCCGAATGGCCCCGAACCGAACCTCCTCGATCTAGCAGACTTCCTGGCGAGAGAAGTCAGCAGCCTACGGCTAGATACATTCGGACGGAGCACCCCTGGCTCCAGAGAAGGAACCAGACGACTAAATGATGGAAGAAGATCGGTGACTGTGATGCACCAATCGGAGTCAGTACCGAGCAGCAGGAGCCACAGTACCCCCTCCAGAACGGAGAAGTGGAAGATAGTGTGCCCCTACTGTGAGAAAGAACACTGGCTAGCGCAATGTGACTCCTTCCCCAAGCTGAACGCGGAGGAAGCAAGTCAATGGATAAAGTCCAACAAGCGCTGTTTTCGCTGTGCGCGCTCACACATGGCAGCCGAATGCCGCTTAAAGAAAAGGTGCACCAAGTGCGATGGAGCCCATCTGGACATACTTCACAACAGTAACAGACGGCGCCCTTCACCCGCACCATCCAGCAGCAAAGCGAGCGCCATGTACATCGATCCCGCCAGCAGCAGTGGAGCCCGAGTACTCCTAAAAGTAGTGCGTGTGACACTAAGCTACCAGAATAAAGTCCTGGACACTTACGCCGTCCTCGATGACGGGTCAGAGAAGACCCTGCTGCTCGCCTCCGCTGCGGCCCAGCTAGGGCTGCGGGGAAGCGAAACCCAAATGACAATTCGGACAATAAGACGAGATTTGAAGACGATAAAGGGCGAGAATGTCTCATTCTCTATCGCAGCAAGCGGCCAGCCTGAGCGACGGTACCAGATTACAGACGCTTTCACCAGCCAAGAAATAGGACTGTCGCGGTACACATACCCCGTCGCCAAGCTGATGGAGAAATATGCACATCTGCGCAAGTTACCGATCCCGCTCATAGACAATGCTATGCCGACCCTGTTGATAGGCTCCGACCATGCAGACCTCATTGTCCCGATAGACCGGGTTCATACCGGACCCCGAGGCTGTCCTGCAGCAGTCGAGACCCGTTTGGGATGGACTCTCCAAGGCCCGCTCGCCAAATCTCTCAACCGAAGTACAGCCACTAGATGTCTCCACTCCCGAGTCACGGAGGGAGAAACCGCACTCCTGCAACACGTAGAGCGGCTAAGGACCTTGGAACAAATGCCCTTTAAGAACGGAAAGAAAGACATTCGCTCTAAAGATGACATTTACGCCATTCACCTCCTCGAGACAGGGACCAAGAGAGTCCCGGTCAACGGCGTGTTGAGATACGCCACGCCACTCCTGCGGCGAGAAGGAATGCCTACTTTCCACGCCAAGACAGACGCCACAGAACGGTACCTGCTGAACACGGAGCGGCGCTTAGCCAAGAACCCCGCCCAAGAGAGTGTATACCGCGCTGAGATTGAGAAGCTCATCACAGCGGGACACGTCACAAAGATGGACATTAAAGAGGCTGACCAGACCACTGAATCGTGGTACGTGCCTCACCACAAGGTCCATCACAACGGTAAAGACCGCATAGTATTTAACTGCAGCTACCAGATCGGATCCCAAAATCTGAATAAAGAGTTACTGCCCGGTCCCACACTCGGCCCCTCCCTACTCGGCGTTCTACTCCGCTTCCGCCAGGAAAAGGTGGCCATCAGCGAGGACATTAAAGGAATGTTCCTGCAGGTGAGACTAGTAGAGGCGGACAAGCCCCTGTTACGGTTCCTATGGAGAGAGAAGCCAGGAGATGAGCACCCAGCCATCTACCAATGGGAAGTCCTCCCCTTCGGAACGACGTGCAGCCCCTGCTGTGCTACATTTGCACTACAGAAACATGTAGCAGAGGACCCAGCAGCGGACGAAGAGGTCCGACACAGCGTAAAGAACAGCTTCTACGTAGACAACTGTCTACAAAGCCTTTCAACCCAGGAAGAAGCCGAGGCTCTTCTGATTAAACTCCGCGCCTCATTGATCAAAGGCGGCTTTGATCTCAGGCAGTGGGCCAGCAGCGATCCGCAAGTACTGCGCAGCCTCTCCTCCGAGGACAAGGCAGCCAGCAGCGAGACCTGGATGGCTACAATCCCGGGAGAAGCCCAGGAGATGACCCTGGGATTGGTGTGGCGATTCAAAACAGATTCGCTTCACTACAGACACAAGCCCCTGACTACGGAGCAGGGAAGGCCGGCGGCGGCGCCGACCACCAGACGGAGTGTGTACACAACACTCGCCCGACAATATGACCCGCTAGGATGTATTCTACCGTACACCACCGGGGCAAAAATGATTGTACGAGCATTGTGGGACAAGGACCAGGGCTGGGACGACCCCATTCCCGCACACCTTGCATCCACCTGGAGAGAGTGGGAGATGGAGCTCCACTCACTCCCAGGCGTTAATATGCGCCGAAGCTACTTCCCACCCACGGTGAGGCCAGAGACATGTAAAATGGACTTACACGTCTTCAGTGACGCCTCAGAGGTCGCATACGGATCAGTAGCCTACTTGCGGGCCCAAGAGAAGGGGGGAGAGATCTACACAGCATTTGTCCTCGCCCGCTCGAGAATAGCCCCACGCAAGCAACAATCTATCCCACGTCTAGAGCTCTGCGCAGCCCTAGCCGGAGCGCACCTAGCCACGCTCATCCAACGTGAGCTCACCATACCGGTGTCTAGAACAATCCTGTGGTCAGATTCCACGACGGTACTCGCCTGGATCAAATCGGACTCATGCAAGTACAAAGTCTTCGTGGGAGTCAGAGTCACCGAGATTCAAGACTTAACCAAAGAGTTAACCGGAGAAACAGAGTGGCGCTACGTTGATACAAAACAGAACCCAGCTGACGTCATCACCCGGGGGATGCCCCTGGATGACCTCACCCGTCGCAATGTCTACAGTGACGGCCCCGCATTCCTAAGAATCCCGGAAGGACAGTGGCCCATGCCTATCCCGAGGGAAGCAAGTCCAGCGGAGGTGGAAAATAAGAAGTCTGTGTTCTGTGGATTGAGCACCGTAGCCTCCACCGACCCTAACATAGACGATTGCACGTCCATAGAGAGTGCACAACAAAGAACATTCCTGCGGTACCACCCGGAGTGCAAGTCCCCCGCTGATATGTCAGCAGCTAACTACGAGGAAGCAGAATTGCTTCTACTGCAGCGAGCCCAGAGAGACAATTTGACAGAAGGAACAGTCGTCATGATTATTCAATCAATCACTGCCCAGAGCTATGTGGCCGGCCGGCCGCGTAAGCAAAGTGATCACCGGTGCCGACGGCAAGGTCCGAGCAGCTGAAGTGCTCGTCCAGGGTCGCACTTACACCCGTCCCGTGGCGAGGCTCATAGAACTGCCTCGACTCCCAGACACAATCGATGATGACCATGACCCTATAACCCTATGACTTTGTGAAGTTGACTGACCCCTACAGCAAACCCTTATGTGTAAATAGACAACGCGATTAATCTGTCTCTGTTTAACTGATTAGGTCTGGGACCAATCAGGGGGTGGCTGTTGTGAAGGGCCAGATTAAACCGAATATATATATTTATTTATATATATTTAATTGTATTTGTATATTCTCTAATATTCCCTGATATCCCTTGTATATTCCTTGTACAATATGCATTGAATATCCATTCTAGCCTACTGAACATCCCATAATAGTCTCCATTCTACTATTGGTCGAGACCTTGGTGCCATACCCCTCAGACCCAGTTCAAACGTACCGCTCCACATGTACGAACAAGTCCTAGTTCCGCGTAGGAATCTGGCTACCGCACCACTAATGGGACTATTTGTTCATAGTGCGTATATATACTGCGCTACTAAAGTAGGACTTCCTTTTCAGTCCAGTTTCTTACCCTCCAATAGAGTCACAGACGTAAAGCCTCCCCGCGACGCCACGTGTGGGAGTAAGGCCAAGTTCGCCTACCATCGGTATTGAGACATCGTGTATATTAATATTTGAATAGTCATATTTGGCACTATATCGTCGAGTTGGACGTAGTCTATTAAGCTAATAATAGTCTGTTAATATATAGTGCTTCGTGCGGTGAGAATACTACCGTAGTCAGTACCCCATCGTTTCGGGCAGAGAACTGGCTGCTTATCCAGGGTGGTTGACCCCACGTGAAGCTGCACCCGAGGAGCCCCAGAGCCGACGAGCGAGTGGACCTGTATACCGGATTATTCTACCGACGACAGCCCGCCTTCCCAGGCACGGATTATGCTTTGTGTACGTTGATTATTCCATGGATAAAGACCCCCGACACTGCCGTGTGTTGGAACCCCCCCCCCTGGAGAGGACGCAAGGTGAGGAGACGCTCTGCAAGACGAGGTCGCTTCACGTCTCTCCTCCGTGGACCGGAAGACGCCGGCCCACAAAGAGTCCACCTGCTTTCATCTGTGGTCCAAGGATCGCCGGCGCATTGAACGGCACTACAGTGGGTTCACCTGGGATACCCTTGGCCGGATGAGGCAGCCGGATTCTACCCCCCCCCCCTTCCTACTCCTGTCGGCTTACAAGCGACCGGATTAACCCCCCTTAGTGTATCCAGCCTATAATCATTAAAGTATCATTGCTGTTATTCCTTAAACTATTCCAGGTCGTATATGTACCACCTGCGCCTTCAGAGATTGGACATTCTCTATTGATATACCGACGAATACTCTTGCCATAAAAGTGCATACTAATTTCCATTCATAAATGTGATTGATTTGATTAAGTGCTTGCTCTACACACCATCGCTGTGTAGAAATAAAGACCTATTTCTAATTCGTACATTTGTGTTGGATCCGTTTCATCTACGTGACAGTGTTCATCATAATATATTTATGCCGTGTACTGGGTGGCCGAATATTAAGTACAAAGGTAGTGGTAGTAAGTATCATATCTAGTAATACAGTCAGGGAATTGTACCCCTCAGTTACAACTAAGGTACACTACACCACTAAGGTACACTACACCACTAAGATACACTACACCACTAAGATACACTACACCACTAATGTACACTACACCACTAAGGTACACTGCACCACTAAGATACACTACACCACTAATGTACACTACACCACTAAGATACACTACACCACTAAGATACACTACACCACTAAGATACACTACACCACTAAGATACACTACACCACTAAGATACACTACACCACTAAGATACACTACACCACTAATGTACACTACACCACTAAGATACACTACACCACTAAGATACACTACACCACTAAGATACACTACACCACTAAGATACACTACACCACTAAGATACACTACACCACTAATATACACTACACCACTAATGTACACTACACCACTAAGATACACTACACCACTAAGATACACTACACCACTAAGATACACTACACCACTAAGATACACTACACCACTAAGGTACACTACACCACTAAGATACACTACACCACTAAGATACACTACACCACTAAGATACACTACACCACTAAGGTACACTACACCACTAAGGTACACTACACCACTAAGGTACACTACACCACTAAGATACACTACACCACTAAGATACACTACACCACTAAGGTACACTACACCACTAAGGTACACTACACCACTAAGGTACAATACACAACTAAGATACACTACACCACTAAGATACACTACAGTACACCACTAAGGTACACTAGACCACTAAGATACACTACACCACTAAGGTACACTACACCACTAAGATACACTACACCACTAAGATACACTACACCACTAAGATACACTACACCACTAAGATACACTACACCACTAAGATACACTACACCACTAAGATACACTACACCACTAAGATACACTACACCACTAAGGTACACTACACCACTAAGATACACTACACCACTAAGATACACTACACCACTAAGATACACTACACCACTAAGATACACTACACCACTAAGATACACTACACCACTAAGGTACACTACACCACTAAGATACACTACACCACTAAGATACACTACACCACTAAGATACACTACACCACTAAGGTACACTACACCACTAAGGTACACTACACCACTAAGGTACACTACACCACTAAGGTACACTACACCACTAAGGTACACTACACCACTAAGGTACACTGCTCCACTGTCTGTGTGTCTGTCACTCTGCATGTCTGTCTGCTCCACTGTCTGTGTGTTTGTCACTCTGCATGTCTGTCTGCTCCACTGTCTGTGTGTCTGTCTGCTCCACTGTCTGTGTGTCTGTCACTCTGCATGTCTGTCTGCTCCACTGTATGTGTGTCTGTCTGCTCCACTGTCTGTGTGTCTGTCACTCTGCATGTCTGTC
This sequence comes from Notolepis coatsorum, assembly GCF_963971535.1. NCBI lineage: Eukaryota > Metazoa > Chordata > Actinopteri > Aulopiformes > Paralepididae > Notolepis > Notolepis coatsorum. Next base: position 1,277,330 of record NW_028174865.1, read on the forward strand.
TGCTCCACTGTCTTTGTGTCTCTCACTCTGCATGTCTGTCTGCTCCACTGTCTGTGTGTCTGTCACTCTGCATGTCTGTCTGCTCCACTGTCTTTGTGTCTGTCACTCTGCATGTCTGTCTGCTCCACTGTCTGTGTGTCTGTCACTCTGCATGTCTGTCTGCTCCACTGTCTGTGTCTCTGTCACTCTGCATGTCTGTCTGCTCCACTGTCTGTGTCTCTGTCACTCTGCATGTCTGTCTGCTCCACTGTCTGTGTGTCTGTCACTCTGCATGTCTGTCTGCTCCACTGTCTGTGTCTCTGTCACTCTGCATGTCTGTCTGTTCCACTGTCTGTGTGTCTGTCACTCTGCATGTCTGTCTGCTCCACTGTCTGTGTCTCTGTCACTCTGCATGTCTGTCTGCTCCACTGTCTGTGTCTCAGTCACTCTGCATGTCTGTCTGCTCCACTGTCTGTGTCTCTGTCACTCTGCATGTCTGTCTGCTCCACTGTCTGTGTGTCTGTCACTCTGCATGTCTGTCTGCTCCACTGTCTGTGTGTCTGTCACTCTGCATGTCTGTCTGCTCCACTGTCTGTGTGTCTGTCACTCTGCATGTCTGTCTGCTCCACTGTCTGTGTGTCTGTCACTCTGCATGTCTGTCTGCTCCACTGTCTGTGTGTCTGTCAACTGAACTCTGCTTTGGTCCAATCACATTCCCCCACCCACAGTCTGCGAATCATCTCTGACTCTCACACTTGAGCGCGCGCACACACACACAGACACACACACACACAGACACACACAGACACACACACACACAGACACACACACACACACACACAGACACACACACACACAGACACACAGACACACACACAAAGTGCCAACGCTTGGTTTGCACAAGCTGAACCGCTTAACGTGTGGTTTCGTTTTGCGGTAAACTAAATAAATAAATAACCGAAAATTGGCACCGTTGGATCTCACGTGAATCGATACTTGGTAGTACCGACGTGTTTCGATAGGTACCTTTAAAATTCAGTACCCATCCCTACCTAGTATGCTTCCTTGTGGAACACCACAGCTCACTGGGAGGTGGGGGGGGGGGGGGGGGGGGGGGGGGCGGGGGGGGTAGAGTACCGTTTGAGGCTATGTGTCCACCAGGGAGTTTTTTTTCAAGGCGGACCGATTTGAAAAAAAAAAGGAAAAAAAAGCTCTGAGTGTATTTCTGAGGCTCGTGCCAGCCGCGGCTCCGCCCCTTCCTCGATGAGTTACATTGATGAGCGCGCTCCTTTCCAAAAAGTTGAACTAGTTTCAACTTTATGAGCTGGGAGCGCTCCGACCAAAAACGCTGCCGCTGAGAGCTCATAAAACGCGAGGCGCGGCTCTGGGAAGAGGAGCGCGCCTGTCGCTTCTCCAGCATAGAAATGAATGACAGAAAGGAGCTGACAACTCATAAAACGTCCACTATGGACACAAGCCCTAACTCCACCATCTGTTCTCTCCCCTCCAGGTAGGATTGCATCCAGCTCACTGATAGACTATCAAAACCAATTGATTTTAGGTTGTCAATCAGAATGGAGTGATTGACAGTGTCGAAGGCCTTTAGGTCCAGCATGACCATGCCGCAGTATTTGCCCGCGTCCACCTCTTGTTTGATGTGGTCGTTCAAATAGAGAAGGCATGTGTCAGTGGAGTGGGATGTTCTGAAGCCAGATTGGAATTCGTAGATTAGATTTTTTTCCGTGAGTAGATTCGTTTTTTGTGTGTTTGTAATCATCTTTGCGGACCCCTAGCTTATTGTAGTAGTTCTACCCCAAAATGTCCTGAGTGGGAGGGTAGTTTATTTACCAGTGTTGTGGCTATCAAAGAAAATGTTTAAGTAATTGGCCACATCCAGCTTGTCTGTGATGAGCGTGTTGTCCGTCTTTATGTTTATGTTTGAAAATCTGGTTTTACATTTTTTTCTGCAGCCTAGTTGATTATTGAGTAATTGCCAAAGTTCACAGGGTTTATTTTTGTTTTCCTCAGTTTTGATGACATTCTTTTTTGCAGTTTTGATCATGGAGTTTACGTAATTTCTTAGTCTGGAACGCCCTACCCACAGCAATAAAAAAAAATTGATTCACTACCCACCTTCAAAACTGCTCTCAAAGAGCAATTCAAAACTGGCCCCCATAAATGTACAAACCCCCTGTCATGGGGCTACCCCCTGCCCTGTAATGGTTGCCTGACAGTCTTAGTTGGTTTAGCCCTGGTCCCCACATGTGGTCATGCTACAGTACCAAACATTTAGCTTAGGTGTTTGTTTGGCGTTGTTTATTTTGTATATAGGTACCGGTAGAACCCAGGCCCAGAAGACAAACCTTCTGTTAAATCATAACTTGTTATGTGTATATAAATTGTTTTTAAATACCATTTTTCTGTGCTCCCACTTGGTTCCTTGTAGGATCTCTGGCTGCCCAACCAGAACTGGGAGAGGCCAAAGCCTTTTCTGGAGGGGAGATTTGGAAGGAACCAAGAGTACAGGGGGGGGGGGTTCATGATAAAAAGTGAATATACTTTAAAAGTGCCCTACTATTTACACTGTTTAGTGTTTTGTAATGATATGGTCTGTATACACTGTACACGCTCACACACTAGCAGCCATAGGCGCCTACGTAATGGAGCAGGCGAAGCGGGTGCTCCACCAGTATTGAACTTGGGGGAGCAAACTTGTCCCTTTGCTCCCTCACTTTTTGATCATATGATATACCCCCCCCCAATATATAAATCTTATCTAACCATAACTACGTAATTTCAATCAAATTAATAATACGCAATGACACTTAATAGCAAGTTTTTAAGTTTCCAAAGATTGCGACACCCCCCTGCCTGATATGGTTTGATCCAGCCCCCAGCAGACAGAGTGGAGCCCGGCCGGCGCACTCCAGTCTCACAGCGCTGCAGGCAGCCTCCAGGTGTAAACTGGTACGCAGGCAGGCAGCGTGAACACTTTAGTCACAACAGCAGGATCTTCCACTAAGTAAGTTCAGTTGTTCGAACAAACTATTATGTTAGACATCATCTTTACTATTGAGTGGTATAACTTCTACCACGCAATACAATAAAATTGTTTCACGGTCCGAAATGCCATCTGGTCATACCAATAATAATAATAATAATAATAACAAAGTTTCCCTCTGGTTGGCGTTAGCTTTAGTGCTAGCCGCTAGCTAACGTTGTCATATATCTAGATATGTGGTGTCGTCAGCTGGATAACGTTGACTTCGTTTGCAAATTTTAACGTTTGCTATGGCAGACGAGCAGGGCCGGATTAACGACGGCCGCGGCCCGTGGGCCTTTAGTGACGAGGGCCCCCCAAATTTTTTTTATTTTTATTTTTTTATAATAATAATAATGCAATAAAAGTCTGAAAATGAAGGGATTATGTCCATGAGTGTCATTTTTAGAAATTAAGGCCTGCCTCTTATAGCCTCTCTAATAAAGGCCTGGTGCTCTTTGCAGCTGAGGTAAATAGAAGACCCGTCCTATATTTGAGGATTTACGGTAAATCAAGATGTTCAATTATCTTAAGGTACAATACCTGAAATGAAAATGTGTGTGTGTGTGTGTGTGTGTCCAGCCAACCAGGTAACATGGCAGAAAAAAGAAAGAATACAGACATCGGAGCATTTTTCAGTACACCAAAACGCAAAGTAAGAACCCTAGTAGCCTAATAGCTCAAAGACTTAAAGGGCGGGCTCCACAAATAATGGATTGCACGGTGTTAATTGCACCCTTACTTACAATTCATTATGAATTGTAAATGGGGGACCCTGATGTAAACAAAACAAAAGTCTTTCTCTGGTCTGCATCCCCTTAACAATTGTGTGTATTGAGCCGTACTATATTGTACCCATTCTGCAATATGTTAATAACATTTTTAATCAATCAATAACAGATTGCAGAATGGGTACAGTACAGTACAGCTCAATACACACAATTGTTAAGGGGATGCAGACCAGAGAAAGACTTTCGTCTTGTTTACATCAGGGTCCCCCATTTTCAATTCATAATGAATTGTAAGTAAGGGTGCAATAGAAATGTTTCATAATGATGTTCAGTGTATTCATAAGTGTATTGCTCTCCTTAATGTAGAATGATATGGTGACTGTACAGACTCAGGAAGGAGAGAAAGAGACCCAAGAGTTACAGGTAATGGAAATATCAGACAGTCAGCTTAAAGTGTAGGATAACATAACAAATTAAGACACAAATACTTGGATTATATATCCCCCCCTCTCTCCCTTTCTTTACAGAGTAGCATAAAGATTGTGTATTCAAACCGGTTCAGTGTATTCATAAGTGTATTGCTTTCCTTAATGTAGAATGATATGGTGACTGTGCAGACTCAGGGAGGAGGCAGAGAAGGAGAGAAAGAGACCCAAGAGTTACAGGTAATGGAAATATCAGACAGCTTAAAGTGTAGGATAACATAACAAATTAAGACACAAAATAGGCTATATTTACAGCAGACCCTGTTATTGTTCCTTGTTGGTATTTTTTCTCTCTTTCTTATTAAAAACTTGGCCTATTTGAAAGGAGATTGATTTAATAAAAATAAAAGAGCGAAAAATCAATATACAGTATATATACAGTATATATATATATATTAATATATTATTATTATTATTATTATTATTATAGTAATTGGCTATCATACTGCAATATAAACTGAGTTTTATAGTGAAAAGAGCAGCTTTATTAGTCAAGATTGAAGGCTCTATATTGCAGGAAATTGCACGTACAGGTTCATTAAATGAAAAAAATATCTGCCGTGGAGGGGGTCGTGCCGGACACCCTCCAAACCACCCATTGCCTGTCAAAAAAAAAAAAAAAAAAAAAAAACCCACTTTCAACTATAACTAGGCGGCCATGCTAGCAGCCACTTTAACATGAACACACACACACTCATGCTGCACATGCTCACACTTATGGTCACTTTACAAAATGAAAGGTCACTTTAAAAAATAGTATAGTATAACTTGAGATTGTATAATATAGCATTGTATAGCAGTGTACATAAAGACCCAGTGCCTCATCCGTAGCTAACAGTGTATTGCACTATCACAGGACCTAGCATGTCTTACCATGCTCTTGTAAAAACTCATGTACATATACCTGATATGCCCTACTTTGATTACTTGTTTTATTGCACAAATGTCGTTCTCATCCTATTGGATTCTTATTATTGTATTATGCACAATCGTTGCAGGCAAGACCCCCCGCATTTCACTGTATACTTGTTTTCCGTGACAAATAAAACTCTTGACTTGACTTGACTTGTGCTGCATCCTGTATTTTCACTGGTGAAAAAAAAAAAGAGAAGAATAAAAACCAACCAAGGGTGATGACAACCTGCCTCTGACTACCTGCCTTTTTCCACTGCTTGGCCACATCCTTACACCCCCCCTCCCACCCACCCACCCACCCCCTCCTAATGTACAGTTTCCTCCCCCTCGTATGTATATATTATCTGTTAGGATCTCTGTTTAACATTACTGTATACTTGCATATCTTGTATGTCACAAATGTAACAGTACTGTATACCTCCATGTCATGTATGTCAGAAATGTCATGATATATATCTGTATGTTGCGTATGTCAGAAATGTCATTATGAATTGAAAATGGGGGACCCTGATGTAAACAAGACAAAAGTCTTTCTCTCGTCTGCATCCCCTTAACAATTGTGTGTGTTGAGCCGTACTGTATTGTACCCATTCTGCAATCTGTTAATAAAATTTTCAATCAATCAAAACCCCCTCTATGAGGAGCTAGCCAAGATGAGAACCCCTCCCACCCCCTCTATGAGGAGCTAGCCAAGATGAGAACCCCTCCTACCCCCTCTATGAGGAGCTAGCCAAGATGAGAACCCCTCCTACCACCTCTATGAGGAGCTAGTCAAGATGAGAACCCCTCCCACCCCCTCTATGAGGAGCTAGTCAAGATGAGAACCCCTCCTACCCCCTCTATGAGGAGCTAGCCAAGATGAGAACCCCTCCCACCCCCTCTATGACGAGCTAGCCAAGATGAGAACCCCTCCTACCCCCTCTATGAGGAGCTAGTCAAGATGAGAACCCCTCCCACCCCCTCTATGAGGAGCTAGTCAAGATGAGAACCCCTCCTACCCCCTCTATGAGGAGCTAGCCAAGATGAGAACCCCTCCCACCCCCTCTATGAGGAGCTAGCCAAGATGAGAACCCCTCCCACCCCCTCTATGAGGAGCTAGCCAAGATGAGAACCCCTCCTACCCCTTCTATGAGGAGCTAGCCAAGATGAGAACCCCTCCCACCCCCTCTATGAGGAGCTAGCCAAGATGAGAACCCCTCCCACCCCCTCTATGAGGAGCTAGCCAAGATGAGAACCCATCCTACCCCCTCTATGAGGAGCTAGCCAAGATGAGAACCCCTCCCACCCCCTCTATGAGGAGCTAGTCAAGATGAGAACCCCTCCCACCCCCTCTATGAGGAGCTAGCCAAGATGAGAACCCCTCCCACCCCCTCTATGAGGAGCTAGCCAAGATGAGAACCCCTCCTACCCGCTCTATGAGGAGCTAGTCAAGATGAGAACCCCTCCTACCCACTCAATGATGAGCTAGTCAAGATGAGAACCCCTCCTACCCCCTCTATGAGGAGCTAGCCAAGATGAGAACCCCTCCCACCCCCTCTATGAGGAGCTAGCCAAGATGAGAACCCCTCCCACCCCCTCTATGAGGAGCTAGTCAAGATGAGAACCCCTCCTACCCGCTCTATGAGGAGCTAGTCAAGATGAGAACCCCTCCTACCCGCTCTATGAGGAGCTAGTCAAGATGAGAACCCCTCCCACCCCCTCTATGAGGAGCTAGCCAAGATGAGAACCCCTCCTACCCCCTCTATGAGGAGCTAGCCAAGATGAGAACCCCTCCCACCCCCTCTATGAGGAGCTAGCCAAGATGAGAACCCCTCCTACCCCCTCTATGAGGAGCTAGCCAAGATGAGAACCCCTCCCACCCCCTCTATGAGGAGCTAGCCAAGATGAGAACCCCTCCTACCCCCTCTATGAGGAGCTAGTCAAGATGAGAACCCCTCCTACCCCCTCTATGAGGAGCTAGCCAAGATGAGAACCCCTCCTACCCCCTCTATGAGGAGCTAGCCAAGATGAGAACCCCTCCCACCTCCTCTATGATGAGCTAGCCAAGATGAGAACCCCTCCTACCCCCTCTATGATGAGCTAGCCAAGATGAGAACCCCTCCCACCCCCTCTATGAGGAGCTAGCCAAGATGAGAACCCCTCCTACCCCCTCTATGAGGAGCTAGCCAAGATGAGAACCCCTCCTACCCCCTCTATGAGGAGCTAGCCAAGATGAGAACCCCTCCTACCCCCTCTATGAGGAGCTAGCCAAGATGATTACCCATCCTACCCCCTCTATGAGGAGCTAGCCAAGATGAGAACCCCTCCCACCCCCTCTATGATGAGCTAGCCAAGATGAGAACCCCTCCTACCCCCTCTATGAGGAGCTAGCCAAGATGAGAACCCCTCCTACCCCCTCTATGAGGAGCTAGTCAAGATGAGAACCCCTCCTACCCCCTCTATGAGGAGCTAGCCAAGATGAGAACCCCTCCCTCCCCCTCTATGAGGAGCTAGCCAAGATGTGAACCCCTCCTACCCCCTCTATGAGGAGCTAGCCAAGATGAGAACCCCTCCTACCCCCTCTATGAGGAGCTAGCCAAGATGAGAACCCCTCCTACCCCCTCTATGAGGAGCTAGCCAAGATGAGAACCCCTCCTACCCCCTCTATGAGGAGCTAGCCAAGATGAGAACCCCTCCCACCCCCTCTATGAGGAGCTAGCCAAGATGAGAACCCCTCCTACCCCCTCTATGAGGAGCTAGCCAAGATGAGAACCCCTCCTACCCCCTCTATGAGGAGCTAGCCAAGATGAGAACCCCTCCCACCCCCTCTATGAGGAGCTAGCCAAGATGACAACCCCTCCTACCCCCTCTATGAGGAGCTAGCCAAGATGAGAACCCCTCCCACCCCCTCTATGAGGAGCTAGCCAAGATGAGAACCCCTCCTACCCCCTCTATGAGGAGCTAGCCAAGATGAGAACCCCTCCCACCCCCTCTATGAGGAGCTAGCCAAGATGAGAACCCCTCCCACCCCCTCTATGATGAGCTAGTCAAGATGAGAACCCCTCCTACCCCCTCTATGATGAGCTAGCCAAGATAAGAACCCCTCCTACCCCCTCTATGATGAGCTAGTCAAGATGAGAACCCCTCCTACCCCCTCTATGAGGAGCTAGTCAAGATGAGAACCCCTCCCACCCCCTCTATGAGGAGCTAGTCAAGATGAGAACCCCTCCCACCCCCTCTATGAGGAGCTAGCCAAGATGAGAACCCCTCCCACCCCCTCTATGAGGAGCTAGTCAAGATGAGAACCCCTCCTACCCCCTCTATGAGGAGCTTGCCAAGATGAGGAGCACGTTCAGCCACAGACTTATGCCCCCCCCGACACTCCACTAACCGCCTTGGCCAGTCAGCCATCAACATATGATGGATATCGTGCCAGTTAGGGTACCTTGTGTATACTTCACCTTGTGTATACTGTTTACTTTTACTCTTACTCATAGTATATATTCAGATTAACATTTTCTATTGCCTATATTTATTGTAATGTATAATATAACCGATAGGGCACACAGACCCTCATCTGCACCTTTGTTTATTTTTCTAATATCTATAATATTCAGAGTTAATTATATTGTTTTACACCATTTATTCTTATCGTATTTTTATATTCAGATACAATTGTATCCCCTATGTTTATGTCTTTCTACTATTACCCTGCCCATATCTGTACCCCCCTCCCCCCCTCATCGTAATGATGTATTGTGTGTTTTGATGTAAATCAAGATCCGTGGTCCGAGGTATTATGAATAAAAATCTGAATACTAATATTGAAAAATGTATATCAGGAAGATTAGTAGACAATTCCTAAAGTCCAATAAAAAAAGATATTACAATATGGATCCATACTGTTAGTGAAATAAATATGCTCTTTCATTAGTATGGTCAGCAAGAGTTAAGAAGAAGGAAGAAGAGAGAGAGTATGGGAGGGTGAAAGAGAAGAGAGAAAGAGAGAGAGAGAGGGTATGGGAGGGTGGAAGAGAAGAGGAGAGAGATTATGGGAGGGTGGAAGAGAAGAGAGAGAGAAATAGTATGGGAGGGTGGAAGAGAAGAGAGAGAGAGTAGCATTGTACAAAGAGAGTCATTGTACTTGATTCATATTCAACATGAGATCATCTGGCATGTGAGTTCTCATGATACATGCATACTGACTATGTCCATAATTAGTCCATAAGGTACATCTCCCTTCATTGATTATATGATAGGCTGTTTACATCATATTGTCATAAACAGATACTGAGCAGAGTCAAGAGTCCATTTAGAGCGAACATAGTGTACAGAATATTCATATAAGGATGTGTGAATCATCTTTCCTCCTTACACCCACGCTGCTATGACATCTGCATTTCCCCAAGAGGATATATCTTATCTTATATTAAAACCACAAAGAGACCCTGCTAGGTGAGAAACAGCAGAGCTATCGGATGAGAAAACTAGATAACAAGAAAGCAGAAATTATTTCTTTTTTTTGTATCCACTTTTTCTCCTTATTTTCAATTTTTCTTCCATCCCAATTTCGCATTTCCAATTCTTCCCTCCCCTGTCTTGAACGTTGCTAGACTATGCCTCCCACTGGTTGGCCATAGTGAGGATAGAAGCCTTGCATCACGTGTCCCCTCCGGTACACGAGGAGGCAGCCTGTCGCATCTTTTCACCGCAGCAGCTCGAACTCTCAGTGGCGAGGAGTAACGCGTGGGAGGCTCACGCTGCCCCCGATACTTCCTGTTTCCGCCCAACCGACCTGTAGGAGTCGCTGTCCACAACGTCCAATCCCCACCCACCGGCTTTCCCACCCTCTAACACTGCCAGTTGTGTTAGTATGACGGCCGGTCAAGCCGGTAGCAACGGCGAGAGCTGGGCTCGATACCAGCATCTCCTGCGTTAGTGGCGAGCGCCTTGCCCACTGCGCCACTTAACCACCCCGCAGAAATTATTTCTATACATGCATGTGAATGTGCTGACGTTGAAATGATACATGTCAGCCGGCCATCAGCTGATGTAGAACGCTGTCTTGTATCACCCAGCATGACAGCAGAACAGCTCTAACTAGTGCAGTCAGTCCGACTGGACTGATGAGCAAGATTCTACCTCTTTCCCATCACACAATCTGACACATAATAAATGTAACAGATGACCAACATTTGTATGGAGGCCTTTACTGAAAAACAACGATTATTTTGCACATCATTTTGCACATATCCCCAAACTGTTAACGGTTTTGCTCAAATTAATTTAGCTTGACAGTTATTGAGGGTTTATAAATTTGGATATGTCCTCCAGTGATGTCATTGGATGACATTGAATCCTTGTGTTAATTACAGCTCAATGCTCCCTATTGCAATGTCTGCTGTTTTTATTTTTAACATCTCCACCATTTAATTTGGCTTGGGAGGAGGTGGAGGTGGTGGATTCATATAAGTTCCTTGGGGTACACCTGAACAATAAACTGGACTGGTCGGACAACACAGAGGTCCTCTACAGGAAGGGACAGAGCAGGCTGTTCTTCCTGAGGAGACTCAGGTCCTTCAACGTGTGCAATAGACTGCTGCAGTCATTCTACCAGTCTGTAGTGGCCAGTGTCCTCTTCTATGCTGTGGCATGCTGGGGGGGCTACACCAACTCGAGGGACACCAACAAACTGAACAAGCTGGTGAGGAAGGGTAGCTCTGTGGTGGGAGTCGAGCTGCTCAGACTAGAGGTGGTGGCAGAGAGGGGAATGAGAAGGAAGTTGGCTGCTATCCTGGAGAATCCCTCCCATCCGCTCTATGGTGAGCTAGTCAAGATGAGAAGCACGTTCAGTCACAGACTCATACCCCCCCGACACTCAACTAACCGCCTCGGCCAGTCCTTCATACCAGCGGCCATCAGGCTCCACAACAGTGGGCAGGGACTGCTGCCAGACATCCAACTACAACTACTAGGAACCTAAAAGGACAATAACACTACCTTATGCATACCGCACCTTATGTGAATACTGTATACTTCAGTTAGTTAGTTAATTATATTGATTTGTTATATTGTTTACTGCTTGTTTTTACTACCTGTACCTCCCCTCCCCCATGCTGCTATGATGCCTGCATTTCCCCAAGGGGATCAATAAAGGAATATCTTATCTTGAAACTCTTAATGCAAAGTTCTAAACGGACTTGCCGAATTCTTACCTTAAGACATTACATCCTATGCTGAAATGCAAAGTGCAAAACTGTTGATACAAAGTGCCAAACTCTAAATCTATGCTCCATTCTCAGAATACAGCCACCTAATATTACAACAATGTTCAATTCCTTATTGCTACAAAGGCAGATCACTAAATCAATAATTTTTTGTACTAATGTCTCATTACCTTCAACAACCTTGCCCAGTTGAGGAGCATTGCAATACAATTAATAATCTCTTCACCACTACATAAAAGGCTGCTTATAACCCTGAAGAAAGGAGCAACATGGAGCAAGTCGGTGCAGCTGAGGTTGGCAACGAAGGACAGGGTCGTAGTCATGGCCAAGGAAGCAGAAGAACATCTGTCTCAAATGAAATTATAACCACAATTGTTGACCACGTAATACAGTAAACCGAGGTCTAGCACTGGCTGAAGCTGGCAGGGTGGTGCAGCCAAACCTGAACAGGTCAACGGTGGCATGCCTTATACGATTTTTTACAGTAAGAGAGATAATGGGTAAGTCAATATGTGTAATTTACTGTACAGTAACTGTATATCGAAATTACAGTAATTGTAAAATGTATATTGTTGTCTGTTACAGTATATTTCATAAATACTAAAGGTGTGAATTATTTCTGTAATTGTTATTTTTACTGTACTTTAGAACTGAAGGAGCACCACCAAGTGGAGTACGTGCCATCTTCTCTCTGTGCAATACTTACAGTACTTTACAGTAGTTTGTTTACTGTAACTGTTTTTGTTTTTACTTTAAAATACAGAGCATTACTGTAGGTATTTTCCTTTACTGTAATGATTCAACTTTAAATACTGTAATCAAATATTTAGTTTGTTTTTCATAAAAACACAAGCACTATACTGAAGTCTATCACAGGGGTTATGAGGAAATTACCATTACATAGTCTATTTTGTTAACAAGTATTTTGTGTTTGACTGCATTATTTGATAAATACCAAGTTTGTTTATTATTTGTCATAGTAAAATACAGAATATTTTATAATGAAATGATTTTTTCTGTATGAGCCCCTGAGAGTGTGCTTCATACAGTAATAGATAAAAGATATTAAATAGTGCGGCCGGGTAGTGCAGCGGACTAAGCGTCTGCCTACCACCACAGAGACAGTGGGATCGAATCCAGCTGTGGTGCTTCCGGGTTGGCCGACCGTCCATACTAACACAATTGGCAGTGTTAGCGCGTGGGAAACCCGGCGAGGGTGGGTCCTGGTCGTTGTAAACAGCGACTCCTACAGTTCGGTCGGGGCGCCTGCACAGCAAGGGAAGGATCTAGGAAAGTGTTGAAAGCTACAGGTCGCCTCTACTATATCTCAATCACCTACTCGAGATATAAACCTGCGGCCGCTCGATATCCCCCGGCGAGGTGCTAAACTCGCCAAGTTCTCGAGTCATTTTACTATTTCTGTCTAGATTACTTCAAGTCACTGGTCTTGTGATATCCAGTTGATATGAAATGTAATCATGAAGAGTTGTTAATCTCTTCTTGTTTGAAATAAACCGAATATATGTCTAGGAGAACCATTATCGCCTGTAATAAAAATAATATTATTATTATCATCATTTTACGAAAGGGCTTGTAATACTGCTCATTTGAAAGCTTGGTTGTATTACTACTTTTTTAATAAGTATTACCACTGTACTAACACGTAATCATTGTTTGCACTCCCCGGCGCCTCCTGTCCTCCTCCTCCTCCTCCTCCGTCAGCGGAACGGACCGTCTTGAACCCTGCAGTGATTCAGACGGTCGAGGTCCCACATAAGACAGAGTCCGTCTGGACACAGAGACACCGGAACCCGCAAACAACACCCATCTACATGCATAGTATTTCTTATCAGTACATAGCATATACATATATATATATATATTTTTTAGCTGAAAAGCATTAACCAGTCAATTGATTCAATCTGTATTTCAGGACATAGTCACCTCAGAGGAAATCAGGGCGCGGCTGGTATTGCTGGCAGGAATCAGTCCACGAACTCAATGGATTATAAAAAGTCATTTTTATTTCAATGAAGTTACAGAAAAAGACTCGAGCTAAAATATCCATTACAGCTTAAAAGAAGTATAAAACAAAAAACATCTCATCTGGCACGTCTTGTGCCCGCAAGCAACATCTTGTCTTCCAAGTCACACAATGGTAAAAACTTCAAAATCTCTCAAAAAAGTCTCTAAGTACCATTCTTCTTCTCTCTCCAGCTCAGTGTAAAAATCCCGCTCTTGAAAGGGCAACCGTCCCTTTTATATCCATCTTACAATATTTCCGATTGGTCTAAAACCAGTGAAGTCACAGGCTGTCACTTTTGTTTAGCAAACCAGAGTACAATACGTAATTCGTATGAGCTCCTCCTTCTTGGTACTAACGTTACTTCTCGTTACCTAGTGGTTTTTAAGTAACAAAAAGTCCCTTATTCCTTCAGAACAGACAACTGCTTTGTCTGTGGGGATCACGTGATTTCGTACCATGTACGAGGCCTCTCCAGTATCTCTTAAGGATCCCTCCAGACAAACAGTTTTTACACATTATTCTGTTAGTATTATTCTCTACTGATACTCAATTTATAAGCATGCCATTTTGAAAACTTTTACTGTACACATCAAACATTTAATTGTTATATAGTTTCTTTTTTAAGATCTCCCTCTATAGATTCAAGACTCTGTTTTTCAACCAGCAACCCTTCCGTCTGAAAGGGTTAACATTTCAGCTCCCTATCTCCTTTGCTGGGGCCCACATTCCGCAGGTTGCCTCCCTTCTGCATGTGGTCTGTGAAGAACAGACCCTTCTTATGGAGATTTTAAAGGCTCAGTTCCATTTGTTTTTAAAGTAGAGCCCTCATAGAGTTATTTTTCCAGAGTTCAGTTTATACTGGTCACATAGGAACGACTCAGGATGTCATTGTCCAAAAGTGTCGCTTGCTGATCTGTGGCACTTCACACATACGATACTGGTATAGGGTTCAATTCCCTGTTCTACCTAATACCATACAACTATTCGGTCTCTCTCTCTTTGTCTATGTCTCTTTCCTTCTCTCCATCTCTGTCTGTCTCTCTGTCTATATCTCTGTGTGTGTGTGCGTGTGTGTGTGTCTCTCTCTCACACTATGTCTCTTTCTTTGTGTGTGTGTGCGTGTGTGTGTGTCTCTCTCTCACACTATGTCTCTCTCTTTGTGTGTGTGTGCGTGTGTGTGTGTCTCTCTCTCACACTATGTCTCTCTCCTTGTGTGTGTCTCTCTCCTTGTGTGTGTGTGCGTGTGTGTGTGTCTCTCTCTCACACTATGTCTCTCTCTTTGTGTGTGTGTGCGTGTGTGTGTGTCTCTCTCTCACACTATGTCTCTCTCTTTGTGTGTGTGTGCGTGTGTGTGTGTCTCTCTCTCACACTATGTCTCTCTCTTTGTGTGTGTGTGCGTGTGTGTGTGTCTCTCTCTCACACTATGTCTCTTTCTTTGTGTGTGTGTGCGTGTGTGTGTGTCTCTCTCTCACACTATGTCTCTCTCCTTGTGTGTGTCTGCGTGTGTGTGTGTCTCTCTCTCACACTATGTCTCTCTCTTTGTGTGTGTGTGCGTGTGTGTGTGTCTCTCTCTCACACTATGTCTCTTTCTTTGTGTGTGTGTGTCTCTCTCTCACACTATGTCTCTCTCTTTGTGTGTGTGTGCGTGTGTGTGTGTCTCTCTCTCACACTATGTCTCTCTCCTTGTGTGTGTCTCTCTCCTTGGCTGGGGCCCACATTCCTCAGGGTGCCTCCCTTCTGCATGTGGTCTGTGAAGAACAGACCCTTCTTATGGAGATTTTAAAGGCTCAGTTCCATTTGTTTTTAAGTAGAGCCAGCATAAAGCTATCCTCCAGAGTTCAGTTTAAAGATTATACTGGTCACATAGGAACGACTCAGGATGTCATTGTCCAAGAGTGTCACTTGTTCTGTGACACTTTACACCCCCTCTGTCATCCTGGTCGGTCATTTTCCATTGTCTTAATAGCGTCTGTACTGGGGGACGAGATGGCGATTGTGGGGTCACGTGGCTGTGACTCTCCACACCCCCTCTGCCATCTTGGTACCTTGTTACCCTGGTAGCCGGCGGGAAGACTTGCATCTGTTGTTCCCTGGCTGGACGGCTCGACAGGATAGGGGTCACGTTGTTGCTTGGTATCCGGCGGGAAGACTTGCATCTGTTGTTCCCGGCCCATGCACCCAGGCTGTTGTCGTCTTGGTCATCTTGGTCACCTTGGTCATCTTGGTCACCTTGGTCATCTTGGTCATCTTGGTCAGCTTGGGCACCTTGGTCATCTTGGTCACCTTGGTCATCTTGGGGTCGCCCCCTCTGACCTCTTGGACCTCTCCCATAGTTTGAGGTAGGTTGATTTGTCACTTCTCGGGCGACCCCCACGGATCCCCGAGAATTGTAGCAGCAGTCCTCTATTGAAGTGTGGTTGGCCTGGTCTTGTCACCCTGTCCGTAGGCCTCGCAGGACATCACAGATACAGTCCACAGAGGACTCATTTCTTTTCTCTCTTTCAGGTCCATTCAGGGCTCTCGTCGCCCTGTAACCTGGGTCCAGGCCGATGTCTCTCTGTCCGGTCTGGGAGGTCTAGGAGGTCTGGGAGGACCTTGAGGATGCTCTGGAGCTTGACCTATCGTGCGACCCTGTCCGTAGGCCTCGCAGGACATCACAGATACAGTCCACAGAGGACTCATTTCTTTTCTCTCTTTCAGGTCCATTCAGGGCTCTCGTCGCCCTGTAACCTGGGTCCAGGCCGATGTCTCTCTGTCCGGTCTGGGAGGTCTAGGAGGTCTGGGAGGTCTGGGAGGTCTGGGAGGTTTGGGAGGTCTGGGAGGTCTAGATGAGGACCCTGAGGATGCTCTGTAGCTTGACCTATCCCGGTCTTCCTCCATTTCCGATTTCTGACCTGAGTCAGTATATTCCTTCTTGCCATTCGCTGCGTCGTCCACTGACTTCGGGGGACAGCCCCCCCTGTCTAAGAATGCGGCACTGGTTCAGGTTTTGTCCCTTTACCAGCGCACCTTTACCAGCCCACATTGTTCACAGGCCTTTCGGACTGTTATCGCTCTTTGTTTGGCTTTATGTATGAGAATGTTGTTAGTTCTCAGGTATACCAACATCCTCCTACTTCCGGCATGTCCAGGGTTATCATATACCTGTCTGATCATGTGAGTAGCCTCGTCCTGTTAGCAATGGCTAGTTAGCCTGCTATTCGCTCCTATTCGCAATGGCTATTTCAGCCTGCTCGCAATGGCTATTTCAGCCTGCTATTCGCAATGGCTATTTCAGCCTGCTATTCGCAATGGCTATTTCAGCCTGCTATTCGCAATGGCTATTTCAGCCTGCTATTTGCAATGGCTATTTCAGCCTGCTATTCACAAAGTAGAGTTTTTTCTACTTAAGTTCTGACTTTAAGTAAGCATTTAGTTACTTCAAGTCATGAGTAAACCTTTTTACCCTATTTCACAAAAATATACTTTAATTGTGATTCTTTCTTTAAGTAGAACCTTCTACGTTTTTGACTGTAAGAAAACATTACGTAACTTTTTAGTCATGAGTAACCGCTACTTCAAGTCGTTACTTATCAACCCTCTCTTGTTCCTGATAGATTTTTTACCAATATACTTTTGGCTGTCTGCTGCGCTCTGCAGACCATCTACGTCACCAGTGTTCCAGATCTCGAACATTAGGAAGAGTCTTGGTTGGAGAGGTTCTGCCGATAAGACCAATCTTGAGTAAGGTTGACTCAAATCTGTAACTAATTCTACTCCAGAGACACCTGACAGCAGTTATTTCAGTTAATATTCTTTCGGCTGTTGATACCTATTTAATTAGTATACAGCCCAACTCACTTGAACTCATGTTCTAAGCCCCGGAACCTCCAATCCGTTTTGACAGACCTATAAAACAGTGACTTGGCCGCCTAAGCACCACAGCGTCCTGTATGCTGAGGCTTCCAAGTCTCCACAAATCTGATAGGCCCGTCGGATACAGAGACCCTGATGCTCGCTCTGTCCCCCCGCGTCAAGGTGCTAAGCTCGATGAGAGTTTGCAGAGTCTCAATTTGTTACCCATAGGCGCTGGTGAGTGTACATCTCATGCAGCTGATATGGTTGGTAGGGTGCTAACCTACCAAATGGTTGCTGTCAGGAAATCCCTTCTGAATGAAATAGATTACAAATTCACTTTACTTTACTCTGGGTTTAGAGCAAGGACGGACATCTTTACATATTATACTTAAAATATATACAAAATGCATGTAGTATTCTATGTCATGTTCCTTCCTAAATGACAATAACACTACATATTCTTCCTCTTGACAGATGAGCGGTATGTCAAGTGCAGTTTGCACTTGCTTGAGTGTCACGTGTCAGGGCCCCCGAAGGTAATTTCTCCCTTTGTTGCCCTCATCTCTGCTTGCTGTTCTGGGGTTAGTTTCTCCCCCATGTTTCTCCCGTCAAGTGCAGGTTGCACTAGCTTGAGTGTCATGTGTCAGGGCCCCCGAAGGTAATTTCTCCCTTTGTTGCCCCTATCTCTGCTTGCTGCTCGGGGGTTAGTGCGGCCTACTCGTCTGGAGGTAGGTATAGGTAATTCTTCTTCCGGGATTTGAATTCCTCCCTTGTTGCCTTCCTTTCTGCTTGCTGTTCTGGGGTTAATGCGGCCCACTCGTCTGGAGGTAGGTATATGTAATTCTTCTTCCGGGATTTGAATTCCTCCCTTGTTGCCTTCCTTTCTGCTTGCTGTTCTGGGGTTAATGCGGCCCACTCGTCTGGAGGTAGGTATATGTAATTCTTCTTCCTTGTTCTCTCCTTGGTTGTTTTCGGGGGAGGCTCCTGGGAGGCCCCCCTTTTGTCAGATAGCATTATGACTTGGTCATACAGCCTACACTCGATACGTAGCTGGTCTTGTGACCATGCTGCGCATCGGGCTGCCAGTAGGTTACCCCCTGGGACTCCTCCGAATAGCTTTTCAAGCAGAAAGCATGATCCCTGCATGGGTGTTCCATTCATAACTGATTCGGCTGCAACACTGAGAGACATGCTCCCGTCTCGCACCTGTGGGATCAGTATTTCCACCATGTTATCCCCTGGATCTTGACCGGGGGTGCTTACTCCTCTTTCCATCCGTTGCGCCATTGAGGCCCTTTCGGGAATCTCCAGTCTTTTGAGATGTCTCAAGATGCGAACTAGCTTCTCTTGTGCTAGCTTTGGTTGTGCCAGCTCCTCCTGAGCTAGCATTGGTCGCTAGCTCCGGCTACTTCGCCTGCTGTTAGCTCCTGGCTTTGTTAGCCTGTGGTGAGCTAGTTGGCTCTCGTCTGGCTACGGCCAGCTCATGGGTGTTAGCACTGGCTTGTTAGCCGATGTCGTGCTAGTTAGCTTCCGTCTGGCCAGCTCATGGGTGTTAGCACTGGCTTGTTAGCCGATGTAGTGCTAGTTAGCTTCCGTCTGGCTACGGCCAGCTCCTGGGTCTTCCGTCTAGCCAGCTCATGGGTCGCACCGTCTGGCTAGAGCCAGCTCATGGGTGTTAGCACTGGCTTGTTAGCCGATGTAGTGCTAGTTAGCTTCCGTCTGGCTACGGCCAGCTCATGGGTGTTAGCACTGGCTTGTTAGCCGATGTAGTGCTAGTTAGCTTGCAGTTCTGTGAATTCGTTTTGGCTTCGCTTCACATCCAGTCTCCGCTCCTTACAAGGTGTCTCTGGGCTAGGGAGCCCTCGCCTTTCTGTGAACGGCCGTTTTGGCTCGCTTCACATCCACACTCCGCTCATACAAAGTGTCTCTGGGCTAGGGAGCCCTCGCCTTTCTGTGAACGGCCGTTTTGGCTCGCTTCACATCCACACTCCGCTCATACAAAGTGTCTCTGGGCTAGGGAGCCCTCGCCTTTCTGTGAACGGCCGTTTTGGCTCGCTTCACATCCACACTCCGCTCATACAAAGTGTCTCTGGGCTAGGGAGCCCTCGCCTTTCTGTGAACGGCCGTTTTGGCTCGCTTCACATCCACACTCCGCTCATACAAAGTGTCTCTGGGCTAGGGAGCCCTCGCCTTTCTGTAAACGGCCGTTTTGGCTCGCTTCACATCCACACTCCGCTCATACAAAGTGTCTCTGGGCTAGGGAGCCCTCGCCTTTCTGTGAACGGCCGTTTTGGCTCGCTTCACATCCACACTCCGCTCATACAAAGTGTCTCTGGGCTAGGGAGCCCTCGCCTTTCTGTGAACGGCCGTTTTGGCTCGCTTCACATCCACACTCCGCTCATACAAAGTGTCTCTGGGCTAGGGAGCCCTCGCCTTTCTGTGAACGGCCGTTTTGGCTCGCTTCACATCCACACTCCGCTCATACAAAGTGTCTCTGGGCTAGGGAGCCCTCGCCTTTCTGTGAACGGCCGTTTTGGCTCGCTTCACATCCACACTCCGCTCATACAAAGTGTCTCTGGGCTAGGGAGCCCTCGCCTTTCTGTGAACGGCCGTTTTGGCTCGCTTCACATCCACACTCCGCTCATACAAAGTGTCTCTGGGCTAGGGAGCCCTCGTCTTTCTGTGAACGGCCGTTTTGGCTCGCTTCACATCCACACTCCGCTCATACAAAGTGTCTCTCTAAACTGCCAGACATTTTAGAGAGAGGGTTTTCTTTACCCCTTTTTTTTTTTTTTTTTATCCAATTTTGCGGGCTCAACCGCTCCACCAGCAATGCCCCCACTATGCAGATGCCTTTAATTTGCCACTGCTCTCCATCGAGGGCCCTACAGATCAATATCCTTTGACTGGTGTATTCTAAAACTCGGTTCTCCGTTTTTTTTTTTTTCAATATTTCTAGTTTATTTTATTTTGGCTGTTATCTTACCGATCTCAGCCCTAACCAGGGACGCCATGTTGAAAGCTACAGGTCGCCTCTACTATATCTCAATCACCTACTCGAGATATAAACCTGCGGCCGCTCGATATCCCCCGGCGAGGTGCTAAACTCGCCAAGTTCTCGAGTCATTTTACTATTTCTGTCTAGATTACTTCAAGTCACTGGTCTTGTGATATCCAGTTGATATGAAATGTAATCATGAAGAGTTGTTAATCTCTTCTTGTTTGAAATAAACCGAATATATGTCTAGGAGAACCATTATCGCCTGTAATAAAAATAATATTATTATTATCATCATTTTACGAAAGGGCTTGTAATACTGCTCATTTGAAAGCTTGGTTGTATTACTACTTTTTTAATAAGTATTACCACTGTACTAACACGTAATCATTGTTTGCACTCCCCGGCGCCTCCTGTCCTCCTCCTCCTCCTCCTCCGTCAGCGGAACCGACCGTCTTGAACCCTGCTGATTCAGACGGTCGAGGTCCCACATAAGACAGAGTCCGTCTGGACACAGAGACACCGGAACCCGCAAACAACACCCATCTACATGCATAGTATTTCTTATCAGTACATAGCATATACATATATATATATATATTTTTTAGCTGAAAAGCATTAACCAGTCAATTGATTCAATCTGTATTTCAGGACATAGTCACCTCAGAGGAAATCAGGGCGCGGCTGGTATTGCTGGCAGGAATCAGTCCACGAACTCAATGGATTATAAAAAGTCATTTTTATTTCAATGAAGTTACAGAAAAAGACTCAAGCTAAAATATCCATTACAGCTTAAAAGAAGTATAAAACAAAAAACATCTCATCTGGCACGTCTTGTGCCCGCAAGCAACATCTTGTCTTCCAAGTCACACAATGGTAAAAACTTCAAAATCTCTCAAAAAAGTCTCTAAGTACCATTCTTCTTCTCTCTCCAGCTCAGTGTAAAAATCCCGCTCTTGAAAGGGCAACCGTCCCTTTTATATCCATCTTACAATATTTCCGATTGGTCTAAAACCAGTGAAGTCACAGGCTGTCACTTTTGTTTAGCAAACCAGAGTACAATACGTAATTCGTATGAGCTCCTCCTTCTTGGTACTAACGTTACTTCTCGTTACCTAGTGGTTTTTAAGTAACAAAAAGTCCCTTATTCCTTCAGAACAGACAACTGCTTTGTCTGTGGGGATCACGTGATTTCGTACCATGTACGAGGCCTCTCCAGTATCTCTTAAGGATCCCTCCAGACAAACAGTTTTTACACATTATTCTGTTAGTATTATTCTCTACTGATACTCAATTTATAAGCATGCCATTTTGAAAACTTTTACTGTACACATCAAACATTTAATTGTTATATAGTTTATTTTTTAAGATCTCCCTCTATAGATTCAAGACTCTGTTTTTCAACCAGCAACCCTTCCGTCTGAAAGGGTTAACATTTCAGCTCCCTATCTCCTTTGCTGGGGCCCACATTCCGCAGGTTGCCTCCCTTCTGCTTGTGGTCTGTGAAGAACAGACCCTTCTTATGGAGATTTTAAAGGCTCAGTTCCATTTGTTTTTAAAGTAGAGCCCTCATAGAGTTATTTTTCCAGAGTTCAGTTTATACTGGTCACATAGGAACGACTCAGGATGTCATTGTCCAAAAGTGTCGCTTGCTGATCTGTGGCACTTCACACATACGATACTGGTATAGGGTTCAATTCCCTGTTCTACCTAATACCATACAACTATTCGGTCTCTCTCTCTTTGTCTATGTCTCTTTCCTTCTCTCCATCTCTGTCTGTCTCTCTGTCTATATCTCTGTGTGTGTGCGTGTGTGTGTGTCTCTCTCTCACACTATGTCTCTTTCTTTGTGTGTGTGTGCGTGTGTGTGTGTCTCTCTCTCACACTATGTCTCTCTCTTTGTGTGTGTGTGCGTGTGTGTGTGTCTCTCTCTCACACTATGTCTCTCTCCTTGTGTGTGTCTCTCTCCTTGTGTGTGTGTGCGTGTGTGTGTGTCTCTCTCTCACACTATGTCTCTCTCTTTGTGTGTGTGTGCGTGTGTGTGTGTCTCTCTCTCACACTATGTCTCTCTCTTTGTGTGTGTGTGCGTGTGTGTGTGTCTCTCTCTCACACTATGTCTCTCTCTTTGTGTGTGTGTGTGTGTGTGTGTGTCTCTCTCTCACACTATGTCTCTTTCTTTGTGTGTGTGTGCGTGTGTGTGTGTCTCTCTCTCACACTATGTCTCTCTCCTTGTGTGTGTCTGCGTGTGTGTGTGTCTCTCTCTCACACTATGTCTCTCTCTTTGTGTGTGTGTGCGTGTGTGTGTGTCTCTCTCTCACACTATGTCTCTTTCTTTGTGTGTGTGTGTCTCTCTCTCACACTATGTCTCTCTCTTTGTGTGTGTGTGCGTGTGTGTGTGTCTCTCTCTCACACTATGTCTCTTTCTTTGTGTGTGTGTTTCTCTCTCTCACACTATGTCTCTCTCTTTGTGTGTGTGTGCGTGTGTGTGTGTCTCTCTCTCACACTATGTCTCTCTCCTTGTGTGTGTCTCTCTCCTTGGCTGGGGCCCACATTCCTCAGGGTGCCTCCCTTCTGCATGTGGTCTGTGAAGAACAGACCCTTCTTATGGAGATTTTAAAGGCTCAGTTCCATTTGTTTTTAAGTAGAGCCAGCATAAAGCTATCCTCCAGAGTTCAGTTTAAAGATTATACTGGTCACATAGGAACGACTCAGGATGTCATTGTCCAAGAGTGTCACTTGTTCTGTGACACTTTACAGAAAGGTAGTGTGACCTTCCACACGTTACACTCTCCCAGTGAGAGTCTGCGCTGCCAGGTGAAAAGAAGCGGTGGGCTGGCTACACATGTGTCGTTGGAAGCATGTGATAGTCTACGCCCTCCCAGACTGACGATAGGGGGTAGAATGCGCAGCGACCAAGAACGGCATTGGGAATTGGCATAACGACTAACATTGGGAGGGGAGAAAAACGGAAAAAGAAGGGGGAAAAAATATAATTAAAAAAATAATAATAATAAATATTAAATAATAAAAAATGTAAAATAAAGGAGTGTTCAGTCAATATACATATATACAATACAGAGTAAAATGAGTAACAGTGAGGTACAATGCAGAAGTGCAATGAGGTATGAATTGTAGTGCAAATCTCTTTAATAATAGATAAATATAAAGTGTGTTAAAGTGCTGTGATAAGCTTTTGATTATACTATTCTCTGATTTGACAATGGTATTTTTATTTTGCCTGCTATATTGCATTATGAACCCAAAATTAGCAGTATAGCATTCTGTGTTAAGAGTGTTGCACATTGAAAGTCACTAAGACAAACAAGCAACAGCAAAAGTGGACAAACCATGGCTGTAGTCAAGAAGCTGATGGGAGATGGGTGTGTCCGTCTTCCCTATGACCAGTGTTGGTCCCGCTGGCTCCCGGTGACACACATGAATCAGAACATTCACTGACCAGCCACATTCAGTCAGTCACAATGTCAAACAGACTCTCCACCTGGTCGACCAAGACCACAGAGTCAAACAGACTCTCTACCTGGTCAACCAAGACCACAGAGTCAAACAGACTCTCTACCTGGTCAACCAAGACCACAGAGTCAAACAGACTCTCCACCTAGTCGACCAAGACCACAGAGTCAAACAGACTCTCCACCTGGTCGACCAAGACCACAGAGTCAAACAGACTCTCTACCTAGTCGACCAAGACCACAGAGTCAAACAGACTCTCCACCTGGTCGACCAAGACCACAGAGTCAAACAGACTCTCCACCTGGTCAACCAAGACCACAGAGTCAAACAGACTCTCCACCTGGTCAACCAAGACCACAGAGTCAAACAGACTCTCCACCTGGTCAACCAAGGCTACAAAGTCTCGCTCAAATCTCCTGTCCTGCAAACCCACCTGCACCCTGATGAATCATCCCAAAGACATTGTATAATCAAAGACATCATGCATGCAATCCATGAAGCAAAATGGCGCCACAGCTCTCGCCCTTACCTGGCAACTCTTCCTTTTCACCTCCATGTCACAGACACCTTCATATATAATTATAAATACATGCACACATAAAACCTACATACATTGGCACGTATAATTGAATGTACCTACAGATATCCAGATATCGTTTTCCGCCCCTGTGATGATACAATTGAAAATCATCTGATAATTATTAAAATATATGTTTCACATTATGCCACTCAGCCAAGGCTATATGAATGAATTAATGTTATGTCTCAGTGTCCAAGCTTCATCTAAATAAT
Organism: Notolepis coatsorum; assembly: GCF_963971535.1. Taxonomy (NCBI): domain Eukaryota; kingdom Metazoa; phylum Chordata; class Actinopteri; order Aulopiformes; family Paralepididae; genus Notolepis; species Notolepis coatsorum. The sequence continues at coordinate 1,301,810 of NW_028174865.1, forward strand.
CCACAAAGGGAAATGTTTCTTGTATAGAATTTTCAGTATTTCTGACTCTCTATTTGAATCTTCTAATCTATGTCAGAATCAGAATCAGAATCTATGTATCTATACGGATAAGGATAAAGATGAACTTTATTTATCCCCTTGGGAAAATTAGGTGACATACACATACAGCCATAGCCTCATTATACAAATATTCCACAATCATTACATTGACAGTAATAATGGCACACATAAAATCACACAAGCATGTACATTTGTTGAAACATGCAGACTACAGTAGAAATGTATCTTATCAAACAAACCCTTCTTCCGACGATTATACAGAAGGCAGTATGAGACTACATTTATAAAAAAAAAAAATGTAAGTTTGTTTTCAAATTCTTAGCCCACATAAATGACAAGCCTATGCTGTTCTTCAGTGAGTATGCTCTGGCCAAGGTCCACACAAAATGCTCTCTATGCTCAAGGTCCACTCTCACTCCCTCATTCACACTCTCTCTCACTCTCTCTCACACACAGCTTTTGATGTTATAATGCATCACAGCCCATCTTTTACACTCCTTGTCTTTCTGCCTGTCTTTTACACATCTTACAGCACCATTAAAGGGACAGGTCAACATTATGGGAAATGTGTTTATCGTCTTCTTCAGAGTCAGACAAACTTTTTTTTTAAATGTCCTCTGTGCGTTCAGTAGAAAGCTATCCGGCTGCAAGCTAGCCTTGCGTAGCAAACATCAATGGAAATGGACCAGCTAAATCAAATCAAATCAAATGTATTTGTAAGGCCCGACAACACGCGTTAATGTCCCCATGGGCCGGACACGTCTTCTTTATACAAGTCAAGAAGAAACATCACAATAAATCAAGAACAAAACAAAAACACCATAAAGTCCAAAATAAAATGTAAAATAAATAAATGCAACAATCAATCAATCAATCAATCAATCAAATTTATTTGTATAGCACGTTTAAACATGACGCTTGTCAACCAAAGTGCTTCACATAGCTAAGCTAAGTACAAAGAAAAGTATAAAATAAACAGAAAATAAAATGAAATCAACGGATAGACATAGGAAAAACAGAACAACACGTCAACAAGTACGGCAAGAGTCAAAGTGAGTCAGGGAAGGCCAGGCGATATAGGTGGGTTTTGACTTTTGATTTAAAAGACTCGATGGAGGGGGCAGATATGATGGACATGGGGATGCTGTTCCAGAGGTCAGGGGCTGCGACCGCAAAAGCACGTCCCCCCCTAGACTTGAAGTTAGACCTACGAGTGGTTAGGAGACCCTTATCAGCCCATCTGAGGGCCCTGGCGTTGGTATAGGGGGTGAGGAGGTCTGCTAGGTAAGCAGGGGCACACTCCCAGACATACCCCACGCAACGGTAAGGAAAAACTCACTAAAAACCTAGCAATAGGAAAAAAGCACCACAGCAAAGTGGAGGAGAGAAACCTTAGAAGGGCCATTCAAGGGGGGGCTCTCTCTTCTTAGATGTTGGTGATAGTAGTGTTGCTGTTAGGGTTTGAAACCGACCTCAAACGCACAGCACAGACAGGTAGTTCAGAGTTAGCCAAATACTAGGGCGTATTTATTTAGTCAAAAAAGGGTAAAGTAACAATTATGAAACAACAAGGGAGACTGCTTTCGGCAGAGTTATCTGCGGCTCTGCAGATTCTCCTGGTGATAGCGGTGGGGAATCGGTATGTGACGTTGTAGCGGCTCTGCAGATACTCCCAGCCTTCACTCGAGGTGGAAAACGGAGAGAGAGAGAGGTATCAAAAACAGTCCAACGAAACACAGAGGCAGTGTGGTTCCCTCCTCCCTTAGCTGTGTCCAGAACCAATTGACAGTGACAATCTTCAGTGTTCCCCACAACACACAATTTAGCTGAGTTCAATGCAAACAAAACGATATCTTCAGTGTCTCTTCTAAACACACAATTCAGCTGAGTCCAGTGCCAGCAAAAATGATAATCTTCGGTGTTCGTCAAACACACAGACAGAATAATCCAGAGGGGTTTGTTTCCAACTCACCAACGCGTAAAGCGGGTAAACGAGGCGCAGCTCCAAACGGGGAACAAGGTTCTCACCAGCGGTTCTCCACAGAAAAGTCCTGGAGGGAAAGTAGACGAGGAACAGCAACGGGGAAAAAGTAGGCAAATGCAGTTGTATTCCAGAACGACCCGACAATGATAGAAAGAAAGTCCAGGTATATAAAGCCCTCTGGGGCGCTAATCACAAACTATGACAGCTGCGTGATGAAATTGGCAATTGCTCAAAAAGCGTGTGGCGGGGAATGCACCAATCAGCACCGTACCTCAGAGGAGCGTGTGGCGGGGAACGAACCAAACCTCACAGTACCCCCCCCTCCACTGGAGCCACCCGGCGACCAGCCCGACCCGGCTCGCCCGGATGGGCACGATGGAAGTCGGTGATCAGGCCGGGATCCACGATGAGCTGGCGGGAGACCCAGCTCCGTTCCTCCGGGCCGTACCCCTCCCAGTCCACCAGGTACTGGAACCCCCGACCCCGCCGTCGAACGCCCATCAACCGGCGGACCTGCCACTGGGGGTGACCGTCCACCATCTCGGGAGGAGGCGGTTCCGGAGCAGGAGGCATCAGGGGACTGAGAGAGACAGGCTTAACCCGGGATACATGGAAAACGGGGTGAATGCGCATGGACGCAGGAAGCTTAAGACTCACCGCCGACGGACTGAGCACCTTCAGAACCTCAAAAGGACCAACGAACCGGGGGTTAAGCTTCTTGGCCGAGGACCGAAGCGGAAGGTCCTTTGCAGAAAGCCACACCCTCTGCCCAGGGTGGTACGTCGGCGCAGGGACCCGGCGCCGGTCAGCCCCACGACTGGCGCGCTCCGATGACCGGAGCAGCGCAGTCCTGGCGATCTCCCAGACCCGACGGCACCGGTCGAGATGGTCCTGTACGGAGGGAACTGCCACCTCCGACTCCTGTGCAGGGAAAAGAGGGGGTTGGTAGCCCAGGGATACCTCAAAAGGTGAGAGGCCGGTGGCGGAACTGACCATGGAGTTGATGGAGTACTCGACCCAGGGAAGGAAACGGCTCCAAGAAGCGGGTTTCTCGGCAGCCACACACCGAAGAGCAGACTCCACGCTCTGGTTCATCCTCTCCGTTTGTCCGTTAGTCTGGGGATGATAACCAGAGGAAAGACTGACCGTTGCCCCCAATCCCTTGCAAAAAGCCCGCCATACCTGGGAAGTGAACTGGGGCCCCCGGTCCGAGACGACGTCCTGGGGAAACCCATGGAGGCGAAACACGTGGCATGTCAGGAGGTCCGCCGTCTCGGCCACCGAGGGAAGCTTGGGAAGGGCCACGAGGTGAACCCCCTTGCTGAACCGATCCACCACGGTCAGTAGGCACGTGTTTCCCTGGGAAGAAGGAAGACCCGTGACGAAGACCAACGCCACATGGGACCAAGGGCGGCTCGAATTGGGAAGCGGCTGCAATAGCCCGGAGGGTGCCTGGTGGGAGGCCTTGCTGCGGGCGCAGACTGCGCAGGCCAGTACGAACTCCTTGACGTCGTTCCTCATGGTGGGCCACCAGAATCGACGAGCCAGGAAGGAGAACGTGCAATGAACGCCTGGGTGGCAGGCGAACCGGCTGGTATGGCCCCACTGGAGGACCCGGGACCGGACTGAGTCGGGGACGAAGAGGCGATGAACCGGTACATTGCCTGGAGCGCGATGGAAGCGTAGGGCACGCCTTACCACCCCCTCGATGCCCAAGGTGACCACTCCCACCACCCTGGCCTCTGGGAGGATGGGAGTCGGGTCCTCAGCGGTTGGACCCCCCTTGGAGTGTAACCGGGACAGGGAGTCGGCCTTCGTGTTGCGGGAACCAGGGCGAAACGTCAGTGAGAAGTCGAACCGACTGAGGAAGCTGGCCCATCTTGCCTGCCGGCCATTGAGGCACATGGACGCACGGATGTACGTCAAGTTCTTGTGGTCCGTCCAAATGGTGAATGGCTCCTCGGCCCCCTCTAGCCAATGACGCCACTCCTCCAAGGCAGCCACAACCGCCAGCAGCTCCCGATTGCCGATGTCATAGTTCCTCTCGGCAGGGAGGAAACGACGTGAGTAGAAGGCGCACGGATGTACCTTCTGGTCAGTTGCCGACCGCTGAGATAAGATAGCCACCTCTACGATGAACTGTCTCTTGGGGTCTGGATGGAGCAAGACCGGGGCGGTAGTGAACCTCTTCTTGAGGGAGCGGAACGCAGCACACGCCGCTGGGGACCAGCCGAACGGCAGGGCGGGAGAGGTTAGCCTGGTGGTTCCGCCACCTGACTGTAGTTCCGGATGAATCTTCGGTAGAAGTTGGCGAACCCGAGGAAGCTCTGTAACTCCTTCCGAGAGGTGGGTTCCGGCCACTCTAGGTATAGGTCTAGGTATACCACCACAAACTCCTCCAGCATGTCACGAAGGACGTCGTTCATGAGCGCCTGGAATACCGCCGGAGCGTTGGTGAGGCTGAACGGCATTACCAGGTACTCGTAGTGGCCCCTGGGAGTCTTGAAGGCGGTCTTCCACTCATCGCCCTCTCGGATACGGACCAGATGGTAGGCACTCCGGAGGTCCAGCTTGGTAAAGACGGTAGCCTGGGTGAGAGGCTCGAAGGTGGAGTTCATGAGAGGAAGAGGGTACTTGTTCTTAATGGTGATCTCGTTGAGCTGGCGATAGTTGATGCAGGGTCGAAGGTCATCGTCCTTCTTCCCAACAAAGAAGAAACCGGCCGCCACAGGGGAGGAGGAAGGCCGAATGAGTCCTGCTTCCAAGGACTCAGAGATATACTGATCCATCGCTGCCTTCTCAGGGACGGTCAGACGGTCAGGCTGCCGGGAAGGGGAGCTCCTGAGTTCGATGGCACAGTCGTAAGGCCGGTGATGCGGAAGGGCCTGAGCCCTGGACTTACTGAAAACCTCCTCGAGGTCGTGGTACTCGGGGGGGTATAGTCGAGAGGTCCGGGGGCGGCTCACAAAGGGATCTCCGGGGCGAGGGACAGGACGTCGCCTGAAGACACTGGGCATGACAGGAGGAGCTCCACCCCCTGATGGTACCGGAGGACCAGGCGATGTGGGGCTCGTGCAGCATGAGCCAGGGCCGGCCCAGGACTACTGGGACAAGAGGGGATCTGGTGATAAAAAACTGGAGTCTCTCAACGTGGTTACCAGCAATGGTGAGAAGGACAGGACAGGTGCGTTGAGTGATGTCAGCCAGGCGGTGCTGGTCCAATGCGAACACCTCCAATGGCCTCACAAGGTCCTCTAGTAGTGGAATGTTGGCCTGGGTAGCAAACTCGAAATCCAGGAAACTCTCGTCAGCACCCGAGTCAATGAGTGCCTCCACCGTTGCCCGTTGGTCCGCCCAGGCCAGGGTGACGCTCATCAGACGGCTAGGTGGTGCACGGTTCTGGGAACGAGAAAAACAGCTCACCAGGATCTCCCGGGGTCCCGGCGAGCCTGGTCTTTTGGCCGGGTGGGGCAGTTGGAGATACGGTGCCCATCCCGACCGCAGTAGAGGCAAAGGCCGGACCTGAACCTTGCCTCCCGTTCAGCCTGGCTAAGGTGTGAATGTCCCAGCTGCATGGGTTCCTCCTCGGGCACCGAACGGGAGGGGAAGGAACCACCAGTTGTGGTGGGAGCAGGACGGACCGCAGTACCGTCACGAGTGCGGGGGGTCTGGGGAACTTCTGGAGGTCCCAGTCGGGCTCTCTCACGCCTTCTCTCCCGGAGGCGTCCGTCGATGCGAATGGCGAGGCTGAATAGGTCCTCGAGGGACTCAGGTTCCTCACGGGTCGCGAGCTAGTCCCTGACAGCGTCATTGAGCCCCCTCATGAAGGTGAGACGAAGCGCTTGATCGTTCCAACCGCTCTCCGTTGCCGCCAGTCTGAACTCCAGCACGTAGTCGGTGACCCCGCCACTGCCCTGCCGTTAGGTGCCCAACCGAGCTCCTGGGTCCTGGCCACGGGCTGGGTGGTGGAAAACCCTGCGGAGCTCTGCCACGAAGTCTGGGTAGGAAAAACAGAAATCAGCCCCCATTGCCCAGGAGGCAGTAACCCACTGTGCTGCCCGGCCTGAGAGCAGGTTAGTCATGTAAGCCACTCGGGCTCCCTCTGTAGTGAATCGGCTGGGTTGATGAAGAAAAACCAACTCACATTGCATGATGAATGTGGCACAATCCTCGAAGTTACCATTGAACAACCGTGGTTCGGAGAGACGGGGCTCCCGAGGTGCGGGATCGGGAGGCGTGGGGCCTGCCACGGCTGCGGGTGATGCTCTGGCCGAGGCTCCTGAAGTAGGTGGGGTTACAAGCAGGGTGTTAAATGCTTCACTCAGCGGTTGTGTTACGTACCCCCGTGGGGAGACGCAACACAAGGCCACAGACAGGGTAGGTGAGGGTGCAGTGACACAAAACGCCAGATACGGATTGCAAAATAATAATATTTATTTCACAAATGAGGATCAGCAACACAGAGAGCAAAGAGGACGTACCAGTGAGCACCAAATAATATCAAAAGGAAACAAAAGCCCACCCCCCCCCCTTTACAGGCGCGGACGCCCCAAAGTACAGGAGGTGGTGCTCACTCTAAAGCTGGTGTCTTTAACAGTAGTTCTCCTACATGATGCAGATGTAGACCCAGGGTATCTTCCTGCCCTCAATGTCCCTGTGTGCGAAACAAAAGGTTAGCAACAAGAAAAGAAACAATCACCACAAACCGGGTGACGAATTGATACACAAATACACAATACAGGTTATGGGTAACAGACAAAATATATAACAGGCAGGATCACACAAGATACAATACTATACAATACAGATGGCTAAGCCACCAGAGCCTTTCCCAGCTCTCACACCATCGGTAGCTCAACAGAGCTGTAAGTGGCTCATGTAACAGACATGAGCCCCACAGAGCTTTAACTAGCTCTCTCGATACTACAAGCCCAACAGAGCCAAATATGAGTCTACACACAAAACAAATGAGAGCCCCTTTTACAACACCACCAGATAGTTACCAGACACCGACCGGGCTCTGGCTAACAATGCATACACAGGGATTATATGAAGGGATGTGGAGGTCAATTAGGCTGATGAGCCTCAGCTGCTGTTGCTGCTGCTTCTTCTGTTGGTTGGAGTGGAATGGTGATTGACCCTGAGAGGTAGATAGATTATACAGGAGGGAGACAAAAAAAACAACAATACAACCTGCCTACATACATAACACATATTATATACATATAATCCCCCATACAATATAATACTACATGCATACATAATGATATAAGGACAGAGTCCGTAACAGCTTGTAATTGGTGGAGAATATCAGCCTGCTGATTACCCTGGGCTGTCTGCTGGGTAGCCAGAGAGCAAAGGGACTCCTGAATAGGCAGGACCTGGGCTCGGAGCTCCTGTACAGCAGCCGCAGCCGCATCTAACTGTAGGCTGTGGTCGTTGGTTAATTCAATCTGGACCGCCAACGCTGTTTTTGACTCTGTCTGTGTCGGCTGAGGTCGTCATGGTCGGGTCGTAATGTTAGGGTTTGAAACCGACCTCAAACGCACGGCACAGACAGGTAGTGTATTTATTTACAGAGTCAAAAAGGAGTAAAGTAACAATTTCGAAACAAAAAGGGAGACTGCCTTCAGCAGAGTTATCTGCGGCTCTGCAGATCCTCTTGGTGTTAGAGGTGGGGAATCGGTGTTGACGCCGTAGCGGCTCTGCAGATACTCCCAGCTTCAACTCGAGGTGGAAACGGAGAGAGAGAGAGAGAGATCAATAACAGTCCAACATAACACAGAGGCAGTGCGGTTCCCTCCTCCCTTAGCTGAGTCCAGAACAAACAAAAAACGATAATCTTCAGTGTTCTCCACAACACACAATTTAGCTGAGTTCAGTGCAAGTAAAAACGATACTCTTCAGTGTCTCTTCTAAACACACAATTCAGCTGAGTCCAGTGCAAGCAAAAATGATAATCTTCAGTGTCTCCTTTAACACACAATTTAGCTGAGTCCAGTGCAAGCAAAAATGATACTCTTCAGTGTTCTTCAAACACACCAAACAGAATAATCCAAAAAGGGTTTGGTTCCAACTCACCAAGCGCAAACGCGTAAAGTGGGTAAACGCGTCGCAGCTCCAAACGGGGGAACAAGGTTTTCACCAGCGGAAATCCACAGATGTCCTGGAGGGAAAGTAGACGAGGCACAGCAACGGGGAACACAGGCAGAAGCAGAAGTATTCAAAACGACCCGACATCGATTGAAAGAAGGTCCCAGTCTATGAAGCCTCTGGGGCGTTAATCACAAACTAAGACAGGTGCGTGATGAAATTGGTAATCGCTCCAGAAGCGTGTGGCGGGGAATGCACCAATCAAACACAGTACCTTAAAGGAGCGTGTGGCGGGGAACGAACCAATCCTCACACTTGTGCTGTATGATGACAATACATTGGAATCGAATCTCATGTCAACGCTAGGGGTTCAGCAGGTGTATTCTGAATGACAAGTATGACAACATCACCGTTGTGAAGGGCATATGGGCAGATTGCAGAATGATTTTTTTGTTTTGTTTACTAGTACTCGCCAGAATCTTCATGAATCACTCGCCAAACATAAAAAATACTTGCATTTGGCTAGTAAAGTGGCCTAATTTCCTCCCCTGTTCCCTTATTTCAATGTCCTTTTTTCTTTTTCTTTTTCTTCTTTCTCTGTCAGGTGCATTTCCCATCTCACCCTTTTCAAGTGGGTCCCATCTTTTTTCAAACACCGCGCAAATGTGGCCTGTTCGGTGTCCACTGTGAAGGGCTGACGAAGCAGGTGAATTACCTGATTGATGAAGGGATGTCGACTGGTAAGGACAGCAACGCCGTTATCAGCTATGTGCAGTGGTCACCAACCCGTCGATCTTGATCGACTGGTCGATCTTTGAGACTGTCCCTGTAGATCTTTCCATGAAAATTCAAAATTCAAAAAAAAAAAAAAAACGTTTTTTTTGTATCTTACCCTGAGAGTCCACATTACAGTTCTACTTTTGTTTTGATGTTAAAAGTGATGCTGCACTTAGCACTGACTGAGAAAGTACACATACAGTTCTACTTTTGTTTTGATGTGAAAATGATGCTGCACTGACTGCACTTAGCACTGACTGCACTTAGCACTGACTGAGAAAGTACACATTACAGTTCTACTTTTGTTTTGATGTGAAAAGTAATGCTGCACTTAGCACTGACTGAGAAAGTACACATTACAGTTCTACTTTATAAAATGCTAATTGTAAATATGTTTGTCAATGTTAATAATATGAGAAAGTCCACATTACAGTTCTACTTTTGTTCTGATGTGAAAAGTGATGCTGCACTTAGCACTGACTGCACTTAGCACTGACTGAGAAAGTACTCATTACAGTTCTACTTTATAAAATGCTAATTGTAAATATGTTTGTCAATGTTAATAATATGAGAAAGTCCACATTACAGTTCTACTTTTGTTTTGATGTGAAAAGTGATGCTGCATAAGATGACTGCACTTAGCACTGACTGAGAAAGTACATAATAGTTCTACTTTGACGTTTTAATGTTGGACCAAAGCATTGCATGTAATTAGAATACAGGCAAATAAAAGTAATTTAGTTTAAAGTACAATCTTGGCTGTCTTTTTCTCTCAACGCTTCAATAGGTAGATCTTGCCTTCACCAAAAAAAAATGTATCTTGGGCTTAAAAAGGTTGGTGACCACTGGCTATGTGGATCATTACTTCACCAACTATGGAGTTGGAGAAAAGTACGTCGACCTGCACTGCGACAATTGCTCCGGGCAAAATAAAAACAACTATGTCTTGTGGTATTTTGCCTGGCGCACGATTCACAAACTCCACCTGCAGCTTGGCCTCCACTTCCTGATTGCAGGCCACACTAAGTTTGGCCCCGACTGGTGCTTCGGTTTGATCAAGCAGGTCTACAGGAAGACTGCGGTCGACACCCTGGCAGGCATCGCGGACATCGTGAGGAAAAGCTCTGCAGTGAAAGGAGTCAATATCCCCGAGCTTGTGGGACTGGAAGACGGCACAGTGTTTGTGCAAAGCTACGACTGGCAACAGCATCTGGGTGGCTTCTTCAAAAGATTCCCACAAATAAAGAAATACCAGCACTTCAGGTAATTATTTATATTCTATTGTATTAGTCTCTGTCTCTCTCTCTCTCTCTCTCTCCCTCTCTCTCTCTCTCACATTACCACACTCGCTCCTCTGTCTGTCTGTCTGTCTGTGTCTCTCTCTCTCTCACATAATTTAAATGTGTTGTTTATTCTATTACAGCTTCGATGCCAACAGTCATGGCATGGTGACGGCGAAATTACACCGTGACGATCCAGAGCCATTCACGTTTCAGCTGTTGAAAGACCCAAAACGCTACCCAACCATCTCTGGTTTTCCAGTCCTCCCCCCACCTGGACTAGACAACGACCGACAGGAATATCTTTTTAAGGAGATAAGACAATACTGTTCTGATGCCGCAAAAGACATTACATGCCCGCTCCCAACGTCTAGAGCACCTCAGAACAAGACTGTACGATGTTAGATACCATGGAGAAGACACATGATTGTTGCATGGTGCATACTTTAACACTTTGATCGCCATGGTTAAATTCATAATTTATCATTCCTCGCCAGCTCTATTTGTCTATGGAGAAGTTCCCCTTCTTTGCAGGGCTATAACTTTTTTAATTGTATTGCTAAATTGACATTATTATGGCCCATTCAATGTCCTATATGTATTGTTCAGGGTGTATCAATGTTATACTTTTTCATTCACATATTCATACTAAAATACGGTCTAAAGTATAAGTATGTTTTTATCGTTTTCTGCAGCTTTCTCCAGAACTTGATTTATAGCCCCAAATGCACTATATTGATGATGAAATACAGTTTGGTAGGAATCTGTGCGAGATAAAAAATGTCAACTGGAGGTGGTTCTATAAGTTACTACTTATCATCTGATGTTGACCGGATGGGCGGGGGGTCGTTTATAATTCCGTGGGCAGCGTTAGATGATTCATCTAGTGTGGGTCATATGATCATCATAGCAGTTTATATCGAACACGGTAATAATACACGCTAAAACTTACCCCAGTCTCCTCGGGCCGTTGGGCGATCAGCTTGGAGTAGACAGTTTTCCATTATGGGATGTTGTTCTAGATCAGGGGTCAGCAACCTTTTTGACATGGAGTGCCTGTTTGAAATATAGTTGTAACTAGTATGCCTCAACAATATTCCATGCATTGTAATTTTTTTTCTCATAATCAGGTTTTTTTAATGATAATTTTTACATTATTACATCATTATTGTTATTGTTATTATTAACAATATTATTATGATGGTTGTATCAACCCTAAATCTGAGTTGGGGGGGGGGGGGGATGCAATGCAGACAAACAGCTGCATACAGTGCGACCATTTCACTCACATTTGCCCATTCATTTTTGGACACATCACACACCATCGGTGTGTGTACTGTACGTGTGCTGTCATAGCTCCACCTACAGGCCTAATGGAGAACACCAGGAGAACACCAGGATGTGAATGGAGGGTGAATGTGAGGTATATCGTGTAAATAAGTTTTGATTGATCGCAAGACTACACTGTAAAAAAATAAATAATAATAAGTTACCAGAACTTAAAAATATTGAGTTCAGTTACTGTGCATTAAGGTTTTCAGTTTTCAATCCATAATAAGTTAACAGAAAAACAAGTACACAACCACATTATATGCAGGCACGCGTGCCTAGGGTTGCCTACCCCTGTTCTAGATGAACCATTTCCAGGTTGTATAATAGTATATACGTCCAAATAACGTTGTTTATTGAGTTAGGGCGAGCGATTGATTATCCAGTGTGTTGAGATGGAGTCCTGCTAACGATCGCGAGTGCCCGGACGAAATATGGATGAGCACTTCCTGTTTGACGAGAGAGTTGAGTGGAGCTCTGCTGTATATCTCAGGTCCCCGGAGGAGAAATATGATTTCGATCACAGATTTTTGAAATATTGATATCAAAGACGAGTTACGGCGTCTTCTGCAGAATGAGCATGGCTAGGAAAGACGTCCAAAGGCGTTTTCGGCGACCATAGTGTTAACATGAACACACACACTCATGCTGCACACGCTCACATGTAAGGTCGCTTTAAAAAAATAAACAAGAACAGGAGTGGTTCTTGTATAGTAAAAGCTTTTGTAAAACTCATGTGCATACATTATGTCTTACTCTTATTACTTGTATTATTGCACAAACGTCACATTCTCATCCTATTGGATTCTTATTATTGCATTCTTGACTTGACTTGATAGTATAGTTAGTAACATAGAACATAGATAGTATAGCATAGGGACATAGAAGAATTGTATTGTTGTGTGTAGAGAGCAGAGAGACACACACACAAACACACCATAGGTCACTTTGAAAAAGACACTTTAAGAAAATAACTTGTTGTGATTGTTGCATAGTGCATACTTTAACATGAACACACACACACACGCTCATGCTGCACACGCTCACATGTAAGGTCACTTTAAAAAAATAAACAAGAACAGGAGTGGTTCTTGTATAGTAATATAGTGCAATATTGATGGCATTCCCCCAGGCCATCAGAGTCTTGAACACTGAACGCTCCACACACAAGCACACACACACACTGTACTAGTATAGCATAGGGACATAGAAGAATTGTATTGTTGTGTACCGGTACATGTACATTATATTTTTATTATTATTACTATTACTATTGTTTTATTGCACAATCGTAGCGGGCATGGCCAACCGCATTTCACTGTATGCCCTGGTATGTATGCGATGAATAAACAAAACTTTAAACTAAATGGAAAGGTCACTTTAAAGGAAAGAACCGATGTGGTTCTTGTATAGTTTAGATTATAGTAGTATAGCATAATGACAGTTGAAACTGTATTGTATTAGCATGTCTATTTTTATCATGCACATCTTATGCCTTCTTATTACCTGTTTTTATGTATTTTATTATTAGTATTATTGCACAATCGATGCGGGCATGACCACCTGCATTTCACTGTATGCCCTGTGACGAATAAACCTCTTGAATTGATTTGATATTGTCTGATGATTTGTCATGCAATGATAATATTTCGATTACATACTGTAATGGAAAATATTAAAGGACTAAACGATGAGCCGTTTATTACTATATACTTGTATCACGGTACATAATAATATCCCCATTTACTCACTTGTTACCTTTCACTCTGACACACTGGAGGGTGCATTACTAATATTTTGAGTACTTGCTGATACAGAGTGCCACTATGAGTTGCCTTCTTTACTTGATATTGACCATTGGCTTTACTTGAGTCAGATTTTGAGACGGTACCCATACTTTCACTCAAGTATAATTTCTGGGTACTTTTTACACCAGTGGCGGCCGCTGGCGCTGGTGCCTTGTAGGTCGCAGTTCACGTTAATAGGTCGAGTTGAAAATGTAATGCTCTGAGATGCTCTGGAGCAATCTCTCTCTGTCTCTCGGATCAATCAAATCAAATAATTAACACATGTATGTTGTCATTTTAAACAACTCACCATTCATTCATTATGCATCAGCAGCAGCTAAATTAATGTTATAGTTCACAACACAGCAGCGCGTTTTGAATCGCTAGCCTATTAATTATCGTCTCAGCAAGCACAGTCAATACTTTTTTCCGTAGCCGCATTTCGCGGAGACAGCTGTGTATAGCGAGAGAGAGAGAGCGAGAGAGAGAGAGAGAGAGAGAGAGAGAGAGACTCACTGTTTAGTTGAAACGTCCAGGGCAGGAGAGCTTGATAAACGTGTATAATCCACTGTTGATGTATTCCAGACCACTGTCCACTGTCTCCAGACTGCATCCGCCATATAGCTTGTTAGCCAAGTGTTAGCTTGTTAGCACAACACAAGTACATTTCTTTGTCCATTTTTCCGCGTCGAACAGACTGCAAACTACCTGGCGTTCTATCGCCATGCTCTAAGACAAACTCTAACCTTAACCAACTTTGAAAGAGTGCCTAAGCTTAACCATCTAAAGAACTTGCAGTCACGGCACGCTCTGCTGCCTGCATTTCACAACAACACAACAACACAACTATATCTCACCAACGGACCGGAATAAGCTAGAATTGGAAAATTAGAAATTGGATTCGGCCAATCAGAGATCGTCTCTGTGAAATTCTGCTACGGAAAAAAATACTGGCGTCGGCCAATCAGAGAGCGTCTCCGCGAAATGCGGCTACAGAAATTCTTGACGCTACTGGCTAGACCGCTTCAAATCGCGCCCGGATTCCAACATAATAGTCATATTTCAACGCACAACGCGCTATGCACTGATTGGCTGTGACGGATACAGCGATCAAACTGTGACGCGCACTCAGAGCACTATCGCGTCTAGCCCGGGCAGAGAAATACAAAAAAAAAAAAAAAAACGTCACTTCCTGCTCAGGAAAACGAGTGTTTTTTTATTTTAGATAATAACGTTATATTGTGGATTGGAAATACAAACATACTTAAAATGAGTAAATATTATTAATTTTAAACATGTTTATATTATTTATAGGGCTATAAAACAAAAAACTAAAAAGTTTTATTTTCTTCTTCTTCTCTGATTTAACAGCAGTCAGCAGGTGGGTCGGCGCCCTTGCGCCCCTAGTGGCAGAGCCGCCACTGTTTTACACCCCAGGTAGGATAGTTCTATGAATTTATCACAGACACAAGTGTTAATATAAAGAGAAATGTCCATCGTTACTAATTTCTGGGTACTTTTTTACACCCCTACTAAGAACTCCTACAGAAATATTGATGAGTATTTTGGTGGCTGGTACAATGTGATGATGAGCAAAGACAGTCCAGCTTTTTAGTTCAATAATATACTGCAAGGGGGGGGGGTACAAGCAGTGTAAACAAATAGTACTATAGTACTACAATACAATACAAAATGTTTGATTTTGTATCTGATCTGTCATGACAGCATGACTGTCACAGCACTTAATTATGTTAATACTATTCAGAGGGAGGTGTGGCTGGGAGGTATCGTTTACGCCCAGCAGAAACCTGGTGTTAGGTGTCAAATCTTTAAGAGCTGTTTTCTCTGCTTAACACTTTGGGTGCTGGAGGTTAAATTCATGATATACCATCTGTTGCCAGCTCTATTTAACATGGAGAAGTTCCCCTTCTTTGCAGGGCTATAACTTTTTAAATTCTATTGCTAGATTGCCATTATTAGGGCCCATTCAAAGTCCTATATGTATTGTTCATTGTGTAGCAACGTTAAACTTTTTCATTCACATATTCATACTAAAATATGGTCTAAAGTATAAGTATGTTTTCATCTCTTTCTGCAGCTTTCTCCAGAACGTGATCTATAGCCCCAAATGCATTATATTGATGATGAAATACAGTTTGATAGCAATCGGCTCGATATAAAAAATTCCAACTGCACGTACTTCTGGAAGTTACTACACGTCATCTGATGTTGACCGGATGGGCGAGGGGGCGTTTATAATTCCGTGGGCAGCGTTATACCATTCATCTAATGTGGGTCAAATGTTCGTCATAGCAGTTAGTATCGAACACGGTAATTTTACACGCTAAAACTCACCCCAGTCTCCTCGGGCCGTTGGGCGATCAGCGTGGAGTAGACAGTTTTCCATTATGGGATGTCGAAATACCCGGTCCATTTCCAGGTTGTATAATAGTATATACGTCCAAATCATGTTGTTTATCGAGTTATTGGCAACGGATCGCTATGTATTGTGTCCAGCTCGAGTCCCGGGACCTAAAGCGAGTGCCAGGAAGTAATATGGGTGATCACCACTTCATCCACATGACTTCCTGTTTGGCGATCTGCCGATCGGCCACCAGATGGCGCTCTTGAACCGCTAGAGAGTTGAGTGGGGCTTTTCGGTGGGTCTCAGGGCTGCGGATGGAAAATATGATTCCGATCACAGATTTTTGAAATATTGATATCAAAGACGAGTTACGGCGTCCTCGGCAACTTGAGCATGGCTAGGAAAGACGCCGAAACTCGTCCTTTGGCAATTAAAGTGTTAAGTCTCTGGGGAAAAAAGACTGCTACAAGATTTAAAATTAGCACATCACAATAATAACATTATCAGATTTCAAAGTATGACATCATTTGAAAGCTTACATTCTGTACTTTCACAATCTGGAAAATGAAAATGTAGACATGTGGGCACAATCACTGGTCGCGGTCACATATACTATTAATAATCTAGCGTTTATTTGAAAACTATTCATAAATAGGCCGAAAAATTACAACGTTTTTGTGTATTCTAAAATATTCCAGTACAGGGCGTTTATTATGGAATCTTTTTATTTTCCTTGAAAACGATGGCTTTTCAAAATGCTATAAAACGAAAATGAACCAATAAAAAAACAATCCGCTTCGACAATGTTGACTGGAAAACGAGTCATTGATAAGCGACGGGCAGATTAGACACATAGCCATAATTTAAAACATAGATTAGGCGTTATTAACGCTAACATTGAAGTGGATGGTTAGCTTAGTTTAGATTATAGTAAGTATAGCATAATGACAGAGTTGAAACTGTATATTGTATTAGCATGTCTATTTTTATCATGCACATCTTATGACTTCTTATTACCTGTTTTTTATGTCTATTTTATTATTAGTATTATTGCACAATCGATGCGGGCATGACCACCCGCATTTCACTGTATGCCCTGGTATGTATGTGACGAATAAACCTCTTGAATTGATTTGATATCTCTGTCTGCTGATTTGTCATGACATGATAATATTTCTATTACATACTATTATCATACTACTGCTACTACTATTATTATTACTACTACAATACAAAGTGTTTGATTTTGTATCTGATCTGTCATGACAGCATGCCTGTCACAGCACTTAATTATGTTAATACTATTCAGGGGAGAGGTGTGGCTGGGAGGTATTGTTTACGCCCAGCAGAAACCCGGTGTAGGTGTTAAAATGTGGGCTCACCTTTGAGAGCAGTTTTCCCTGCTTCAGTCTCTGGGGAAAAAAAGACTGCTACAAGATTTAAAATGAGCACATCATAATAATAACATTCTCAGATTTCAAAGTATGACACATCATTTGAAAGCTTACATTCTGTACTTTCACAATCTGGAAAATGAAAATGGAGACATGTTGGCACAATCGCTGGACTCGGTCACATATATGGGCTAGAGTGCCAGTAAGGAAGTCAATGGTAGGTCGGGGACATTTGCGAAGGCTTAACACATTGGTTGCCAACAACGAGAGATCTCGTTATTGGCCGCCATGCGTTGGTTGCCAATAACGAGATTTCTCGTTATCGTTATTTCTTTTATTAGCGATATCCATACATTTTTCATCCATCCAGCCTGACGTTATCATTGGGAATGGCTCTGAGCTTGAAAAGGGCAAATACCGCTGCCTATCGTCTCCCGGATGGTAATGCACATCATTGGATTGGATTGGGTGAAAAAGTGCATCAGAGAAAAACTCCGGTCCAGGGTTTCCCCATCTCTGGCAAGCAGTGTCTGTTACCACATTCACTGGGGAGGCTCGGAGCAGCTTTCGATTATGTGTTTCGGACTATAACGTTGGATCAATAAACGCGATCAATATTTGGAATGGCGATCAGGAATCGGATTAATCTTTTTGCAGAACATCTGATGTGAGGTAAAGACTATTTTACCAGTATTGGGTTAATCAGATGTTTTTTTCATAGCGATCACAACGTGTCTGTGTGTGTGCGTGTATGACGTTAGCGCTGACCAGGTCATGGATAATAGATTTTTCAGCCCGCTTCTCTAGCGTGCATAAGTACACATATACTATCGAGAATCTAGCGTTTATTTGAAAACTATTCATAAATCAGCCGAAAAATTACAACGTGTTTTGTGTATTCCACTAAAGGGCTATTATCGTGGAATTTCTCTGAAATTACTAGAACTCTCCGAAACTATACTCGTATTCAAAACGGTATAAAACGGAAATGTACCAATGAAAAAACAATCCGTTTCTACTTTTTCTCCCATTTTCAATTTTTCTCCCATCCCAATTTCGTATGATCCAATTCTACCCTCCCCTGTCTCGAACGTTGTTAGACCATGCCTCCCACTGGTCGGCTGCAATGTGGACGAAGCCTTGCATCACATGTCCTCTCCGGTACACGAGGAGGCAGCCGTCGCATATTTTCACCTGCACAGCGCGATCTCTCAGTGGCGAGGAGTAACGCATGGGAGGCTCACGCTGCCCCCGATACTTCCTGATTCTGCTGTACAGGCGCACCAACTGACCTGTAGGAGTCGCTGTCCACAACGTCCAATCCCCACCCACCGGCTTTCCCACCCCGTAATACTGCCAATTGTATTAGTATGAACGACCAGCCAAGCCGGAAGCAACACTGAGAGCTGTCACGTGACAGAATGTGGATGCTAAGAAGAATTCTACAAAATAACACAGAAGTACAGATATAAAATCCACTCTGTGCCAAATAAATGACAATACATTTTACATTTCAACATTAAAATATATGTTTATGTGTTTTGTTTTAACCCTTTAACACATTGACCGCCAATCACGTTGTACGACGGGTTTGCTGGTAATGCGAATTCTGCCAAACCACGGCGTACAACGTTATTGAGATCATATTTAATTTTTTCGCAATGGTATTCATAATTCCGCCACCCAGCCTCTGCTGAGACAGTGGGACTCTGCACAACCGTGCAACGCTTCAATACCGCCGCCTGGTGGATGATCGGGCGAGTTACAACCGGAAATGGATCTCTGGTGATCTCGGTGCATCTGGGAAATCCGTCCGGCAGTCACATATTGTTGCGGGACTCTAGACACACATCCGTGTATATGGATCGCTGCCATAACTCAATAATTGATATGATTTGTGCGTTTATTGCGCCATACAAACCGGAAATGGATCTAGTCGATCGACGTCAAATAAGTGGGATCTTTTTCTTTCAGTCTCATCGGCGAACGGTAAGAGGACAGTAACGTTACTTTCAGCTTGATTGTTTATTCTTTTCAATGCAAACCGCTCTGATCAATATATCACCCATACTACATAAAGCATTTACTGACGATCACGGAATTATAAACGACCCCCCCCCCCTTTCATCCGCGCATGAGTCATAACATTTAGGATCGTATTCAGTTGGATTTTTTAATATAGCGTGTATCGCAAATAAACTGCAATCGATAATCTATATTATGCGTTTAGACCTATAACTAGCGTTCTAGGAATTACTGCAGAAAACGATAAAAACACTTATATTCTAGATGGTATTTTCGTATGAATCTATGAATGAAAAAGTATAACGTTCCTACATCCTGAACGATAGATAATCGATGTTGAATGGGCCGTAGTAATGTCAATTTAGCAATACAATTTAAAAAGTTATAGCCCTGCAAAAAAGGTGAACATCTCCATAGGCTTAGAGTGGTGGCAGTGATCATACATTGATGGATAGAGGCCATTGGGGCCCGTCTAATATAATGGTAGAGGGCCAGCTTTTGTACAGCTAAATCTATACTTTATAGTATTGCTATCTGTCCATTCTCATTGTCAATTGAGTCCATAAACCGTCCCTTCAAAATGGCTTAAAGAAAAAAAAATCATCAATAGGTTCTCATTTTATAGCGCCGTGAATATAAGCGTTATACGGGATTTGGGACTAGTATATTTTCTGGAAGGCTAGATATAGGGCTAATAGCTGCTAACGTTATATCCAATGGCATTTCCGTTTGACAGATGCTACAGAAATAACTCAAACTGCATATGATCGGGACTATCCCAAAGCATGTATGCATGAAAGGGGGGGGGGGCGGGGGACGTCGTTTATTATTATTGATTACCAATAACCAGTGGTGCAGTGCTGGTATAACTCGGTATAACGGCGTTATACCTCGGTCACTGAGGCTGAAGTACGCGCAATCGCTTTTTACATGGCATTATCCAACCGGACTCCCGGAGAAGCATGCAGCTGCAGAGCCGCAGAGCCAGCGGCGCTCTCTGGGCCGCGCGCTGACGGCCGCGCTGTGAGGCAATAGTATCCAGCTGCAGGACGAGAGCAGCCAAAAAAAACTGTGCATGCGCGCGCACGCGCACGCGCGTGGAGCGTTTGACCTACTGTCAATTTGCCACTGCACCACTGCCAATAACCGTGTTCGTCTAACTAGCCACATAGGCCGATCGCCTGGATGGCTATCAAAACAATGCCGGATCGGGCTGTAATTTACGTGAAAAAGATCTTACCGTGGTCCGGGCTGATCCACCGAGCATTTCCCCGTTATCGATCGCCATCTGGTAGATCGATATGTCCATTGGCTGATGATAAATCCCCTTATTGCATGGTGAAATCTGCGATTCAAAACGTAATCCAAGCTACATGATGCACATCCAGAATCCTGCTACTGAAATCTCTGTTGAAAGAAAAAAAAATAGACTGATCCGTTCAGCCACAGGGCACACTGCAGTAGCACGATAGCACCCCTAAGAGGATCTGGCCGGTATTGCACCTTGTCGAATTGATAGAGTAGGGAAAATCTGCAGTGCCGCTCGGCGACCTTGAATAGGTTATTAAAATGGAATAAAAGCAATAACAACTTCCCACGGATATGTCCGTGCCTCTGTCCACAACGCATGGATTCGAAACACGGAGATCTCCGTCCTTGGCCCCCATTGTGTTAATGTTCACTCCAAGAAAACAACTATGTAAAAATTATTCTTTTGTATTTTTAATGTTATTGGGGCACTAATAACAAGAATAATTTTTTTTTTGTATAGACCCCCCAGTTTTTTAAATATAGGCCACTACCAAATGGTTGAGATGCTGCTTGATGGTAAACGTACCTAATACATAATGATACATGTATAATAACAATTATATGATCATTTAATACCTACACATACAAAAAAAAAGTAACTAAGTAGAAAAAGTGAAATTACTGGAAAACAAGTCATGTCAAGTACATTTTATTTTATCAAAAGAACTTCCAACACTTGAAATGACACAGTTGTATTGTCAAAAACATACGGGGACTTTACTGTATGTATTTCCCCCTCTCAAAATCACAAAAAAGTACCCATGGGTACTACAGTACCTACAGTACCTACAGTACTTCTCAACTGGTCTGTGTAAATTATCAAAAGAACTTCACTTCACTTGTACAATTCAATCACTTTGAATGATACATGTGTTTTCAAAAAGGTATGGGGCCTCTATTTGTTTACCCCTCTCAAATTCACAAAAAAGGACCCACAGGGACATGTCCCAAACTATGGTTTTGCATAACGTCGTCACCACTTTGCTCCCTAGAGGTAGCTCCTGCTCTTCCTCACTTAGATCAACATTGAAGAATGTGGACTGCCCTTGATAGAGCAATAGGTCATGGATGATGCCAGATGAACTGGCACGGCAGAACGCCTTGAAGACACACTTGTCAGGTGTATTGGCAATGTACTGGCGGAGAGTGCCAGCCCTTGTGCCTTTATATGACACCATGACTTCATCCACACTGTGATTGTAAGTGGATAGGATGAGGAGACACTGCTTACAAAGCATCTCAAAAAGAGGCCGGATTTTGTCAAATCGGTCAGGGCTGCCATCACACTGCTGATTATCATTGAAGTGAATGTAGCGGCGTAACAGCATGAATCTCCTCTTCGGCATGATATCAGCTATCACATTGATACGTGATTCAGGATGCCAGTAGTCCTCGATGGCTGGGAAGTGGAAAACGCCCATCAAAAGTAGCATAGCCAGGAAATCTTCAATCTCACCGGGGTTAGTCTTGACTGGATCCTCCAACTCCTGGGCAGAGTACAGATTGGTGTGGTGAGCAGTACGATGAATCATCTCATCAGTGAAAAGTGTTTTGAAGTACTGGAAGGGTGTCTTGACAGCATCTGGGGTGACAAACTGAGTCAGGCACCTGGAATTCCTCAATATCTACATGCTTCCAGATTCTCCTGGCCTCTTTTTCTTTCTTCTCTGTCATTTTCTTCTTCTTTGTGCCTGGGGGTGACCTTTGGTCAGGGGTGTCATTCAGCTCTTCCATGTTGACTGTTTTTAGGGTGTTTTTCCCTTTTTTCTTCTTCTTAGCAGATGTGCTTGTTGAGGGCATCTCCTCCTCGTCCATAGATTCAAAGGAAAGATCCCCAATCACCTCTGCTTGTTTGGGCAGATAATCAGGATTCAGGATCCCCTATCGAGTCATCATAATCACTCAGATCAGCCTCAGAGTCTTGAGGATCTTCTGGTACAAGGGCCAGAAAACCCTGTGGCCTTGAACCATAAAATAATTTAACATCCATCTATTATTTGTAAAACACAGAAACAGAAGGGGGGAGAAAATGCACTATTATATATAAATGTCAGCATGTTTGTTAAAAAAATCATACATAATCAGTATAATAACACTATGAATGTAACATATTAACACTTTGATCGCCGGGGTTAAATTCATAATTTACCATCCCTCGCCAGCTCTATTTGTCTATGGAGAAGTTCCCCTTCTTTGCAGGGCTATAACTTTTTAAATTGTATTGCTATATTGACATTATTATGGCCCATTCAACATCCTATATATATATTGTTCAGGGTGTAGCAACGTTATACTTTTTCATTCACATATTCATACTAAAATACGGTCTAAAGCAGGGGTCTCAAACTCGCGGCCCGCGGGCCATTCACGGCCTGTGGGATGATATTTTGTGGCCCCCTACTTGACATCAAAGTGTAGTGTTAATGCGGCTCGCGCGCAACTGTTTGCCGAGTCGTTGCGCGAGAGTTGGACGATTATGGGGCTGCGGCACTGCAGATCCAATGATCCGCACGGACGTTAGACGTGTTGCACTCGCTACACCCAGTCTGTAAGCTAATAGCAGTCGCAGAGGCTCTGGCTAGTAGTAACGTTATCATGTTGTGATTTTCGAAGCAAAATAAATATTCAACATTCTCTTTTGAGACTCCGCCTCAGACTCTTATCCTTTGGCACTTGGAACTTACTGTACTTTGCTTGCAGGTCTGCAGCCATTATTGCTGGATTATGAATAGCACCAACTTTAGCCAAGGTACCGTTAGCAAGCTAAGCTAGCATAACACATCCCGTCCGAGCTCCCCGTCACACGCTCTGTCGGGGACAATGGAATTTAAGAAAGTGTATCTGCTGCTAAAATGACAAACAGCATCACACTTTAAAACACGTTGATTTTATAATCATCACTCTCCGCAGGAGATAAATGACGTCATGCGATCGGAGGCTAGAATTTCCGATACTGGTGAATGAATGAAAACTTTATTTAACAGATTGCAGAATGGGTACAATACAGTACGGCTCAATACACACAATTGTTAACGGGATGCAGACCAGAGAAAGACTTTCGTCTTGTTTACATCAGGGTCCCCCATTTTCAATTCATAGTGTGGTCTTCAATTCATATGCCTTTTCATAGATAGATATATATTTATAGACATTTTACAGCAGCAAACATGCAAACTAAACGGATGTCCTGATGAATTGAAAATGGGGGACCCTGATGTAAACAAGACGAAAGTACTTCTCTGGTCTGCATCCCCCCAACAATTGTGTGTATGGAGCCGCACTGCACTGGTATCGGAACAACTCTAATTTGAATGCAACCTTTCCTCAAAATTCAGTGCTGTTAGGAAATACCCTTATAGTTCTTTTATTGAATGAAGCAGTGAGACAAGTTGAGTCTGAAGTCTGGTGCCGCCAAGGTTTTTATCTCGAAGTACACAGAGAACACAGGAAGGACAGCTCTTCAATCCGGACCATCTGCTCGAATACACCCGCAGAATGATACTTGACCACAGACAGCCACATATTTTATACAGTATGGTACATAGGCCAACCTCTTTTCTACCTTGGTGATTGATAGCCGTCATGTCACAGTTTGAGGACACAGGATCTTATCAGAATGGTATTGTGTATGTCTCTCGGTGTGTTATGCATTGATGTCTATGTGATGTGCGCTTGTGTGTGTGTTAAAGTGAGAGACATGAGTTTGCATGTTTAGCTGGCACTTTCGACACTCTCGAACAAAAAAAGGGGGGGGGGTGTGTATCTCTCTCAATGTGTGTGCATTAGTGTCTGCGTGATGTGTCCGCAGAGTGTGTTAAAGTGTGTGTGCTGGTGTGTGTGTAGGCTTGTGCATGCTCCTGATATCATCATGCACCTGTGTCCAGACTGTTTCAAAGGGGGCCCTATGTTTACACAGAGACCGTTTCATGGGGCGGCCTGTGTCTACACAGAGACATCTGACGTCAGTGTACAGCCTGAAGAAGATATTGACAACAGATCAATGAATTAAAACTATCAATCCCCCTTTTGACATATAAATCTATATGTCAACACAACAATTCATTGTGCACCCAACAATATGACACAACCATCAATCATCAAGACATACACTAAGCATGGACCTGTCAAAAGGCCAAGGTCAGGAACAAATAGAGTACATCTCCGGACATATACCTACATATCGATGACCACCAATACTGCCATCAATACATCAGACCTGCACTTAATCCAAGAGGGCGTGTATATCATAGAAGCGTGAAGCTTAACTATACGGGGGCCCAGAGGCAAACATAGCACGAAGCGCATGGAATAGCAGAGACATGTGACAATTAGATGGTCCAGTGGTCATCCAGTAGCGTCCAGTGTCGTCAGGGCCGTAGATGGGCAGGCCATAGATCAAAACACGTGAAATACTAATTACAATTACCCAATATAACCCACAACTAACACGAGGCAAGATCCACTGTATATCCACAGAGGAATGAAAACACAAAAAAAAATAACAATAAACTGACGTTGATTTAAGATTAACCAGGACCTGTAAAATATGGAAATGATGCTTGACCGCTTTCGCACAATGTACATGCCTGAAATACTACGTAAGACAGTTCAGCCAGGTCAGTTTTCTTTTGCACAATATCAATCATATTTCAAGACAGTTCAGTTTCAGTTCAGTCACATTTCGCATAATTTCAATCAATTTATACTTTCTCATCTATTATTAATTTATTCAGTTGTTGTGTCCAATCCAGTTCAATTTATTCAGTTGTTGTGTGGAGTCCAATTCAGTTCAATTTATTCAGTTGCTGTGTGGAGTCCACACAGAGTCCAAACACCGCAGGCCATCAGGCAGAGAGCGGCGACCGACACCGTCAGTCAGCCATCACCCCCAGAGGACACTGCATCATACTGAATTCAGGCCGAAGTCCTGTTGCCGGCCCCTCCCCCTCAATCCGGCATCAGCCCTACATTTTCAGGCGAGCAGCGAGCGACAGCTCGTGACATCGTCGGGGTTGCATTTCCACCCCACCACCGGCGGAGAAGGGCCTCGGTACGGTTCTCAGCATGACCACAGCGTCCCCAAGGAAGTGGATGACAGCTGACCGTTCCCCATCGCGTCCATGGTCGCTCAGCCTCTCCCCAACCCGACAGCCTTTCAGATTCACAGAACACAGAACACCACATAGCTTACTCAACAACCAGTACAATGCATCCAGACTTATTTATGAGAAAACCCATTGATTGAAATACATAAAAAATGCGTAAAGAACCACTCAACTTTCAGATTCCAAGTTCCGGCACATCCGCGTCATACTCCGTCACCATCACCCAAACTCACAAATGAAAAAGAAGAAAAAATTATGCAATGATTTTCAATGGTTGCAATCTCTATGCCGAAGGATCATTAGAAAATCAGACTAAAATTCACATAAAACAAATCAAAACAAAACACACATTGTCCCACATAAGAGTATACAATATCCCATGAGTAGACAATATTCTAATGATTATACTATAAAAAGGAAATAAAAAACAAAACACGCAACAATATCTTGACCACATTCTCACAACCCTACCACGACCTCATAGAAACTTGCAGTTGGTTCCCCCACATCCTCATCCCCGGATGCCATCATGTCAGCAGAGTCCGGTGGCTCAGACACGGGGGACCCCAGCTGGACAGGAAAGAGACGGGGCCGGTGCCTTGAGCACGGATCCTACAGTCGCCTCGTGGGCATCCTCTCCATCCCCCAACAGGGCCTCCAACTCGCCCCTACCATACATCCCCCCTCTCCATCACCTACACACCCAGCATCCCCTCCATTCACCATCATCTGGTACCCAGCATCCCCTCCATTTCTGTATTTACAGTGTAACTAGACAATAATATGCGAACAACTTGAAACACACTTGGATTCCATTCATACTAGTCTGCTCACTGGACACTGTGACAGTATTATTTATATAATTGTATTATATTTCCTGGTCAGAGTTGTTATTAGTTACACCATGAGAACGTTGAGGATTCTCTTCCCCTTGCAGTGTACGTAGTCTCTGTAACAAAACAACTTCGTTATGTATTTTGGTATCGTCTAATTACATTATGATTAAAGTGATGATTTTTTAGAGTCGTGACCGACCAGACGGTCCACGTGGGGAACACTTTGACCCTTTTAACCTCCTTCCAGTTAAGAGTACCCTCCTCCCGTTCGGATGCACTCCTTCCCCTACTTAGATGCACCTCTCCCCGTAAGGTTTAGGCAGTCCGCTACGACGCAACAACCAGCTCCTTTCTTAGGACTGCCTTGTCCGACGTCGGCCCCTCTCCCCCAACAGAGATGCAGGTCTCCACTTCCGGCGGTAAGGTCTCCTCACATGAACGGAAGAAGTCCCCTTATTCTACCTTCAGGTGCAGTTTAAGGCTGGGTCCCTTTCCAATCTTAGGAGAGACAATTCAGATTCCTCTGAATTGACACCCCTCATCCCTCTGCTTCCCAGCATTTTCTTTTCAAAAACACTGATCACAGAAGAGCAGAGAAAAAGGGGAAAAAAAACAAGCAACAACATCCAGTCTCCTACCACAAACCATAGAAACATGCAGTAATTGACTCCTCTATCACCACTCAGTCAAAAAATTCAAGGAAATATGAACCAAATTAAAACCATATATACGCTTCACACCCCTACTCCAGGAACCATGACAAACAAAACCTATCACTCAAATACAACAACCTTTCACACCGGTACCAACACACACACATGTTTTAGTTGGAATTTAGTATCGTATTAGGCAAACAAACAGTGCCTAATACACAGGGCTTCCTCCCTTTCTACCCCTAATCTCAGCTAATTCCAGTCTACATCCAGTCTACACCCACTCCCCCTTAGGCCTAAGAGAGAGGGAACACAAGATAGATTAATGGGGATTGAGGGGGGGAAACGTAATCACCCTTCCTTCTCCTGCCCCATTTCGCAACATACCTTCTTTAAAAAATGCTACGTCACGGATTGACATCGACACAAATCTCTCTGCGCCCATTGATTGTAGCTGAGCTATAATGCCTGACCTAGACGTAAGGCCCATAGCCCCCAGTGGGGCTATCGGGTGTACGCCCATCGGGTGTACGCGTCGAGTAGTCCCCTCGGCACTGCTATCAGGAGCCATCGGACTCTCCATAGCCACTTTTACCTTGAAAGAGAGAGAGAGTGAGAAAAAAAAAAAAAAAAAAAAAAAAACGACCAGTAGACAAAAGAGAGCAGGCGACAAAAAAGAACAGAATGTCCATATTACATGTCACCTTATACACTCTTAGAAAGGGGAGGGGTGTGTGTGTGTGTGTGTGTGTGTGTGTGTGTGTGTGTGTGTGTGTGTGTGTGTGTGTGTGTGTGTGTGTGAGTGTGTGCTGAAAGGAAGGATTTTGCATGTATAACTGCCAGAGAGAGAGAGTGAACTAGGATTTTGCATGTTCTGCTACATGATGTAGGGGGAGGAGAGACACAGACTTCTAGGCATATTCTTCATTAAGGCCTTTAGATATATAGAGGATATTCGTCATCAATGAACTGAAAAACCTATCAGAGAGAGAGAGAGGGGGAACGCGAAAGAGAGAGAGAGAGAAAGAGAGAGAGAAGGAACGAGAGAGAGGGTGAGAAAGAGAAGGAGAGAGAGAGAGAGAACGAGAGAGAGAGAGAGAAAGGGAGCGAGAGAGAGAGAGAGGGAGAGGGAGGGAGAGAGCGTGCGAGTGGGGGAGAACACTCTGAATGGGTAGAGAACGAGAGAGTGAGAGAGAGAGACAGAGAGAGAGAGAGAGAGAGTGTTCAGCCGTGTTGTTGTAGTTCTCGAGGAGGGAGTAGAATTCGGCCGAGCGCGCATCGCTCCAAGATCAATGTGAAGTGTCTTTAGCAATGCAGAGTGCAGACCCATGTGATATTACGTGTGGTCCCGCACCGTTTACAGCAAGCGGCACCAACGAAATAATAATGATAATAATGGTGATGATTATGTGGAAATGAAAACGGGGACCCTGATGACGAAAGCTCCATCACTGGTCCGCATCCCCTTAACAGCACTATACCGTATTTCCGTGAACATGCTCGCCTCTACCAATATCCATATTTGTGGTAACAACGCAGATATCGAGTGTATTTCTGTGAACATGCACGTCTCTGAAGCGCTTCCACCCCTCAAGCCGCGCGAGCGAAAGCAAAGCGCCGGTCCCACCGCAGAGCGCACGGCGGTGTTCAGAGCGGTTATAAACTAACCACAACTGCATATATAGCACCACATAATACATATAATATAATATAATATAACACCCGCTCCTTCTCAGACCCGGAGCATATATACCCACCTGTATATTTAATCAACTAGGTTGTCAATGCATAGTTTGAAACTGCAATGTAGAGAGAGACCTGTTCCCTCGCGCCGCGGCCGCATCCCTCTACCACAGAGCAGCACACTAATGCAATATGGACGATATTTATTTTAATAATAATATTTTGGCCTCCCTACCACTTATTCATTTTAATATAATGATAGTGGCCTCCTTATCAACAACATAACGCACTGGGTTTGTGTTCCGTGATGAATATTCATATATCCACTTGACTCGACTGGAGACATGGCTTCACTCAACATATGGAACTTCATACATGTGTTACACATTATTAATTCAACACACATATCAGAACTTTTTCGTACCACTTTCCTTCTAACTAATAGTGACCGTGACGACGGGGGCCACGTTGGAAAGGTGCTATATAGGCCTTTAACCACGGCAACCCAATATGCCTTTAACCACGGCAAACTTTAGTGATACTAGATCACAGGGACTCAAACCCACACTGTAACTTTAGTGATACCTCTACCACAGGGACTCAAACCCACCTCTACCCACTTTATTTAACCACGGAGGCCTTTAACCACAGAGGACTCTAACCATCCCTTTCACCATATATCAGACCTCCACTCGATAAAGAAAACAACAACTGCACGAAATCCTATGCAGGCATATTTCATTCAAATGACACACCTATTCTAAATTTGGAATTTGCCAATTTGCTGAACATTTAGTAATGGGTTTTCAGCTCACCTCGTCATTTGAAGAAAAAGCACCGGCTCTCGTTTCGACCTGGACCAATGCACTCAACCGTTTATGACTCGTCAGTCAGTCCCGGGATGAAATGCACGACACGGACAAGAAGACAAACAACAAAAAAAAAATAAATAAAAAAAATACAGATTATGATCAATTATTCCTGTGCTCTCACATATACCAATATTCAGAACAAATCATAAATTTAGAGTTTTCAATGTGCAGGAATTTCAGTTAAATAGGTGTAACCTGCTCACCTTTTCAATTTTTTAGCGCTTGTTTTGTCACTGAAGACGAGACACCTTGGTTGGGACTCCAGACGACAACTGGTTCACCGCGATCAATCCAATCCCGAGACGAGCCCCCATTTGTTAGGAAATACCCTTATAGTTCTTTTATTGAATGAAGCAGTGAGACAAGTTGAGTCTGAAGTCTGGTGCCGCCAAAGTTTTTATCTCGAAGTACACAGAGAACACAGGAAGGACAGCTCTTCAATCCGGACCATCTGCTCGAATACACCCGCAGAATGATACTTGACCACAGACAGCCACATATTTTATACAGTATGGTACATAGGCCAACCTCTTTTCTACCTTGGTGATTGATAGCCGTCATGTCACAGTTTGAGGACACAGGATCTTATCAGAATGGTATTGTGTATGTCTCTCGGTGTGTTATGCATTGATGTCTATGTGATGTGCGCTTGTGTGTGTGTTAAAGTGAGAGACATGAGTTTGCATGTTTAGCTGGCACTTTCGACACTCTCGAACAAAAAAAGGGGGGGGGGTGTATCTCTCTCTATGTGTGTGCATTAGTGTCTGCGTGATGTGTCCGCAGAGTGTGTTAAAGTGTGTGTGCTGGTGTGTGTGTAGGCTTGTGCATGCTCCTGATATCATCATGCACCTGTGTCCAGACTGTTTCAAAGGGGGCCCTATGTTTACACAGAGACCGTTTCATGGGGCGGCCTGTGTCTACACAGAGACATCTGACGTCAGTGTACAGCCTGAAGAAGATATTGACAACAGATCAATGAATTAAAACTATCAGTGCTAAGAACCACAAAAATAAATGGAATGAAATCATCATATCAAGCTGCAAGCAGAATTATTGTTAAATCTATGTCACAACGAGAAAAAGCAACCAAGTCCTCACTCAGTGGCAAGAAGCCATTCTCTCTCTCTGATGCATACATAATAAAATAATGTATGACTGAAGTGATGGAGACCATGTTTGAAGGCAAACAAAAGCAAATCCCCCTCAGATCGCACAGCAACCAGAATAACTGAAATACTGGCTGGTGATTTGATTAAACAGCTTTGTGATAGAATAAAAAAAATGCACAGTGCATTTCCATAGCTGTGGATTAGTCCACTGACACCACTGAGAAGCCTATGTTCTGCAGAACCGTTCATGTTCTGAAGAACTGTTCATGTTCTGAAATGTTATTGCTAAAGATTGAGAAGATTGGATCAGTTGTACTTTTTTTTGTGGAATATTTGATGCGGCCCAGCCTCACCCAGACTCTACCTCCAGCAGCCCCCAGGTAAATTGAGTTTGAGACCCCTGGTCTAAAGTATAAGTATGTTTTTATCGTTTTCTGCAGCTTTCTCCAGAACTTGATTTATAGCCCTAAATGCATTATATTGATGATCAAATACAGTTTGGTAGGAATCTGTGCGAGATAAAAAATTTCAACTGGACGTGCTTCTAGGAGTTACTACGTATGATCTGATGTTGACCGGATGGGCGGGGGGTCGTTTATAATTCCGTGGGCAACGTTATATCATTCATCTAGTGTGGGTGATATGATCATCAGAGCAGTTTATATGGAACACGTTAACACTATGGTCGCCAAAAACGCCGTAGGACGTCTTTCCTCGCCATGCTCATTCTGCCGAAGACGCCGTAACACGTCTTTGATATCAATATTTCAAAAATCTGTGATCGAAATCATATTTCTCCTCCGGGGACCTGAGATATACTGCTGAGTTCCACTCAACTCTCTAACGGTTCAAGAGCGCCATCTGGTGGCCGATCGGCAGATCGCCCAACAGGAAGTGACTCGCCAAACAGGAAGTGCTCACCCATATTTCGTCCGGGCACTCGCGATCATTAGCAGGACTCCATCTCAACACACTGGATAATCAATCGCTCGCCCTAACTCAATAAACAACGTTATTTGGACGTATATAGTATTATACAAGCTGGAAATGGTTCATCTAGATCAGGGGTGGCCAACCCGCGGCTCGCGAGCCGCATGCGGCTCTTTGCCCGTCAATGTGCGGCTCTTCCATCCATAAAAAAAAAAAAAAAAAAAAAAAAATCTTTTTTTTACTTTTTTTTTTTTTATGTCACTCATTCCATAAGGACGTAGAATAAACATTTACAATTTTTTTTTAAATGGTCCATTTGCATGTTCTTGGTATCTGAATCTAGGGACATATATGGATCAGTGTCAGAAATAGTGTGTCTGTTACTAGGCTTGAGTAAATTGTAATGAACCAAAGGAGAATATCAATTCTATTTAAAAAAATATATATCTTCGACTGTAAATAACACCATGCTAAAATTGACCAGACCTGAAAAATCTAAGCAAATGAATAAAGGGAAGATGATTAAACAGAAGGTTTTGTAGATACAGTACTGAATTCTGCCATCTTTTTTATAATGTAAATTTCTCCACCATTCTTCATCATATTGCAACACCGTTTTTTGCAAGACGTTCACAGAAAGGTAGAGAAACTAACTGCGTTCTGTTTTATGGCAATAACGTTCAGGTTTGTGGGAGATAATCCCAAAAAATAAGAGAAATTAAAAAGTAAATCCAGAAGTCAGATGATTGACAGGGGCTGGTGTGAGCTGGGTAGGGTAGTTTTTCGAAATTTTAAAGCCCTGAGTCTCTTCCTTCAAAAGACTACACTCACTTTTGGCTGTGCCACTTCCTCCTGTCAATATGCGCCGGTTTCCGACTCAATGCCCTGAGATTTCTATAATCTTATATTTCACTAATAACAGTTAAAATAATTGGTAAACAAACATAATGCTGAAAATATACACTTTTACTGTATATCTCGGGCTTAAGAGGTTAACCCTGTGAGGCCCAAATTAAAAAGAAATTAGCAACTTCAGAGGGTGGGACATATAACACATTTACTATCAAATAGCATTGTGAGGCTGAACAACAGGACCAATTGACTATACATGTGCTTAAAGGGGAACTATCTTATAAATGGCTTTTTTCAGTGTTTACCATTGTTTCTTAGCTATGTGGACTTATATTAATAGGATATATGTCTCTAATTCTCATATTGGCGAATTCTTCCAATTCTCCTCTCACAATATTCACCCTCACTGAACTGAGTCATCTGAAAATGTGCATATCTGTGATGTCAGAGATTTCTCAGCTGCATAATAATGTGGCAGTTGATGTGGCAGTTGGCACCAGGCCACACAGTGGTTGGAGCCCAGCCTCAAAACGGCTTAAGATCTTGAGGTAGAAAAATGCGGTTTTTAGTACTTGATTAGAAATACAAAACAATGCATTTTTTTTGAAAAAAACCTAGGTGTTCCATAGACTCACAGGAATTGTGTAAAAGTGCCCAAATAGTGAAAGAAATAGTCAAATAGTTCCCCTTTAAAAATGTTTAAATAAACATTATTTTTTTAAATGGCTAAAAGTGATTTTGTAATTTTGCAACCGTGGGTCTCACAGGGTACTTTTAACCCTGTGAGGCCCAAATAAAAAAGACATTAGCAACTTCAGAGGCCAGAGGGTGAGACCTATAAACACATGAAGGGTGCTGTGACTGAAAAAAAAGGTTGAGAAACGCTGGTATATGGTGTGGCTCTTTGTGGTACCACAGTCATTTTTTTGTGGCTCTTAGTCTCTGACTGGTTGGCCACCCCTGATCTAGATCAACAGCCCATAATGGAAAACTGTCTACTCCAAGCTGATCGCCCAACAGCCCGAGGAAACTGGGGTAAGTTTCAACGTTTATTATTACCGTGTTCAATATAAACTGCTCTGATGATCATATGACCCACACTGGATGAATCATCTAACGTTGCCCACGGAATTATAAACGACCCCCCGCCCATCCGGTCAACATCAGATGATAAGTAGTAACTTCTAGAACCACCTCCAGTTGAAATTTTTTATCTGGCACCGATCGCTATCAAACTGTATTTCATCATCAATATAGTGCATTTGGGGCTATAAATCAAGTTCTGGAAAAAGCTGCAGAAAACGATACAAACATACTTATACTTTAGACCGTATTTTAGTATGAATATGTGAATGAAAAAGTATAACATTGCTACACCCTGAACAATACATATAGGACATTGAATGGGCCTTAATAATGTCAATTTAGCAATACAATTTAAAAGGTTATAGCCCTGCAAAGAAGGGGAACTTCTCCATAGACAAATAGAGCTGGCAAGGAATGATAAATTATGAATTTAACCATGGCGATCAAAGTGTTAAAAAAAAACGCTGAATATTACCGTAGCTTCCTCATAGCGTTGGGCGATGAGCGTGGAGCAGAGATATTCCTATTATGGGATGTAGAAATACCCGATCCATTTCCAGGTTGTATAATAGTATATACGTCCAAATCATGTTGTTTATCGAGTTATTTGCAACCGATCGACATCCATTGTGTCAAGATGGAGTCCTGCTAATGATAGCGAGTGCCCGGACGAAATATGGGTGAGCACCACTTCATCCGCATCACTTCCTGTTTGGGCGAGCGGCCGATCGGCCACCAGATGGCGCTCTTGAACTGTTGGAGAATTGAGAGGGGCTCATCAGTACATATAATGTCTCCGGGGGAGAAATATGATTTCGATCACAGATTTTTGAAATATTGATATCAAAGACGTGTTACGGCATCTTCGGCAGAATGAGCATGGCGGGGAATGACGAGTTTCGGCGTCTCCGGCGATTAAAGTGTTAACAATAATGCATCAACAGAAGTGTTTTATTCAATACAAAATAGTCAATTTGAATGAGATTAGCATAACTTCACCAAACTGTTACCAAATGGTTGAGTTTCTTCTCCATGCAAAATATTACCATAAATTGTCCACTCAGCCGTCTGGTAGAGCATCTTTTAAAAAAAAATTTGACCCTTATAAAAATGTTTTGTGTTGCATCAAGTTACATAATTATGTTACGTAATGTGTTAGATGATATAATATGTTGAAAAAACTAAGCTTACCTTTGAAAATCCAGCCAAAAATTGTTCACATGTCAGGAGAGATTTTTCTGTTTCTAACTTGCTGGTAGCACACTGAGTGAGAAGGCTACTGACAAAAAGCAGAGTACCATCTAGTGGATTTTTTTGGCATAGCATACGTGAACCGAATGGTAGAGATGGCTCAAAAAGGCTCAGTTAAGTTTAACACATTTTTCAATGAGAGATAGTGACAAAAAATGTGCTATTCCAAATGGTTGAGCAGACTTAAAGTTTTGTATTATTTGACCAATGTCCGTTTTAATAATAATAAGTTATGAGATCATTAACACAATGGTGGCCAAGCACGGAGATCTCCGTGTTTCGATTCCACCTGTTGTGGAGTGTGGACAGAGGCACGGATATATCCGTGGCAAGTTGTTTTTGCTTTTATTCCATTTTAATAACCTATTCAAGGTCGCCGAGCTGCCCTGCAGATTTACCCTACTCTTTGAATTCGCCAACGTGCAACACCGGCCAGATCATCTTAGGGGCGCTGTCGTGATAATGCAGTGTGGCTGAAGGGAGCATTCTTTTTAAATTTAAATTTTTATTTTCCAGTAGCTGGATTCTATATGTGTAGCCTGTACCTTGGATTACGTTTTGCATCGCAGATTTCACCATGCAATAAGGGGATTTATCATAAGCCAATGGGAATATCGATCTACCAGATGGCGATCGATAACGGGGAAATGCTTTGGGGGATCCCACCGGACCACGGTAAGATCTTTTTCACGTAAAGTACAGCCCAATCGGGAATTGTTATGATACTCAACCAGGCGTTCGGCCTATGAGGCTAATGAGGCTAACGCGGTTATTGGTAATCAATAATCAGAAACGACGTCCCCCGCCCCCCCTTTCATGCATACATGCTTGATGATCGTGCCGATCATATGCAGTTTGAGTTTTAACTGTAGCGTATCTATAACTGAAATGCCATTGGATTTAACGTTATTAGCTATTAGCCCTTTATCTCGGCTTCCAGAAAATATACTAGACCAAATCCGGTATACCGCTTATATTCACGGCGCTATAAAATGAGAACGTATTGATGATTTTTTTTCTTTCTTTAAGCCATTTTGAAGGGACGGTTTATGGTCTCAATTGACAATGAGAATGGACAGATAGCAATACTATAAAGTATAGATTTAGCTCTACAAACAGCCCCACGTCTGTTTACATTTCCTGGTCCTCTTGAGATTAATTAGACTCATCCCAGTGGCCGCGATTGTGTTAAAACAGTGACAGACGGATTTCACTTTTTAGTGCTGTTTGCAAAACCTGGTGTGGTCAAATAACTTCAAATCGCAAACTGCACTAATAGATAAACTACTGGATTGGAGTGAATCTTTCTTGCCAAGACTCATCCCGACATCCACAAGTGTGTTGAGAAAGCAGACAATGAATATTGACTGAAATACAAGGTAAGAACCACTTTACTTCAATGTTATGACAGGATTTTTTTCAGATATGTATTCACAACATAGCTAGCTAAAAACGACAAGTTCTAAGCTACATTTTGATATATAGGTTGTTGTTGGTTGATCCAATTCCATGATGCGCTCTGGGATTTTGTGGTGATACTAGGAAGCAAATGTAAACGAGTGACTGCGAGCAGCCTGTCAGCAAACAGAAGCCGCAGCAGGCAGCAGCTTGCAGTGGAGTTTGTAACGTTAGCTTGCTTCGGTCTGACTTTTAGCTAAACTAATCACTGTCAAACAAAGCTGTTAGCTAGCTAGTAATGAGCACTTCTGCTTCTGCTCCATGTCTGTGTGTGAGAGAGGGAGAGGGGGAGGGGAAGAGAGGAGAGAAGGAGGGGGCTGTGAGATATCTGATATCTGACTCATCTGCGTATTTAGTCCACTATCACTGGGGCACGTGGAAGTGAAGTAATGCTGGCCGTATAAGGGTGAATGGAGGAAGAGAGGATGAGGAGGAGTGCGTGGTGGATGGAGAGGGGGATGAAGAGGAGTGTGTGGTGAACGTGAGGGGAGAAGGAGGGGGAGTGAAGTACGCTCGTGCTGCGACTATGACAGGACCCCCCTCCCTTGTAGGGACCAACGAAACGGGGGGTTAGTTTACGTGAAACGGATTTGAGTGGCAGGTCCCGAGACGAGAGCCATACCATCTGACCTGGTTGATAGTCGGGAGCCGGGGTCCGGTGGCGATCGGTTCTGTCCTCCCAAATTCTCATGCAGCGGCGGAGGTGGTCCTGCACCGACGAAACGGCGATCTCCTCCTCCTGGGCAGGGAACAGCAGGGGTTGGTAGCCCAAGGACGACTCAAGACAGGGAATTGTGGGCGTATTCGATCCATGGCAGGAAGGTGTTATGGTTTGAAACCGACCCCAACAGCACGGCACAGACAGGTAGTTCAGAGTTAGCCAAAGACTAGGGCGTATTTATTACTGAAACCGGAATGAGCAAAATGACAACAAAAACACAAGGGGAGAATGTTCTTGGCAGAGTTGTCCGCGGCTCTGCAGCACGTTTCCTGGGCGGAGAGGCACCGGGGCGTAGCGCCTCTGCCTCTGCTGCTCTGCAGCTACACCTCGATCCAACTCGGGAACAGAGAGAGAGAAAATGTTACTAGGCGAGCAAACGGAATTACAGGTAGTCCAGTACTGTCCTTAGCTGAGTCCGTGATAACAACAAGCGGTTCCTCTTCAGTGTTAACTTAGCTGAGTCCGTGATAACAACAACTGGCTCCTCTTCAGTGTTTAATAAACACACAAAAACAGAAAGGTCTCGAGTCCCGGAAATTACGAGAAAAACAGCCTCCACAAAAAGAACGTTCCAAAAACTCACCAAGGCGCAAAGCGCAAAGCGGTCTACGAGGCAGGGGTCCAACTAATGGCAAGCAAGCAACAGCGGTTCCACCAGACGTCCTGAGAGAAAAAAGCGAGGGAACAGCACGGGGAAAACAGGTAGCAACCAGTGGAATTCCAAAACGAACCGACAACGAATGACAGAAAACCCCGAGTATATGAAGGGCTCTGGAGAGCTGATTACAACACACAACAGGTGCGTGACGGCAATTGGTACTTGACCTTGAAGCGCGTGGCGGCAACGGGCCAATCCTCACAGTACACCTTGAAGCGTGTGGCGGCAATGGGCCAATCCTCACAGAAGGTGCTCCAGCCGGAGGGGTCCCGGGGCTGTCATGCAGCGGAGGGCGGATCCCAGGTCCTGGTTGGCCCGCTCAGACTGGCCGTTGGTCTGAGGGTGGAACCCGGAGGAGAGGCTGACCGTGGCCCCCAGGGCCCGACAGAAAGCCCTCCAGACCTGGGAGATGAATTGAGGGCCCCTGTCGGAGACGATGTCCGCCGGGATCCCGTGGAGGCGTAAGACGTGGAGTACCATCAGGTCTGCGGTTTCTGCAGCAGAGGGGAGTTTGGGGAGAGCAACAAAGTGCACAGCCTTCGAGAAACGGTCAACAATAGTGAGGATGGCTGTGTTACCGTGTGAGAGGGGAAGGCCGGTGACGAAGTCCAGGGCGACGTGCGACCAGGGCCGACCGGGAACAGGGAGCGGACGAAGGAGCCCGGTGGGCGGTCGATGGGAGGCCTTTGCACGAGCACAGACGGTGCTCCTCTCTCATGGAGACCCACCACAAGTGCCGTTTCAGCAGGGACAGGGTACGGTCGATCCCAGGGTGGCAGGCGAACCGGGAAGCGTGAACCCACTCGAGCACCTGGGAGCGGACAAGGTCAGGGACAAAAAGCCGGTTAGGTGGACCGTTACCTGGGTCCGGCTGCGCACGCTGAGCCTCCCTGACGATGGACTGGATCTCCCAGGTGGTGGTGGCCACCAGACAGGATGTGGAGAGGATGGTGTCGGGGTGTGCGGGACCCTCCTCGGGGACAAACTGCCGGGAGAGAGCGTCTGGCTTGGTGTTCTTGGAACCAGGCCTGTAGGTAAGGGTGAAATTAAAACTGGCGAAGAACAGCGCCCAGCGAGCCTGGCGGGAGTTCAGGCGCTTGGCCGTCTGGACGTAGGCGAGGTTCTTGTGGTCCGTCCAAACCAGGACCTCCAGCCAGTGCCTCCATTCCTCCAGGGCTAGTTTGACCGCCAGGAGCTCCAGGTTTCCGATGTCATAGTTGACCTCGGCTGGGGTCAGGCGGTGCGAGAAGAAGGCGCAGGGGTCGGTGACGGAGCGTTGGGAAAGGACCGACCACCTCAACCACGAACTGGCGGGACGCGTCCGGCTGGACGAGGATGGGTGCGGTGGTGAAGCGCCGGCTTTGCTCATCTCTGCTTGCTGCTCTGGGGTTAGTTTCTCCCCCATGTTTTCCCCTGGATCTTGACCGGGGGTTCTTATTTCTCTTTCCATCATTTGGGCCATCGAAGCCCCTTCGGGGAGCTAGCGTCTCCTGTGCTTGCATCTCCTGAGCGAGCATCTGCTGCGCCAGCTTCTCATGAGCTAGCATCTGCTGCGCCAGCATCTGTTGTGCTAGCTTCTCTTGAGCTAGCGTCTGATGTGCTAGCATCTGTTGTGCTAGCTTCTCTTGAGCTAGCGTCTGATGCGCTAGCATCTGTTGTGCTAGCTTCTCTTGAGCTAGCGTCTGATCTGCTAGCATCTGTTGTGTTAGCTTCTCTTGAGCTAGCGTCTGATGCGCTAGCATCTGTTGTGCTAGCTTCTCTTGAGCTAGCGTTGGTTGCGCCAGCTCCTCCTGAGCTAGCATCTCTTGTGCTAGCTTCTCTTGTGCTAGCTTCTCCTGAGCTAGCTTCTCCTGAGCTAGCGTTGGTTGCGCCAGCTCCTCCTGAGCTAGCATCTCCTGGGCTAGCTTCTCTTGTGCTAGCGTTGGTTGCGCCAGCTCCTCCTGAGCTAGCATCTCCTGTGCTAGCTTCTCTTGTGCTAGCTTCTCCTGAGCTAGCTTCTCCTGAGCTAGCGTTGGTTGCGCCAGCTCCTCCTGAGCTAGCATCTCCTGGGCTAGCTTCTCTTGTGCTAGCTTCTCCTGAGCTAGCTTCTCTTGTGCTAGCTTCTCCTGAGCTAGCGTCGGTTGCTAGCTCCGGCTATTTAGCCTGCTGTTAGCTCCTGGCTTTGTTAGCCTGTTGTGAGCTAGTTAGCTCTTGGCTAGTTAGCCATCAATTCACTCTTGGCTTGTTAGCCAGTGGGGAGCTAGTTAGCTCTTGGCTAGTTAGCCATCAATTCACTCTTGGCTTGTTAGCCTGTGGGGAGCTAGTTAGCTCTTGGCTAGTTAGCCGATGGTGAGCTAGTTAGCTCTCGTCTGGCTAGGGCCAGCTCATTTCCAGTTAGCTCTGGCTTGTTAGCCGATGGTGAGCTAGTTAACTCTCGTCTGGCTAGGGCCAGCTCATTTCCAGTTAGCATTCAGTTCGCTTGTGGCTAGTTAGCCTGCATTCCAGTGGGCTCCGTTTTGGTTGCCTCATGTAGCCTCGGGCTAGGTAGCCATCCAGTTAGCATTCAGTTCGCTTGTGGCTAGTTAGCCTGTGTTCCAGTGGACGCCGTTTTGGCAGCCTCACGTAGCCTCGGGCTAGGTAGCCATCCAGTTAGCATTCAGTTCGCTTGTGGCTAGTTAGCCTGTGTTCCAGTGAGCGCCGTTTTGGCAGCCTCACGTAGCCTCGGGCTAGGTAGCCATCCAGTTAGCATTCAGTTCGCTTGTGGCTAGTTAGCCTGTGTTCCAGTGAGCGCCGTTTTGGCAGCCTCAGGTAGCCTCGGGCTAGGTAGCCATCCAGTTAGCATTCAGTTCGCTTGTGGCTAGTTAGCCTGTGTTCCAGTGAGCGCCGTTTTGGCAGCCTCACGTAGCCTCGGGCTAGGTAGCCATCCAGTTAGCATTCAGTTCGCTTGTGGCTAGTTAGCCTGTGTTCCAGTGAGCGCCGTTTTGGCAGCCTCACGTAGCCTCGGGCTAGGTAGCCATCCAGTTAGCATTCAGTTCGCTTGTGGCTAGTTAGCCTGTGTTCCAGTGAGCGCCGTTTTGGCAGCCTCACGTAGCCTCGGGCTAGGTAGCCATCCAGTTAGCATTCAGTTCGCTTGTGGCTAGTTAGCCTGTGTTCCAGTGAGCGCCGTTTTGGCAGCCTCACGTAGCCTTCAGTTAGCACCAGCTTATTAGCCGGCACTGCCAGCCTGTATGGCTGCGCTGATGTCTCTCTAAACTGCCAGACATTTTAGAGAGAGGGTTTTCTTTACTTTCTTTTTCTTTAATCCAATTTTGCGGCCTCAACCGCTCCACCAGCAATGCCCCCACTATGCAGATGCCTTTAATTTGCCACTGCTTTCCACCGAGGGCCATACAGATCAATATCCTTTGTCTGGTGTATTCTAAAGCTCGGTTCTCCGTTTTTCAATATTTCTAGTTTATTTTATTTTGGCTGTTATCTTACCGATCTCAGCCCTAACCCAAGGGACGCCATGTTAAGAGCTACAGGTAGTCTCTATATATCTCAATCACCTACTCGAGATATAAACCCGTGGCCGCTCGATATCCCCCGGCGAGGTGCTAAACTCGCCAAGTTCTCGAGTCAATTACTATTTCTGTCAAGATTACTTCAAGTCACTGGTCTAGTTATCTCCAGTTGATATGAAATGTAAGTATGAAGAGTTGTTAATCTCTTCTTGTTTGTAATAAACCGAATATGTCTAGGAGAACTCTTATAGACTATAATAACAATTATATTATTATTATTACCATCATCATTATCATCATTTTACGAAAGGGCTTGTAATACTGCTCATTTGAAAGCTTGGTTGCATTACTACTTTGTTAATAAGTATTACCACTGTACTAACACGTAATCATTGTTTGCACGCCCCAGTACCTCCTGTCCTCCTCTCCTCCTCCGCCAGCGGGACCGACCATCCAATCCTGCAGTGATTTAGACGATCGATTTCCCACATAACTCGACAGAGTCCGTCGGACACAGAGATACCGGAACCCGCAAACAACAAACATTTCCATGTATAGTATTTATACAGTACATAGCATATATATATATATATATATATATATATATATATATATATATATATATATATCTTTTAGCTGAAAAGCATTAACCAGTCAATTGATTCAATCTGTATTAGGTTACATTACATTCATAGTCACCCTCCATAGGAAATCAGGGCGTCGGCAGGCATCGTGGCACATTGCTGGCAGAAATCAGTCCAAGGATTCAAAAGATATTATAAAAAGCTGTTTTTATTTAAAAAGGTACAAAAAAGGACTGTATTGGAAATATCCATTACAGTTTAAAAGATTATATAAAACAAAACATCCTATCTCTAAGATCGCAATAGCCTGACACGGCTTGTGCCTGCCATGGAAAACTCTGAAATTCTGGTCTATCGAATGGGAGCAGTCATTTTTATATCATGTCAAGACCTCTGTTCTATTGGCCCAAAAACAGTGATATCACTGTGATGTCATTTCACTAGCCAACCAACGTACAATATATAGTAAGGATGGACTCCTCCCCTTCTAGTTGTTACATCTACTGGAGAAGTAACAGATTACCTTGTGTTGGTAAATCCCTATCTGTTACTAACAGGATACCAGAGGCCCCAAGGTTGTCTTTACATTCCTTAGTGGCCAAACAGTATTGAAGTGAAAGCAATTCACACTTCTTGCATGAGTATATAGTACATAGCCCAACACATACTACAGATATATACAGATACACATACATGTATAATACAGTACATATATATATATAGTACATACAGTATATACATATATATACACATACTTGTACCAATCATTGGTTATATGTCTACTCTATGCTGGACAGGCAAGGGTTAACATGTGTGCCAACCTGCTGTTTTTCATTGTGCAGAGCAGCATGCAGGCGCTGTCTCTATGGCCGCATTCCTAAGGGTAACTCCTTACTGCATGTTGGGCAGAAGAGAATGGCCTGTGTACACTTGTGAATACAAAGTGAAGTGAATACACTTCCTGCATTATAAGTGTATAAAGAGTATACAGGTCATATACATAGCTCCAATCATATATAAGAACAGGATGTCATAATAACCAGTGTCACTAGTTGACTTGTGGCACTTAACATGTGTTTACACATAACGTGTTTCTTCTCAATTCCTTTCTGACTGGGCATTACCAGCCAGAATACATATCACATCTAGACACCTATAGTAACATATGCCTAGATTTAAAACAAATATATACAATAAACCTATTGTATTGATTCCATTGATTCCATTCTCCAGGATCACGCAAGATATTGTAGTGTACACAAGTTACTGTTCCGGAGTCCACAGTCCATAGTTCTCACAGTTTTACACAAGTGGGAGGAAGAATCTACAGACATTCCCCATAATCATATATAAGAACAGGATGTCATAATAACCAGTGTCACTAGTTGGCTGTGACACTTTACAGAGGGTTATATTTTTTTGCAGGGGGCGTTAACACTTTAATCGCCGGAGACGCCGAAACTTGTCATTCCCCGCCATGCTCATTCTGCCGAAGACGCCGTAACACGTCTTTGATATCAATATTTCAAAAATCTGTGATCGAAAACAGATTTCTCCCCCGGAGACCTGAGATATACTGCTGAGCCCCACTCAACTCTCTAACGGTTCAAGAGTGCCATCTGGTGGCCGATCGGCAGATCGCCCAACAGGAAGTCATGTGGATGAAGTGGTGCTCACCCATATTTCGTCCGGGCACTCGCTATCGTTAGAGGGACTCCATCTTGATAACACGGGACAGCGATCGGTTGCAAATAACTCGATAAACAACATGATTTGGACGTATATACTATTATACAACCTGGAAATGGATCGGGTATTTCTACATCCCATAATAGGAATATCTCTGCTCCACGCTCATCGCCCAACGCTATGAGGAAGCTACGGTAAGATTCAGCGTTTTTTTTTAACGTGTTCCATATATATTGCTCTGATGATCATATCACCCACACTAGATGAATGATATAACGTTGCCCATGGAATTATAAACGACCCCCCGCCCATCCGGTCAACATCAGATCATACGTAGTAACTCCTAGAAGCACATCCAGTTGACATTTTTTATCTCGCACAGATTCCTACCAAACTGTATTTGATCATCA
The DNA here is from genome assembly GCF_963971535.1 of Notolepis coatsorum. Lineage (NCBI taxonomy): Eukaryota > Metazoa > Chordata > Actinopteri > Aulopiformes > Paralepididae > Notolepis > Notolepis coatsorum. The sequence continues at coordinate 1,345,594 of NW_028174865.1, forward strand.
ATATAATGCATTTAGGGCTATAAATCAAGTTCTGGAGAAAGCTGCAGAAAACGATAAAAACATACTTATACTTTAGACCGTATTTTAGTATGTAGTATATGTGAATGAAAAAGTATAACGTTGCTACACCCTGAACAATAGATATAGGACATTGAATGGGCCATAATAATGTCAATTTAGCAATACAATTTAAAAAGTTATAGCCCTGCAAAGAAGGGGAACTTCTCCATAGACAAATAGAGCTGGCGAGGGATGGTAAATTATGAATTTAACCCCGGCGATCAAAGTGTTAAGTGGAAGGAAAGCCGACTTCTGCCAATTTATCTTAAATCCCGATAAATCGCCAAAGTCCTCAATCAACTTGAGAAGATGAGGCATTGCGGTGTTGGGGTTTTGCATGAACAGTATTACGTCGTCCGCATATAAACTAATTTTATGTTGTGTGCCCTTGATTACGATTGGTTCTATGGATTGGGATTGTCTTATATATTGTGCTAAAGGCTCTAATGATAAATCGAATAGTCCGGGACTAAGAGGGCAACCCTGTCTAGAAGAGCGTGATACCGGAAAGATTTCGGAGGTGATTAAACCTGTTGTAATCATGGCCGATGGGTCTTTGTATAATACTTTTATCATATCAATGAATCCTTTTCCTAACCCCATCCTTTCTAATACTGCCCATAGATACGACCATTCCAACCTATCAAAAGCTTTCATTGCATCCAGGGACAGCATCGCCTTAGGTGTGGTGTCGTCCTTGTTAGCATCTAGTACGTGTAGTAATCATCTTATGTTATCAGTGATCAAGCGGCCTCTTATGAAGCCAGTTTGATCCGGATGAACTAAAGACGTCATATGCTTTTGAAGTCTGATGGCTAATACCTTAGAGCAGGGGTTCCCAACCTTTTTTCCCCCAGGGACCCCCAAACATCTCTGATGAAATTCCTGGACCCCCCTCCTAATAAAATACCATAAAATACTTTTTTTTGTCATTTTAATACTTTTTTTTGTCATTTTAATAACAAACTGCTTATACACAGGCATATGCATCATAATTAGACCCACTATGCTTCTTTGACTTGTGCCTTCAATCAACAAATCTCATCTTGCACCATATGTATTTCAAAATGTTGGCCAATATTTAAATCCTGTATTCATCCTCTCAAATCAGGCCCTAATGGTGAACGGTTTGCATTTATGTTGAATGAAGTAAGAATCCACTGCAGTAAAAATATCCTCACCTCGAGTGGTGGTAGTAAGGTTGACTGACATGAGAATGTCCTGCTTCAGATCCTCATTTTCGATATATTGCACATAAACGATGAGCACAGCCTCGTCTGCGACAGTTGTAGTTTCATCAAGTTGTATGGCAAATGGACCCTTTCTAAGCTTTTCTGACAGCTGCTGCTCGCAATCACTTGACATCTTATCAATTCGGTCTTTCACTACATTGTTCGAGAGTGGTACTGATTTTAGTTTATCCGCCACCTGTGGGCCGCACAGTTTCTAAACCATTTTGATGCAGGCTGGTTTGATGAGCTGCTCGCCAATATTGTGCGGTTTCTTTGCTTTTGCAATTAAAAGCGAACACTCAAAGGAGGCTTCGGTAGCCTTCTGTAAATAACTGCCACCCCTGCTCCACGCTACTCTAACATCAACAGGCTTGTTCGCCTTGAGAGACTGTTCTTTCCTCCGAAAAAAGTCTGGATCCTTCCCAACGGTTTCTGGGTGCTTAGATGCCTGATGTCTCTTCAGCTTGCTGGGCTTCAGGCTCGAGTTTGCCAACTTTTCTCCACAAATCACACACTCAGGTCGTTTGTCTGGTCCCTCAGTGAAGCCCATGGTGATGTAATTTTCGCTGCCGTCATCTCCTTTTCGTTTGTCACACATTTTCGCCTCTGGCGGCTTACTGCAGACGAGCCGAGAAAGTTAACTAGCGTGCTAGGCTAGCTACAGAAAGTGATACAGTCAACTGATTCGCGTTTTAGCGGCTACCAGGTAGCCTACTGTTAACGTTCAAAAATCATGTCTAGATGTTTATTTATTTATCTTTATTTTGTATTGTAGTGGAGAGACTATTCATGCTTCTGATGATAAAAATATGCTAATTAAATATTTCTCTGAAAGAAAAAAAATATAATAATAAAAAAAAAAAAAAAAACTCAAATCATCTGTGGTCTGGCGGACCCCCTGCGCCCCCTGGCGGACCCCAGGTTGGGAATCACTGCCTTAGAGTACAGTTTGATATCGGTTCATGTTGTTTATCAAGTTATTGGTAACGGATTGCTATCCATTGTGTCTAGCTCGAGTCCCGGGACTATTAGCGAGTGATCGGACCGAATTGGAATGAGCACCAGCTTCCGTTTCCGGTTTGAGCAATCTGCCACCAGATGGCGCTCTTGAACCGTTGGAGAGTTGAGAGGGGATCAACAGTAGATCTCAAGTCTCCGGGGGAGAAATATGATTGCGATCACAGATTTTTGAAATATTGATCTCAATGACGTGGTAAGGCGTTTTTGGTGACCAAAGTGTTAATTTGATTTTCCAGTCGAACCGAGTCGTTGTATTGTAAAGAAGTAAATAACGTAGAGTAAAGCGTTTCTAGTTCAGCCAGTTTTGAGGATCGATTCTTGCGTATTTTGGAGGAAAAGCTATCGGTGAAATCCTTGATCATTCCCTTTACCGACATCCATAACATTCTGGGGTCCTGCACCGAATTTGCATTCTCCAGTAGGAATAATGAAAGAGCTTCTTTGAATTGTGTAATGAATTCCTTGTTATTAAGCAGCATCGAGTTAAATCGCCATCTTGGGGCTCGGGATGATAATATACCAAATGTTCCTTTTAGGAGTAAATAACAGTGATCCGATAATGCATTGGGTATCATTTCCACATCATAGTTATCAAATAGTCTCGGTGATGCAAAAACATAATCTATTCTGGATAATGTGTTATGTCTCGCAGATCGACAAGAGTACTTCCGGGTCGTGGGGTTGAGTGATCGCCATAGGTCATTTACACCTGTATTCTTCGACCAATCCTTTAATGCATTAGATGCATTTTTTTGTTCGTTGGAAAAGGAGGGGTAAGATTTATCCATCCCTGGATCCCAAATGGCATTAAAAATCCGCACCAATTATAAATGAGTATTCAGGAAGGTCTAACATTTTTCTGGTAAGTGTAGTGAAGAAATTAGCTTTGTACAAATTTGGGGCGTATACCGCTACCAGCGCTATTTTCCTGTTCTTGTGTACAATCTTAGCTATAGTTATCCGACCATCTGCATCAGACCATACTCCCTTCAATTCAATATTCAACTTCCGTCTAACGACTATGGCAACTCCACGAGTTCTCGTTCCAAAGGAAGAGTGACTAATGTTATGATATGTGTTGTCCGCTAACGTAGCTATGTCTTTCCCTAAAATGTGCGTTTCGCTTAGCAGAGCCACGTCAACCTGTCCGTTTTTCATCAGTGTGAGTACGCTTTTGTGTTTGTGTTGATTATTTATTCCCCCAGTATTCCAAATCATTATATTCAAACTAGCCATAATCTATACATGTTGTTGTGTAGTTGTTGGTAATGCTTCTGGAGTGCGAATCTACAATAGATATACATCCAACTATTGAGGTCCCGTTGAGAGCCGAGCTTAAAAACATACATATATACAAATAATAATCCCCTAATTCCCCCTCCCTCCGAGAGTCGTACAGGACTGTGTTCCATAGACACATCCTACGCGTATGACTCCCTCCCTTAAGCCACCGGGTTGCCCAAAATGAGCTTTCTAACCCTAATCTTCCTATGCTAATTGCCATAGGATCTAAAACTTTCATTCTAATTCAATAGAATGTCACTTTTGGTCTTGCGCCTTCCCATTAACACTTTGATCGCCATGGTTAAAATTCATAATTTACCATCCCTCGCCATCTCTATTTGTCTATGGAGAAGTTCCCCTTCTTTGCAGGGCTATAACTTTTTAAATTGTATTGCTAAATTGACATTATCATGGCCCATTCAAGGTCCTATATGTATTGTTCAGGGTGTATCAATGTTATACTTTTTCATTCACATATTCATACTAAAATACGGTCTAAAGTATAAGTATGTTTTTATCGTTTTCTGCAGCTTTCTTCAGAACGTGATTTATAGCCCTAAATGCATTATATGCATGATGAAATACAGTTTGATAGCGATCTGTGCCAGATAAAAAATGTCAACTGCACGTAGTTCTAGAAGTTACTACGTATCATCTGATGATGACCGGATGGGCGGGGGGTCGTTTATAATTCCGTGGGCAGCGTTAGATGATTCATCCAGTGTGGGTCATATGGTCATCATAGCAGTTTATATGGAACACGTTAGAATATAACGCTGCAACTCACCGTGGCTTCCTCGCGCCGCTGGCAGATGAGCGTGGAACAGAATTTTTTCTATTATGGGATGGAGAAATGCCTGATCCATTTCCAGGTTGTATAATAGTATATACGTCCAAATCATGTTGTTTTTTCGAGTTATATGCACCGATCGATGTTCACTGTGTCAAGACGGAGTCTCTCTAACGATAGCGAGTGCCCGGACAACATATGGATGAGCACGTCCGGTTCGACGAGTCATTTCCTGTTGGCGATCTGCCGATCGGCCACCAGATGGCGCTCTTGAACCGCTAGAGAGTTGAGTGGAGCTTTGCAGTACATCTCAGGGCCCCGGAGGGGAAATATGATTTCGATCACAGATTTTTTAAATATTGATATCAAAGACGAGTTACGGCGTCTTCGGCAGAATGAGCATGGCTAGGAATGACGTCTAAACACGTCATCTGCGATTAAAGTGTTAATGTAATAACAATAGTGTGAAAAATGAAAAATATACCTCCATTGATATATTTATTTGAACCTTCTACTAACTTATGTTGGAACCATCAGAAAACAGAAAAGAGTGAAGAAAAATACTAACACCAAAAAAAGTAAGAATTAAAATAAAACTCAACAGAAAAAAATTTATTTTAGAGCTACATTATGTTAAAGTTACAGGCCTTCTTTCTAGGAGTACAGTGTATTCTAGAAAGTTGTAGAATACCCTTGTAAATTCGTAAACACTGCTGTTATGTTCCAGAATGTACTTCCTGTCCAGGAGTTATGACCTACTAGTGATGTTCCAGCATATTCTATTGTGTCCCTGAGTAGTCGAGAGAAGAGTCCAGAATATTCCAGAGTGTTCCCAATGTCATTATTGGATTATTGCCTCCTCAGAAATCAGAAGTCTATAAATATAGTGCATATCGTTCCGTATTAAACACTATTGTGCCTCAGTGTTGCCAACATGCATATCTGCTGTTGCTTTTGTAGTTGAGCTGTGGTAAAGTAATTCTAATAAAAATAATAAAAGAAAAAAGAAAAGAAAATGAGAAAAAGAGAGAGATGAGTAGGCTTGTCTTCTGATTCGAGCCTATGGTACGACGGGCCCCGGGGGTCCAGTATCATGTTGCTTCATGTATTCATCGGCGACTTTAGGTGAGCGTAATCCGAGTCTATTACCATCTTCCCCCAAGATGGATAGAAGGGCTGGGTAACGAAGGCTTGGCTTAAGATTTCTCTTGTATAGCCTCTGCAGCACATCTTTGTAGGGGACATGTAGGGCAATGGCCTCCTTGCATAGATCCTCATAGAAAGACACTGTTTATCACCATATTTCAGTTTCCCCCATTGCTTGCGTGCCCCTCTGATGATCGCGTCTCTTATTTCTGTCTTGCGCAGAGTAGCAATGATAACCCTCGTCCCGTTGTCCTGTGTACCGACTCTATAACACTGGTCCACTAACGGCGCTGTGGATAGGATCTGTTTACCTAGAATTCCTGCTAACACTGTTGGAAATATGTCGTCTGTGCAATTGACTGATTCATCCAATCCCACAATACGGATATTATTTCTACGGTAGTAACGTTCGGTCTCGAGCCGCCTCTCCATTGCTTCCTCTTCGATGTCTTGTATTTTCTTCCGAAGCGCTTTTTCCACCTGTTGTATCTCCTCCGCTATCTCTGTGAATCCATCGTGAACAGTCTTCTCGTTCTCCTTGACTTTCAATGTAATTCCTAGCACCGTGTTCTCCACTGCAGTAATTCACCCGGCCTGTTCCGCGGCCGCTTTTCTAACCCCCCTCGAATTTAGCATCGATGTGTAATTTGAATTCGTCGATGTGTAATTTGAAAGCGTCCATCTGATCAGGTTAGTCAGAGACTTGAAATCGGGTTGTATATCTTCCCTGCTTGTATCAGTTGAGGTTGTAGTATCAGTTGAGGTTGTAGGAGCATTGGGAGACACGGTGGATTTGACGGATATTTTCTTCTCAAATTCCACTGCTTTCTCTCTCACGGTGTTTGTCCCCGCCGTTACCGTTATATTGTCGTCTGCTGTCACCCTCTCGGGGCAAGTCACTATACCACCGGAGGCCCCATGTTTAGCCCCCTACACCACCGGAGGCCCCATGTTTAGCCCCCTATACCACCGGAGGCCCCATGTTTAGGCCCCTATACCACTGGAGGCCCCATGTTTAGCCCCCTATACCACCGGAGGCCCCATGTTTAGCCCCCTATACCACTGGAGGCCCCATGTTTAGCCCCCTATACCACTGGAGGCCCCATGTTTAGCCCCCTATACCACTGGAGCGCCATGTTTAGCCCCCTATACCACTGGATGCCCCATGTTTAGCCCCCTATACCACTGGAGGCCGCATGTTTAGCCCCCTATACCACTGGAGGCCCCATGTTTAGCCCCCTACACCACCGGAGGCCCCATGTTTAGCCCCCTACACCACTGGAGGCCCCATGTTTAGCCCCCTATACCACCGGAGGCCCCATGTTTAGCCCCCTATACCACTGGAGGCCGCATGTTTAGCCCCCTATACCACTGGAGGCCCCATGTTTAGCCCCCTATACCACCGGAGGCCCCATGTTTAGCCCCCTACACCACCGGAGGCCCCATGTTTAGCCCCCTATACCACTGGAGGCCCCATGTTTAGCTCCCAACACCACCGGAGGCCCCATGTTTAGCCCCCTATACCACCGGAGGCCCCATGTTTAGCCCCCTACACCACCGGAGGCCCCATGTTTAGCTCCCTATACCACTGGAGGCCGCATGTTTAGCCCCCTATACCACTGGAGGCCCCATGTTTAGCCCCCTATACCACCGGAGGCCACATGTTTAGCCCCCTATACCACTGGAGGCCGCATGTTTAGCCCCCTATACCACTGGAGGCCCCATGTTTAGCCCCCTATACCACTGGAGGCCCCATGTTTAGTCCCCTACACCACTGGAGGCCCCATGTTTAGCCCCCTATACCACCGGAGGCCCCATGTTTAGCCCCCTATACCACTGGAGGCCGCATGTTTAGCCCCCTATACCACCGGAGGCCCCATGTTTAGCGCCCTACACCACCGGAGGCCCCATGTTTAGCTCCCTATACCACCGGAGGCCCCATGTTTAGCCCCCATATACCACTGGAGGCCCCATGTTTAGCCCCCTATACCACTGAAGGCCCCATGTTTAGCCCCCTATACCACTGGAGGCCCCATGTTTAGCCCCCTATACCACCGGAGGCCCCATGTTTAGCCCCCTATACCACTGGAGGCCCCATGTTTAGCCCCATATACCACTGGAGGCCCCATGTTTAGCCCCCTACACCACCGGAGGCCCCATGTTTAGCCCCATATACCACCGGAGGCCCCATGTTTAGCCCCCTACACCACCGGAGGCCCCATGTTTAGCCCCCTATACCACTGGAGGCCCCATGTTTAGCCCCCTATACCACCGGAGGCCACATGTTTAGCCCCCTATACCACCGGAGGCCCCATGTTTAGCCCCATATACCACCGGAGGCCCCATGTTTAGCCCCCTATACCACTGGAGGCCCCATGTTTAGCCCCCTACACCACCGGAGGCCCCATGTTTAGCCCCCTACACCACTGGAGGCCCCATGTTTAGCCCCCTATACCACTGGAGGCCCCATGTTTAGCCCCCTACACCACTGGAGGCCCCATGTTTAGCCCCCTATACCACCGGAGGCCCCATGTTTAGCCCCCTATACCACCGGAGGCCCCATGTTTAGCCCCCTATACCACTGGAGGCCCCATGTTTAGCCCCCTATACCACTGGAGGCCCCATGTTTAGCCCCCTACACCACCGGAGGCCCCATGTTTAGCCCCCTATAACACCGGAGGCCCCATGTTTAGCTCCCTATACCACCGGAGGCCACATGTTTAGCCCCCTATACCACTGGAGGCCCCATGTTTAGTCCCCTATATCACTGGAGGCCCCATGTTTAGCCCCCTATACCACTGGAGGCCCCATGTTTAGTCCCCTACACCACTGGAGGCCCCATGTTTAGCCCCCTATACCACCGGAGGCCCCATGTTTAGCCCCCTATACCACTGGAGGCCGCATGTTTAGCCCCCTATACCACCGGAGGCCCCATGTTTAGCGCCCTACACCACCGGAGGCCCCATGTTTAGCTCCCTATACCACCGGAGGCCCCATGTTTAGCCCCCATATACCACTGGAGGCCCCATGTTTAGCCCCCTATACCACTGAAGGCCCCATGTTTAGCCCCCTATACCACTGGAGGCCCCATGTTTAGCCCCCTATACCACCGGAGGCCCCATGTTTAGCCCCCTATACCACTGGAGGCCCCATGTTTAGCCCCATATACCACTGGAGGCCCCATGTTTAGCCCCCTACACCACCGGAGGCCCCATGTTTAGCCCCATATACCACCGGAGGCCCCATGTTTAGCCCCCTACACCACCGGAGGCCCCATGTTTAGCCCCCTATACCACTGGAGGCCCCATGTTTAGCCCCCTATACCACCGGAGGCCACATGTTTAGCCCCCTATACCACCGGAGGCCCCATGTTTAGCCCCATATACCACCGGAGGCCCCATGTTTAGCCCCCTATACCACTGGAGGCCCCATGTTTAGCCCCCTACACCACCGGAGGCCCCATGTTTAGCCCCCTACACCACTGGAGGCCCCATGTTTAGCCCCCTATACCACTGGAGGCCCCATGTTTAGCCCCCTACACCACTGGAGGCCCCATGTTTAGCCCCCTATACCACCGGAGGCCCCATGTTTAGCCCCCTATACCACCGGAGGCCCCATGTTTAGCCCCCTATACCACTGGAGGCCCCATGTTTAGCCCCCTATACCACTGGAGGCCCCATGTTTAGCCCCCTACACCACCGGAGGCCCCATGTTTAGCCCCCTATAACACCGGAGGCCCCATGTTTAGCTCCCTATACCACCGGAGGCCACATGTTTAGCCCCCTATACCACTGGAGGCCCCATGTTTAGTCCCCTATATCACTGGAGGCCCCATGTTTAGTTCCCTACACCACTGGAGGCCCCATTGCCTCGTATGAATGTGTATGCATGTGAATGAATGTTGGTGGTGGTCGGAGGGGCCGTAGGCGATGATTATTCGCCACGCTTCCGTGAGTCTGCCTCAGGGCAGCTCTGGCTGCAATTGTAGCTTACCACCACCGGTATGACTGTGTATGAACGAATAATGGACTCTGTGAAGCGCTCTGAGTCAGAGAAGAGCACTATATAAATCCAATCCATTATTATTATTATTATTATACCACTGGAGGCCCCATGTTTAGCCCCCTATACCACTGGAGGCCCCATGTTTAGCCCCCTACACCACTGGAGGCCCCATGTTTAGTCCCCTATACCACCGGAGGCCCCATGTTTAGCCCCCTATACCACTGGAGGCCCCATGTTTAGTCCCCTATATCACTGGAGGCCCCATGTTTAGTACCCTACACCACTGGAGGCCCCATGTTTAGCCCCCTATACCACTGGAGGCCCCATGTTTAGCCCCCTATACCACTGGAGGCCCCATGTTTAGCCCCCTATACCACCGGAGGCCCCATGTTTAGCCCCCTATACCACCGGAGGCCCCATGTTTAGCCCCCTATACCACTGGAGGCCCCATGTTTAGTCCCCTACACCACCGGAGGCCCCATGTTTAGCTCCCTATACCACTGGAGGCCCCATGTTTAGCCCCCTATACCACCGGAGGCCCCATGTTTAGCCCCCTATACCACCGGAGGCCCCATGTTTAGCCCCCTATACCACTGGAGGCCCCATGTTTAGCCCCCTATACCACCGGAGGCCCCATGTTTAGCCCCCTATACCACTGGAGGCCCCATGTTTAGCCCCCTATACCACTGGAGGCCCCATGTTTAGTCCCCTACACCACCGGAGGCCCCATGTTTAGCCCCCTATACCACTGGAGGCCCCATGTTTAGCCCCCTATACCACTGGAGGCCCCATGTTTAGCCCCCTATACCACCGGAGGCCCCATGTTTAGCCCCCTATACCACTGGAGGCCCCATGTTTAGCCCCATATACCACTGGAGGCCCCATGTTTAGCTCCCTATACCACTGGAGGCCCCATGTTTAGCCCCCTATACCACTGGAGGCCCCATGTTTAGCCCCATATACCACTGGAGGCCCCATGTTTAGCCCCCTATACCACCGGAGGCCCCATGTTTAGCCCCCTATACCACTGGAGGCCCCATGTTTAGCCCCCTATACCACTGGAGGCCCCATGTTTAGTCCCCTACACCACTGGAGGCCCCATGTTTAGCCCCCTATACCACTGGAGGCCCCATGTTTAGCCCCCTATACCACTGGAGGCCCCATGTTTAGCCCCCTATACCACTGGAGGCCCCATGTTTAGCCCCCTATACCACCGGAGGCCCCATGTTTAGCCCCCTACACCACCGGAGGCCCCATGTTTAGCCCCCTATACCACCGGAGGCCCCATGTTTAGCCCCCTACACCACTGGAGGCCCCATGTTTAGCCCCATATACCACTGGAGGCCCCATGTTTAGCCCCCTATACCACCGGAGGCCCCATGTTTAGCCCCCTATACCACCGGAGGCCCCATGTTTAGCCCCCTATACCACTGGAGGCCCCATGTTTAGCCCCATATACCACTGGAGGCCCCATGTTTAGCCCCCTATACCACCGGAGGCCCCATGTTTAGCCCCCTACACCACCGGAGGCCCCATGACACAACATGTTTAACCATGAGACCTTTTAACTCACCATCAACATCCAGTGGCTGTTGTTTTTATTCACAAGGCCAACGATGACTTTGTACATCTGTGGATCAAACTAAAATTAAAAAGCAGTGTTAGAAAAAGCATATTTGTACATAACTTTGTAGGACTAACTCAAAGATGCTTACAGAAATTAAATGAAACGTCCGGAAGCCCTGCCAAAAATGTAAGGTTTGACCTGAGCGTGGCACTAGAGTTAAGGTCATGGTGTCACCAAAATCGATAGGGTTCATCCTCCAGCAAGCACGAGTCTAGACATACTGTAAAATCTCCCGCCAGGGAATAACAATAATGACGTTTGTTTGATTTAAAAAATGGTCAGACATCTCTTATTGAAAGAAAAATATATATAACTGAACCTACTTTAAGCATTCTTTTGTGCATTCTGCTTGTCCCATTCCAGATGTCGGTCATGGCATAGCTATCGACAGCAAATGCCCTATTGACCGACCGTTTGTTGTGGTCCCTGACCAAGACCTCCATGTAAGCATTGATAACCTGAGATGAAATTACATATTAGAAGATGATCTGTTTTCAGTTACTGCATGCATTCACATTGAAAACACAGATTTACTGTACCTCACTCTCCAACTCCTGATTTGGGGCTGTTCTAACTATGTCACCATAGTACAGTCTGTAGGGCCCAACATGGGCTAATATAACATATGCAGTATTGCCTGCCCATGCATCCATCACACCTGGGGAAAAATATAATACATAAGAATTGCATATTGAAGACTCAATTTCCAGAACAGAATTTGCTTCATTATTGTCAGAAATGCATAACATTACTAGTATTACTTCACTGCACATAAAATTACATGTAGGTAAATACAATAAATATATTTCTCAGCTAACAGAGCTGCCAATGTAATTATGCTAAAACTATTGCCTTTGTATAAATTCACATTGACAACCTGTTTGATCAGGTATCCACTAGTGTAGAATGAGAGAACGAGGGCTCCCAAGAGGCAAACTATACATCAAAAAAAGTGAAGAAAGACACTTGAATGCACAACATTTTTGAATTGCTCAAATACAGTATAGTGCTTGAGGAAGAGCTTTTAGCTTGAAACAATTTGCCCTTGTAGACTGCATCTGAGCCATATTCATTGGGTTATATGCCTTTAATGCACTTCTAATCTGTAATATTTGAGCAATTACACATGTATTTTGCATCGCAATGTCTTCCCACCTTAATTTTTTAGACATTTTGTCAATTTGATTTATAATAAATACATTTATCTGTGGTGGGGATTGTGGAATATAATAATGAGAGAATGATTCCCCAACTCTCTCATGTAAAGACATTCCCCTCCCCTTTCTCCCCAATCCTGTGCCCCCCCCCTCTCTGTGGAATCCCTCATGTAAAGACATTCCCCTCCCCTTTCTCCCCAATCCTGTGCCCCCCCCCTCTCTGTGGAATCCCTCATGTAAAGACATACCCCTCCCCTTTCTCCCCAATCCTGTGCCCCCCCCCCCCTCTCTGTGGAATCCCTCATGTAAAGACATTCCCCTCCCCTTTCTCCCCAATCCTGTGCCCCCCCCCTCTCTGTGGAATCCCTCATGTAAAGACATTCCCCTCCCCTTTCTCCCCAATCCTGTGCCCCCCCCCCTTCTCCCCAATCCTGTGCCCCTCTCCCCAAACCTGTATCCCCCCCCCCATTTGACCTATCAAATGGGACCACATCCCCCCCTTGTTAACTATATAAGTCTCCTCCAGAGATCAAACCAGGTCTTCTTACCTGGGTCATTTCAGCTGATCACCTGGGGCGAAGAGCCTCAGCCATTCTCTCTTGTACTATGTATATTTCAATCTGTCTGGATAATAAACCATATTATCTTGACCTCGGTTGACTGAGAACATTCTTCTTCAGGATATCCACAAATATCCCACAATTGGCGTCTACGAACTTGTGACGGACTCTTTGCGTCCTACCGGCGTGCTGTATTGTTTCATCTATACAGAGAAAAGTGAGTCTAATAGACTGGTCGACAAATATATGGCAAGGAATTAAAACCTTCCCGCTTTTCTCTGTGCCAGGTGAATATTACAGAATGTTGTCAAATATTGAGATCATGGCTGAGTAAGAATAGCGTGTATTAATATATCTGATCTGTATTGAGATTCGTTACCGGGGAATGCGTGTACCCGGGTCTTATCAGGAGGTTCTGATAGGATTTGCTAGGTTGAAGTGCTATTCCTGGTCGAGTTGGAGCCGATCAAAAGCTAAGGCACACAGTAAAGGTTGTTGGATTGCTAACCCAAGTCTAGCTGATGCAGACTAAAATATAGGCAACAAAAGAAGAAACGTGGTTTACACATTGGTAAAACCAAGGAGCTGATCGTGGATTATAGGAGAGGACTAGGGATTCCCCGATCACATTTTTTGCCACCGATACCGATCACCGATCGTCGTGAGCCATATCGGCCGATACCGATCCGATACCGATCGTTTTTGATTAAAAAGAAATTAAAAATTATTTTATATAAAAAGTTTTTCTTTTTTTTTTTTTTTATAAAATATATATATTATATAATTAGACTTGTACTTGTATTATCTGCGAGACATCGCCACCACGCAACAAGCTCCACTGTCTGTGTGTACTCTAGTAGCCTCCAGCTACGGCCAGGATTCCCCGGAGCTGCACCTGGACCTATACTCGAGTAGCCTCGAGCAGAGCTACGGCCAGGATTCTCCGGCGCTGCACCTGGACCCTATTGGCATAACGTTACTTAACTGTGCTCAGCAAGCCCTCAGCTCGAATACGCATCGAATCAGTGTTATAAGACATTGATATCAGGAGCTATCTGTAGCTACTGCTAGCCGGATATATAACATTAATACAACGCCTCAGTGAATTATTTAGTTCAATGGGACATTTCGTTTTGAACGGTGAACTAACTTGCGCAAACGTGAGCTAACAGGTAGCATACACGTCTCTACTAGACTTTGTGGAGCGTTTGTTGATGTCATGAGCTATCGGTAGCTGGCCGACTAGATGTTATAAGACATTGATAAGACATTGATATAAGACATTGATATCAGGAGCTATCTGTAGCTACTGCTAGCCGGCTAGATGACGTTAAGACAACTATTTAGTTCAATCGGACATTTCGTTTTGAACGGTGAACTAACGTCAGCTAACGCAAGCTAACAGAGCTATCAACATGGACCACTAGACTTCTGGGGCATTTGTTGATATCCGGAGCTATCAGTAGCTAGCCGGCTAAATACCGTTAGACAATGCCTACTAAAAGTGAATAGTTGACTGGGTAATTTTGTTTAAACAGTAACGATAGCTAGGTAGCTAACGTTAGCTCAGGTCGAATGCACTATCTAGACTCAGCAGAGGAGGTCCGCCTCCTCTGTGTTTACAAACTCTACACGGGTACGGGCGGGGCTAGGGAGGAGGAGCAGTTTGCAGGTCCTGTGCGTCTGAGACAAGCGAGTGAGATATCCACTTGATCAGTTTCCGCGATCGGCGAATATGACTAATTATCGGAATTCCCTGATCGCATATTTATACTAATTATCGGCCGATAACGATCGGTGGCCGATCGATCGGGGCATCCCTAGAGAGGACAGCAGGAGACACACACACCACTGATGATTAACGGGGCTACCGTGGACAGGGTGAGCAGCTTTAAGTACCTGGGGGTCCACATCTCAGAGGATCTGACATGGTCAACACACATAGACACAGTAGTAAAGAAGGCGAAACAGCGCCTCTACCACCTGAGACAGTTAAGGAAGTTCAGAGTATCGGGGAAGATACTCCAGTCCTTCTACTCAGGAGCTGTAGAGAGCATCTTGACCGGAAACATCACTGCCTGGTATGGAAACAGCACGGCACAAGACAAGAAGGCCCTACAGAGAGTGGTGCGCTCAGCCGAGCGTACCACGGGTATTGCACTACCTCCCCTGCAGGTTCTATACAACAAGAGGTGCAAATCCAGAGCCTGCAGGATAATGAAAGACCCTCACCACCCCAATAACAGCCTGTTCCAGCTGCTGAGGTCAAGCAGACGCCTGCGAACCCCAGCTACTAGGACAGAGCGGCTTAGGCTCAGCTTCTTCCCCCAGGCCATCAGAGTCCTGAACAATGAACATTGAGTACCACTGTAACACTTTAGCATGAGCGGGCACACACTCAGGCCGCACGCACCCTCACTTATTGCCAAAAGGAAAGGCCACTTTAAATTAGTATTAGCAACAGTAACAGTGTATTGCACTACTATTACTACTACTGTTAACTGTCAACTGTTACCCGTCATTGCACAAATTTATTGTTACCTGCTACCTGTTATTGCACAATTTTATTACACACATTTTTTGTATTGGATTCTATTATATGTTATATGTTGTACCAATTGCACATCGTTGCGGGCAAGACCACCCGCATTTCATTGTATATCCGTATGCCGTGACAAATAAAACTCTTGACTTGACTTGACTTGATAACATGCATGACTAACAAACTAATACATTTCCATGACTGCAAATATCAAACCGCCAAGAGGTACACAATGATTATCAACAACATTGATCATTTAGCTGACACTTTTATCCAAAGCGACTCACAGGTTCTGTACGACAGGACATCAGGAAGGGCACAACTCTATCAGCTGAGTAACAATGTTCATCAAAGTGTTGAGTGCTACAGTGTAGGTTAGTTTATTAGGACAAGTGCATGACAGTAAGGTTAGATGACAAAACGAATGATTGTTTTTCATGCAAAATTAACTGGCTGCCTAGATTTTATGTTTTTTCCCCATGCTAAATTATGATGAGAAAACCAGAGAAGTCACGACCCAAACACTAAGGACAGGTTAGTATGAAGATGCATCGACTCAATGGTAAGTAAAATAAAGAAAATGCACGATGGTATTACACAATGAAATGAATTAACCCCAAAATGATTTTCCTCTTTAGCAGAAAGGCGTTGAATCATTTATGTGAGGAGGTTTTCTAAGACAATTTTTATCATCCTCAGATCACAAATTGGTGAGAGGAAAGGACGAGTGAGACAACGCGTGACCTGAACCACGAACGACGGCGGGACCAGGGACCTGAGCGACCCACAACAGCAGAGGACCACGAAGGACACCGCCAAGGAGCTGCGGACACAACCAGGACGACGACAGCAACCGTGGGAGAGCGCCATCCAACCCAGCCCACACAACACAGACGTCCCCAAGGAAGGGGAATATAGACAGGAAGGACGACATGCGGCCTCACCCCGGCGGCCCACGGCAGACCAAACCCATCACCTGCAGATGGGAACCAGAGCCCCGACCATCAAGATGGATTCCGATGATAAGATTGCCATCCGGTGAGAGAGAACGTCCTGCTGACTGGCCACCACACCGGCGGGCCCTCGCCCTCCATCAAGTTGTGCCACGGTGACGGGGAGAGAACAGCGAAACCAGCACAACACGTTCGGGAACGCCCTGACCACCATGTCTCTAGGCCTGATGAAGGCCAAGCGTGAGCACAGTGGCAGATATGTGATGGTAGAAGAGAACAACACAGGCTCCAGGAAAAGAGTCTGCAAGGCCACTATAGTTGACCGCCACACTACTACCAGTGACCCTGTGACTCTTGACAAAGTACACAGGGAATGGACGGCGACCTCCTATAGGCCCCCTCTGAATGATGGAGGAGTGAATGTTCCCGACTGCACCATCAAAAAGAGAGACATCATCAGAGACCTGTGGACCAAGAGGCATCTGAACACACATTGTCCACATTGTTATGTATTTATTAAATTTTTACTGTGTTACTGTTTGGCCCTGCCACACGACAGACAGAGAACACCTTGTCAACAGCGACGCAACATCATTCAGATTAATACCTTCACAAACAAGAACAGCCTCACAATTGTATGTATCTGGAAAATGATGAACTAGGGATATGATGAAAAGAAATCAATGAGATAGCATTAACAATGGTTAATAATAATGAGCTAAAATGTATTGCTGAAAGGAAGAAGTAGTCACATGATCACATTACATCACATTTGAATTACTTAAGTTACAAAATTGTCTGATTCTAAGTAAAGACCAACAAAACTGAGGCAATCACAGATGAAAGTGACACTCAAACTCAGGTTAAATACAACTGGATCTTACATAATTTCATCAAGAATCATTATAAATTGTGCATATATATATATATTTTTGAACAGTTTCCCATAATCAATCATGTTAGTTTTATTAACCACTAGCTTAACGGTTGTTAAAATGTTTTTGTACACATTAGCCACTAGGTTAATGCTTATGTGTAAATCCTATTCCTAATAATTATGCACACGATTTTGTGTTTTCACCCTGTGCACTCTGACCACACAGAGACAGTGTTCACATGTATTTAATTGGTTTATTACTATGCCTGTATGTACAACCATGACATTAGCTCCCCTGAGTCACGACATGAACGACTGAAGGTATGCCAAGATATG
The DNA here is from genome assembly GCF_963971535.1 of Notolepis coatsorum. NCBI lineage: Eukaryota > Metazoa > Chordata > Actinopteri > Aulopiformes > Paralepididae > Notolepis > Notolepis coatsorum. The sequence goes on from NW_028174865.1 coordinate 1,363,183, forward strand.
TGCACAGCTATAGCTTCTAATAAGTATGTTAATTGTTGTTTGATATCAGAGTTGAGGACCACTCATTTATATAGGTATTTTGAGCGGTTAAATCAGACCATTATTAATAAAAGAAAAGGGTGATATCTATTCCTACATCTCTGATATCAAAATAACACAGACTTTAGTCCAGTCAATCATGTCATGAATCACGTATGTAAATATTTCTATTTTAAACTGTTATGCCAACCAACAGACCACATTAGCCAAAATTTTCCTTTATTTTAAATTGTTTTCTATTTCATTCATTATCTGATAACCGATGGATTACATCGGCCCCATTCTATTACCATATCTATTCACTCTTACCTGTTCCAAATAATCCTGGTATAATATATATTAATCTCACCCACATTATAATAGAGAAAAGTGAGTAACTGTGGAATATAATAATGAGAGAATGATTCCCCAACTCTCTCATGTAAAGACATACCCCTCCCCTTTCTCCCCAATCCTGTGCCCCCCCCCCTCTCTGTGGAATCCCTCATGTAAAGACATTCCCCTCCCCTTTCTCCCCAATCCTGTGCCCCCCCCCCTTCTCCCCAATCCTGTGCCCCTCTCCCCAAACCTGTATCCCCCCCCCCCCCATTTGACCTATCAAATGGGACCACATCCCCCCCTTGTTAACTATATAAGTCTCCTCCCGAGATCAAACCAGGTCTTCTTACCTGGGTCATTTCAGCTGATCACCTGGGGCGAAGAGCCTCAGCCATTCTCTCTTGTACTATGTATATTTCTATCTGTCTGGATAATAAACCATATTATCTTGACCTCGGTTGACTGAGAACATTCTTCTTCAGGATATCCACAAATATCCCACAGGATCAAGGTGGAGGCAGGGGTGGTGGTGGTGGAGGCAGGCGTGGAGGCGGAGGCAGGGGTGGAGGCGGAGGCAGGGGTGGTGGTTGAAGGAGGGGTGAAGGCGGAGGCAGGGGTGGTGGTGGAGGCGGAGGCAGGGGTGCTGGTTGAAGGAGGGGTGAAGGCGGAGGCAGGGGTGGTGGTGGAGGCGGAGGCAGGGGTGGTGGTGGAGGCAGGCGTGGAGGCGGAGGCAGGGGTGGTGGTTGAAGGAGGGGTGGAGGCGGAGGCAGGGGTGGTGGTTGAAGGAGGGGTGGTGGTGGAGGCAGGCGTGGAGGCGGAGGCAGGGGTGGTGGTTGAAGGAGGGGTGGAGGGGGAGGCAGGGGTGGAGGCGGAGGCAGGGGTGGTTATAGCAGGGGTGGAGGTGAGGATCTTATGAGGATTTTTCTCAATGTCTTATGAGGATTTTTCTCAATGTATTTTTTGAGGTGGTCAATGTTTATTTTCGGAAAAACACGACCTCCCTCACCCTCAAGATCTGCACTCTTTTCCACTAGAGCTACAATTATAAACGGCCCCAAGTAGTCCATCTCCATCTTCCCCCCCTTTCGCTGCTGGCTACGCACATTAAGGCGCCACACCTTATCGCCGACCTTAAATTTCGGTTCACCCTGCATGACTTTCTTGTTGGCGTGTATTGCTATTGTTTTTTTTGTGGCATCTCGAGCAGCCTGCAGGGCCTCACTGATGCGAATGATGTCCTCTGCAGGGCTGTCGTTCTCCACAATACTCTCCACGCTGCTGTCAACCTGTTCAAAAGAATAGTTTTATAAATATTATAACATACTACATATCGATACAAATTCTAAAACACCAACAAGTTAAAGCAATCAGTTCAAACAGAAAATACTATGTACTTCTCAGGGACCTCGCATGGGTATCTGGCTTCCCTGCCAAACATCATGTAGAAGGGAGACATTTTAGTGGTCATCTGCGTCTTGGTCCGTAGACCAAACATGACCGCATCCAGATGGAGGTCCCATGTCTCGGGCTTCTGCCCTACAAGTTTTTTCAGTGATCTGAAATGTGATAGGAAAAGAAAAGGTATTTTTAGTTGAGCTGAGAAATATTTGCAAAACTGTTGTAAGGATGCTGTCTGTGTACAGTCTGTGTATGTATGTATTTATTGAGTACATATTGTCAAGTTTGCAGACGACACCACCGTGGTGGGACTAGTCAGCAACAATGACGAGTCGGCGTACAGAGAGGAGGTCCAGTACCTAGTTCTGTGGTGTGCTAATAACAACCTGGCCCATCCATACCGTTGAATATGTGAATATGTGTGTAAGTACATTGGCTGTTAACACTTTGATTGCCTAAGGCTAAATTCATGATATACCATAGGTTGCCAGCTCTATTTGTCTATGTAGAAGTTCCCCTTATTTGCAGGGCTATAACTTTTTAAATTCTATTGCTAAATTGCCATTATTAGGGCCCATTCTGTTATGGTTTGTAACCGACCCCAATCGCACAACACAAGACAGGTATGAGAGTAAGCCAAAACAGGGCAAATATTTATTATAGAACAAAAAGCGGCACAGTCCCTTTAAGGGAAAACACAAAAACACTAGAGTCAAGGAATTATGGAAAATGCGGCACTGTGCCTTTAAGAGGCGAACAGGCTAAGGGACTAAGGCTAAGGGACAGGGCCAGGGCTAAATGTCAAGGACCAGGGGCACTGGAGAGGGGGACAGGGACAGAGGCCCGGAGAGGCGGGCTGGAGACAGGGACAGAGAACAGGGTTAAGGCCTTGGACAGGGCGAGGGCCAGAGCTGCTTACAGGGATGAAGACAGGGTTCCTACGGCGGAGGCCGGGCACGGGGACAGGGGCCCGACAGCGGGGGCCTGGCACGAGGATCCTCCTCCTCCTCTTCGGATGCTGCAGACGGGCAGCGCAGAACAAAGGGGGTCCCAGGGGACCGGGATGGGAACACGCCGTCCTCCCGTGGAATACTAGGGAGCGACGACGAGCCTGGGTCCAAGGGGAACGGGATGGGCACACGCCATCCTCCCGTGGAATACTAGGGAGCGACGACGAGCCTCACCCCAGGAACGAGGATCACGAAGAGACGCCTTCCTCCCGTGGAATCGGGAGCGATGACGAGCCGGCTTGACGTCTGGAGTGGGAACACTGGAAAACCTCCCGTAGAGAATTAGAGAGCGAAGACGGTGTCCCACTCCAGGCAAACGGCGACAGGTGGTGATGGCTGGCACGTCGTCTCACGCCGGAGACGCGGCAGGTGATGGTAACGTACAGGATGGTAACGTACATAACTCCATGAACACAGACACAGATACAGAGTCCAGAACACAGAACGACCCGACAAGGACTGGAGGGGAGTCTGCAACCTAAGTACTCTCCAGCAGATTGCAACCTCCCAACAGGTGCGTGAGGGTAGAGGAACAGAATGTCCAAGGGTGGGGGCTGGTGAAGAGTAGGAGGCAGGCAAAAGTTCTCACAAGGGTTGGGGCTGGTGAAGAGAGTAGACAGGGAAAAGCTCAGGGAACAGGCGAATCCTCACAATTCAATGTCCTATATATATTGTTCAGGGTGTAGCAACGTTAAACTTTTTCATTCACATATTCATACTAAAATATGATCTAAAGTATAAGTATGTTTTCATCTCTTTCTGCAGCTTTCTCCAGAACGTGATTTATAGCCCCAAATGCATTATATTGATGATCAAATACAGTTTGATAGCAATCGGCGCGATATAAAAAAATCCAACTGGACGTACTTCTGGAAGTTACTACACATCATCTGATGTTGACCGGATGGGCGGGGGATCGTTTATAATTCCGTGGGCAGCGTTATACCATTCATCTAATGTGGGTAAAATGTTCATCATAGCAGTTAGTATCGTACACATTGAAAAATAACGCTGAATCTTACCGTATCTTCCTCGCGCCGTTGGGCGATGAGCGTGGAACAGACATTTTCCTATTATGGGATATAGAAATATCCGGTCCATTTCCAGGTTGTATAATAATATATACATCCAAATCATGTTGTTTTTTCGAGTTATTTCCACCGATTGTTCACTGTGTGAAGACTGAGTCTCTCTAACACTAGCGAGTGCCCGGACCCCATATGGAGTGAGTCCTACCGGGTTAAATGTAACATCCGTTTTTCCGATCTGCCGATCGGCCACCAGATGGCGGTCTCGAACCGCTAGAGGATTGAGAGGAGATCACACTTGTGTCTAAGGCCCCCGGAAAGGAAATATGATTCCGATCACAGATTTTTGAAATATTGATATCAAAGACGAGTTACGGCGTCTTCGGCAACTTGAGCATGGCGGGGAAGGACGCCTAAAAGCGTCTTCCGGCAGTTAAAGTGTTAAAAGGTTTGTTGATAGTGCACCGGATGTTTTCAGTCCAAGACAAAGAGGTTTAAAAATAGTAAAGGAACCGGGGATTTCATAAAAATAGAACACTACAGCTTGCATTCCACTGTATGTTGATGCATTTGTGAAAAAAGTAATTGTTTTGAATTTATACACACACACACAAATCATTGTCAGTCATGTCTGGAAGTCCAGTACGCGTGAATACTTTCGGCAATACTTTCGGCAACCAACAAGCCCTTCCTACTCATAGTCCTTGTAACTGCCTCTGTGTTCAGTTTAAGTTTTGGTTCCTACCTAAAGGCTGCTAGTGTAGTGATTGTGATGGTACATAATTCACCCACGCCACGCACTATTGTTAGGAACATTCTACAACATTAGTTCCGCCAGAACATTCTGGCACGTGTGTGATGATGTCATAGCTGAACATGCTAGAACATTCTAGAGCATTAGCTCTGCTACAACATTCTGGAACGTTCGTGATGATGCCATAGCTGAACGTTCTAGAACCTCGCACATCCTTATATGTGGCAGTTCCGGCCACCGACAGCCTTTTGTGTAAAGAGTTCATAGCATCAAGAAAGAAGATGATAAAGTCCATAATTTCCTCTCTTATTGCATGCAGCCAATAAGGTACGTTTGGTGTCGTCAGTGTTGCTATGTGTAGGCCCATGCCATGTAGCTAAGGTGCTAACTAAAGGCTTGCTAAGCATCAATGATTATTGAAGGACTTAATGTATTTGTAGGTTAAGTTAATTTGGTTAACAACATTGCAAAGACATGTGACACTAAGAGACAAGTAGAAATAATATGGATGTATGTTGTTAGTGTTTGATCTGTGATTTATTTCATGTATGTGTTTCACAGTTCTCACGGTCCGGATTGAAATAAATCCAACCAGTAATATAAAGAACGTGTTGCTGTCATCATTGCATTAGAGGGAGTTACAGTCCTCATACAGTCCTCATATGCAATATAATATACTTATGAATATGCCCCACTGCATTTTGCTCACCTTTGTATGGTGCCGTTCATCCTCTCCACAAGACCGTTAGTTTGTGGATGATATGGTGCACAAAGGCTTCTCTTAATCTGCAGGATGTCACACACATCAGTGTTGATCTGTTATTACAGAAATACATTTATCTCATTTAAATACATTGAATTGTCAATCGAGTAATGATATTTTAGTCTGCCCCACAATGTGTTTGTAGCTACATTGCAAGTATTTTCATCGTACCTGATTAACAACTTCTTTCCCCTGGTCTGTGAGGATCCTCTTGGGAGATTCAAATTGGTGGACACACTTTAGGATGCAGCCAGACACCTGAATGAATGAATGAATGAATGAATGAATGAATGAATGAATGAATGAATGAATGAATGAATGAATGAATGAATGAAAACTTTATTTAACAGATTGCAGAATGGGTACAATACAGTACCTCTTTGGCTGTCTTAGTTTTTAGGGGGTATGCTTGTGCCCATTTGGTCATGTAATCTATCATGACGCAAATATAGCTATACCCCTCTGCTGTCTTCGTCAGCCTGCCTATCAGGTCCATGCCGACCAGCTCAAATGGGTGCGTGACCTAAAAGACATGAATAGGTTTTCTTATTTTTTTGCTGTCTCAAATAAAGAGTATTAAGACAGGCACAAGATGAAGGAATTAGGAAAAAGATTTGATATTTTACAATTATTGGGGTGTAAAGCTTTTCCTCCTTAATCGGGATTCCACTGGCCTGGCAATCCACACACTGGGCCACCTGAATGACAAGAAGGAAGAAAAGGGTGTGAATTACTAGAAGACATATACTTACATTTGAGATTTTTTTTTCTTTTTTAGTTTGTCTTAATCATCTCTTAAATATAATCACATGTAAGTCGCTTCATACATCTTATGCTCATGTACATTTACATGTAATATATATATATATATATATTTTTTATGAATACGTTTTTACTGCTTGTCTCACATGGATGACACGTGCGTTGCGTGTGTGTTTGCGTGTGTGTGTGTATACAGTGTGTGTGTGTGTGTGTATACAGTGTGTGTGTCTTCTATTTGTGTGTGTGTGTTTGTGCACAGGCATTTTTAACAAATCAATTACGTGAAATAAATAGGCTAAATACCACCTTTTTATTCTTATAACATGGCTATAACAGTGGCGGCTCCTGTGACTTTACTTTGGAGGGGCGCTTATGCGCATGTGCGATTTTTTTTATCTTCAGCTGTGCTGCGCACCAGTGTGCAATTACTGCAATACCACATTTCCCCAGGCGGTGGCGCCATTGCTCCATGTAAATGACAGAACACACTGTGTATTGGTCCTTAATACAATCAATGTGGAGATGAAGTGGGGGAGACCCGGGAGACTTGTCGTCGTCCTCCCTGGATCAAATCAATGAGGACAGGACACTTGACTTGTCTTGGTAAACAGGACAGGTCTATGTATTGTGTGGAGTCGACTAGTATATTGATATTGTAATTTGTACAGGTTGACAGTGACTTGTGTAAGTAACACTCAGTCATTTATCTCCTGTCGTTAACAACAGAGCCTGAGGGGGGGGGGGGGGGGGCTGCCATGCCATCAGTGTGAATGATGAAATGTGAGGAACAAATTGTAAAGAGCTTTAGCATTTAAAATACTAAAATATGTATTGTACAGAGCTAATTAAATAAATAAAAATAAAAAACGACATGATATAAACCTCACTGTTACTCTGTATATAATGTATATTGACTGAACATTCCTTTACTTACTCCTTTTTTTACTGCATGTAGCACAATCTCAGGGGCTCATACAGAAACAAGCATTTCATCATAAAGTATTCTGTATTTTGTTGTGACAAATAAACAAACTTGAAAGGTTTAAGGTGAAAGAACATTTATTATGGTGCTTCAATGACCAATTATGAACATATACCTAGTAAATAAAGATATAAAGATAAAGATAATAAAGTAATAAAGATAAAAATATGGTCTTATATGAGAAGGACTACCCAGTGTGCAAATTGTGCAAAATAGACAGTACAAGACAAGTCCTGAGATAAAATGCAATACAAATGCTACTACTAACTATATATGTACATACAAGAAGAACCACAACAAGTTTGTTTTTTTCTTAAAGTGACCTTTTTCACCTTCCTGTGACATTTTCTTATGTGTTTAAAGTGACCTGTGGAGAGATCAGTGTTCAATGTTCTTCTGGGGAAGAGGCTGAGCAGTGAGCAGCACAATATTTGTCTTACAAAAATCTTAGATTAGAAATAACCAGTGCCATCAAATAAAAATTAAAATAAACTCAAAGTGAAGTGGCTCACAGCCATGCCACCTTGTGGCTTTACTATTTGTACATACATTTGGCCCTTCTCTCTTTGAGAGATGCAAATCTCTCAATGACTCTATTGTTAAAGTCAGGGATGTCTTTGATGAGTTTCTTCTCCATGGAGAGCATGGCCAGTGCATTGAGACGATCCTGTGACATGGTGTTCCTGAGGAAGGTCTTGATTCTCTTCAGCGTTGAGAAGCACCTCTCTGCTTCAGCTGTGGTCATAGGAGTTGTAATCATGATCTTCAGCAGAGTCACAGTCTCTGAGAATGTGTCATGGAGATTGTTCTCCATGAAGAGCTGGTATAGAGTCACAGCTCCAGTGCAGCTTTTGAAGTCATCATTGCCGTAGATGAGTGACAGTTCAGTTTTCAGCTTGGTCTTGTTCAGCATTGGGTAAGCCTCCACGGTGGTGTTCAGTGCTGCTTCAGGGAACCGGTTGTTGTACTGCTGGAATTTGTCTCCCAGGAGCAATGTAGCACTGATCAGGTGCTTGGTAAAGGAGAATCTCTCCTTTGCATGGGCCAAGATCGTGTCGCAGACCTAAAAAATAGAATAGAATAGAATAGAAATACCTTTATTATCCCGTAGGAAATTTGACACTGCAAATCGCTCAACATTTAAACATTTAGACAGGACAGGTCACAAATTAGAATAATAACACAAATCAAATCAAGTTGCCTAGGATAAGAGTAGAGTAAAATAGAATAAAATTAAATGAAATAAAATATACAGAAATAAATACAGTAAGAATATACTGAGCATACTGAGCATGGGGGAAGCAGTGTAAACAATTTGGTCAATATAACAATGATCATAACAATTTGGCCTCCTGCCACTATTGAGCTGCCGCTCTGTGCTCAGTGAATGAATACACTGATTTAATACAATGTGGAGGTGGGGGAGACTCGTCCTCCTGTCCTGGATCAAATCAATGAGGACAACAAGAACAAGAACAGCCTGAGGGGGGGGGACACACACAAAAGAACACAAAAGATACACATTCCTGTGAAGGAAGGTCTGGAAAGGTGTGAGGGGGGGGGGGGGGGGCTGCCATCGGTGTGAATGATCTCAGGGGCTCATACAGAAACAACACAAAAGATACACATTCCTGTGAAGGAAGGTCTGGAAAGGTGTGAGGGGGGGGGGGGGGGCTGCCATCGGTGTGAATGATGAATGTGAGGAAAAAATTGTAAAGAGCTTTGGCCTTTGGATAAAAGCGCTATATAAATGCAGCCATTTACCAATATCAATCTATCAATATACAGTCAACTCGAGAATTATTGGCAATATAAAATAATTAAAAACATTATTTTATAAAAGACCCACAACACCATTATATTCTATCTCACCTCTGTAGCGATCCTCTGCAGTTCTTCTGGGGTCATCTGAGTTCTACGTCTCTCGCCCGGTGGCTGCTGAGAGGTCCATTCGCCGCAGAGAGTAGGGAGGGCGTCTCTGAACAGAACAGAACAGAAGAGAAAAGTTAAGCTTTGGTTGCCACTTGCCAGGTAAAATAACATGACATTGTGTAATCAGGTTATAAACAGAGGGTGGAGATTTTAATTTACCTGATCTTCTGCACGTTGTCTGTGAACTTCTGTATGATTCCCTGGACAAAGACTGTGTCGATGGCGCGCTTCTGGAGCTGGTTGTACAGGATGTCCACATGAGGCATGATGCGATGGAACAGTTCCAGGAAGAAGATGAACTTAGCATCCTCCAGTAGTCTCACAAACCCCCCTGCTTCTAAATCACATGCTATACTATGTTATTTGATACTATCTTGTCTAGCACAGTCTCTGGAGCGTAACAGTAAGAAGCATTTTGTATGAAAGTATTCTGTACTTCTGTATGACAACTATTAAAGAAACTTGAAACTTGCTTCTCGGATAGTAGCCTGATCAAACGTGCCTGAGTCCCGGATGTCTTCAAAACACAGGATGAGGTCGTCTTTATGCTCATACACAGTGTTCACACTACGACTGTGGAAGTTCCATCTCACTGTGCTTGCTCTTGGGAGTCTGTGTGCTACCACTCTATCAAGCACACTGGTTCTCTTGGGAGACCTTGCAAAAAATACAGTGAAGCCAGCCAGGTCAGAGAAGAACTGTGTGACTCTGGAGATGTGAGATGTCACCTGCTGCATGATGAGGTTCAGTTGGTGAGCATAGCAGTGGACATAGTGTTGATAGTTTTTTAGTTCATTGATCTAGTAAAATTTGGTCTTACACAACGTGGGCTTTATCAATGTATCGCATCACAAGCACCAGTTGACACTCAGTGGAAATGTCTGTAGTTTCATCAGCCTGGATGGAGACAAAGTCTGCACTCCGAATTTCTTCTATGATATACTCACTCAAAACTGAGAGCATACAGTCAAGGAGTTCATTCTGTACAGTCTTAGATGTTCCCTTAAACACAGTCGCATTCTCCAGATGCTCTTGGAGAACTGCATCTAGTGATGCTACGAAATCCACCAGGCCTCTGAAAACACCAGGATTAGATGAGCCTTCACTTTCATCGTGTCCACGAAGAGCTAACTCAAAAGCACCACAGAACTTCACACAGTTTATTTTAGACAGGATGTGTTTGTTTTTGTCAACCTCTTCATTGTGCTTGCGGATCCCAAGTCTGTAGCATGATTCAAGCTGAGTGGCAATGTTTACTCTTCCAAACATGGCTAGCCGCATAGCATTTTCCATGTGGACTCTGCTCATTTCATGTTTCTTTGTTTTATCCGAAATGTGCTTCAAATCGGTCATACCAGTCTGAACCCATCCTGGATCTGATCCATTAGTTTGAAAAAGGAGGCAGGGAAAGCAAAATAAAGCATTGGTTTCACTGCATGCAGTTAGCCAAGATTTCTTACCAAACCAACTTCTGTTAAACGACCGAGTATATTGTCTCCCTCTATCCATGGCGGGTTGCTTAATGGTGATCTCAGGTTGGTGTGGTCCAAGTAGTTTCAAATCTTTTTTTTCTTGCATTGTCCGTCTTTCAAATGGTGTTGATTTGATGGATTTAACAGAATTATCCAATTCCATGGTGGTAGCTTTAGCTAACTATAAATCTAAATGAAAATACTCAGTCCTTGAATAAACCGAAAGCGTCTTTTCTCTATGACTGAGCTGCTGTGCATCCGACCAAGAACTACCTCCTGGCACATTCTATCATCCTGCTGAGTCTAAGCCAACCCGAGAAATGCGGCTATGGAAAAAAGTACTGGCATCGCGTCGGCCAATCAGAGAGCGTCTCCGCGAAATGCGGCTACGGAAATTCTAAGACGCTGCTAGGCTGCTTCATAGACCGCTTCAAATCGCGCCCGGTTTCCAACATAATACATCATATTTCAACGCACAGAGCGTTATGCACTGATTGGCAGCGATGGATACAGCGATGACGCACTCAGAGCGTTATTGCGTCTAGCCCGGGCGAGAAATACGGCTAGGAGAAATGCGGCGGGCTATGCGACAGTGAGTGTTCAGGAAAACGTTTTTTTAATTTGATCTATTAACGTTATATTGTGCATTGGAAACACAAACATACTTAAAATGAGTAAATATTATTCATTTTAAACATGTTTATATTATTTATAGGGCTATAAAACAAAAAACAAAACAAAAAATCCTTTTCTTCTCTCATTTAATAGGTGGGTCGGCGGTGGGTCGGCGCCCGAGCGCCCCCGGTGGCCAGCCGCCACTGGGCTATAACCATATCTAACCTTCACAGTGTGTCTGTGTGTGTCTTCTATTTGTGTGTCTTCTATTTTTTTGTGTGTGTGTGTCAGTTGTTTTTTTACCAAAGGACTCAAAGAGGTCTCATATTGCAGCAGGGCAAACTATAGACTTTAGAAAGAAAGAAAAATGCATTAAAGAAGCTTTGCCCCTAAAAATCGGACTGATAATTAATTTCATATGCATCAAATCAAATCGAAGTTATCCACAAATAACATGTACAATAATGTCAAAATGAGCATAAAATGATCAAAGGATGTTATAGGGTTCTGTAGCACTAAAAAAGTCACATAATAGCTCTGCACTTGACGCTTTAACATATTCTACCAAGTGCTTATTTACCCATGCATGGATGTCAACGGACATTCCAGGCCAGTAGAACCTTTTGCTAATGGCCATCCTGGTCTTTTTTTGGCCACAGTGTGCCCCTTCACTGGTGGTGTGCACAGTGGTGCAGTCGTGGTCACACCCGGTTACACACCGTGTTACCAGATCACTGAGGCAGAAGTACGCGCGATCGCGCACGGATGTGTACTCGCGTGTACGCGCACACAAAAATGCGCTGTATCCATTCGTTGTGACTAAGTACCCGGCCACCGTTTTACATAACAAAAAGCGCAGGTAGACTAAGTGTCTGGGTGTTGGCTGAATGTGAATGCATCTCCCCCTTCATTCTGTGTGACACAGGCAGTGGAGGTGAATACTAATGTGGCTTGGAATTCGAGATGGGGGTCTACCTGCTTATGATATTGAATCAAGCGTCTGTGCTGCGCGCCAGCTTTCCACGCGCACATTCACACAAGTAGAGAGCAAGAAGAGCTTGTATGATAGAAAGATTGCACTTGCGTATATGCGCTTGTGTGTGTGTGTGTGCGTGTGTGTGTGCGTGCGTGTGTGTGTGTGTATAAATCAGTTCTGTGCGCATGTGTGCACGTGGCGTGGCGTGTTACCAGTTCCCATATTACGACTGCACCACTGGGTGTGCATATTGTGGAATATACTGGCTGCCTCCTCAGGCCCACACACCACCTTAATAAGACCATCAAGACCATCTGTCTTCTTGTAGAAGAGTTTTCCATCTTTAGAAAAAAACAAGTAGGCTATATTAGTTTGGATTATAAAATAAAAGCAGTAGTAATGAAGAGACCACATGCGCCAATTCTCTAGAGCAAAAAATGTACATCCATAGCCATCCATAGCCTAACCACATCCCACATATCATCTTATGTATAGCTTTATTAGGCTAAAATATAAAATCGATACATGTTCAAACTCTTAATTACTTAACACTTACAATTTGGATATTGAATATTCAGATACGACATACGAGTCAAATTGGGTGAAGGCCCCGCCCGCCCGACTGGATTATTATGACCATTTATAAATGAGGATTGTTTCACATTTAGGATGGAATACTTTACACTGTATACAGTACCTTGCACATCATAGACGTTGGCCTTCTTACGAAAGTTACTTTTATCCGTCCTTGGCATTCCTGTGGGATATATACCAGTGATTTTGTAGTGGCACACTTGCTGGTACAACTCTTGATCCATCTTGCTTGTAATTGTCGTAAATGACTTTGCTCTTCACATGTGATACCTTTACATACGGTATACGTCATGGCCAAGAAACAGCTACAAATGATTGTTGAAACTCGGTAGAACTGAAAACATGAACACTAACCCTTTCTCTGCCACGCTTATGTACATCCTTATACCATCCTCTGCCAGCTCTATTTGTCTATGGAGAAGTTCCCATTCTTTGCAGGGCTATAACTTTTTAAATTGTATTGCTAAATTGACATAACTATGGCCCATTCAACGTCAATTATCTATCGTTTAGGATGTAGCAACGTTCTACTTTTTCATTCACATATTCATACTAAAATACGGTCTAAAGTATAAATATGTTTTTATCGTTTTCTGCAGCATTCTGCAGAACGTGATTTATAGCCCTAAATGCATTATATTGATGATCAAATACAGTTTGATAGCGATCAGCGCCAGATAAAAAAATTCAAATGTATGTGCTTCTAGAAGTTACTACTCATCATCTGATGTTGACCGGATGGGGGGGGGGTCGTTTATAATTCCGTGGCCAACGTTAGATGATTCATGTAGTGTGGGTGATATGATCATCAGAGCAGTTTGTATCGAACACGGTAATAATAAATGCTGAAACTTACCCCAGTCTCCTCGGGCCGTTGGGCGATCAGCTTGGAGTAGACAGTTGAGTAGATGAACCATTTCCAGGTTGTATAATACTATATACGTCCAAATAATGTTGTTTATTGAGTTAGGGCGAGCGATTGATTATCCAGTGTGTCGAGATGGAGCCCCGGGAGCTATAGCGAGTGGCCGGACCGAATTTGGATGAGCACCAATTTCCGTTTGCTGTTTGGGCGATCCGCCGATCGGCCACCAGATGGCGCTCTTGAACCGTTGGAGAGTTGAGAGGAGATCAACAGGAGATCTCAAGTCTCTGCGGTCGAAATATGATTGCCATCACAGATTTTTGAAATATTGATCTCAATGACGTGTTACGGCGTCATTGGCAGATTACGCATGGCGGAGAATGACGTGTTAACTCGTCCTTGGCGATTAAAGGGTTAATACCGTCTTGAATATAAGTATGTTTATGATAGATTATCGATTGGCGTTTCTTTCCTATACACGCTATATTAAAAAATTTAAATGTATATGATCGGTTGACATTATGCTTCATCATGTGTGAAGGAAAGGGGGGGGGGTCATTTATAATTCCTTGATTGTCAGTAACGTCTTTTTTTACTATGGGTTGATAGGTTGATCAGATGGATTGCCGTGAAATGAATAAACAATCGGGCTGAAAATAACGTTAGTTTCCTCTTACCATTTGCAGATGAGACTGGAGGAAAAATATTCCAATTATTTCACGTCTATCTGCTAGATCCATTTCCGGTTTGTATGACGCAATAAACGCCAAAATCATATTGATTATTGCATTTCGAAAGCGATCCCAATGCACTCGATTGTGTATATTGATCCACGCTACAAGATATCTCTGGCGGAGGAATTTCCTCGATGCACCGATCGCCACTTCCAGTTTGGCTTGGAGTGTAACTCGCCCGACATCCACCAGGCGGCGGTATTGAGGCGTTGCAATATCAGAACAGGGTCCAGCTGCGATCCGGAGGGAGGCTGGATGAATTATGAATGCCATGGCGAAAAAATTTAATATTGATCCCAAAAACGTGTTAACACGTTGTTGGCGCACAACGCATGGCGGGCAATAACGTGTTAACACGTTGTTGGTGTCCAATGTGTTAACAATTGTGTGTATTGAGCCGTACTGTATTGTACCCATTATGCAATCTGTTAAATAAAGTTTTCATTCATTCATTCATCCAGTTGTTTTGTTTTTGTGGTTTGGTTGAATGAATGAAAACTTTATTTAACAGATTGCAGAATGGGTACAATACAGGACACTACGGCTTAATACACACAATTGTTAAGGGGATGCAGACCAGAGAAAGACGTTTGTCTTGTTTACATCAGGGTCCCCCATTTTCAATTCTTAATGACATTTATGACATACATGACATCATGACATTTATAATGTTGTGGAAAAAAAGTCTGCACACCGTTCCCAAGTTTTAATGTACTTGAACACAACGTTTCGGCCTGTGGCCTTTTTCAAGTGTCAACGACATGTGAAAAGGGGTGGGGTATATATACATATACAAATTAAGGGTCAAGGTTGAGCCAGGTCACAGTTCAAATCAATTAGCCTATAGGCTACACATTTACAGACCATATTGCAGCTCAAGTGCCAGACATACGGTACATAGTAACAATAACAGTAGTACGGTAGTTTAGTTTAGTTTACGGTAGTTTAGTGGTTAAATGTGCCAAAATAGAGAAAAAATATATAATAAGAAAACTTAAAAAACAGAAAAATGTATTAAAAAAACACAGAATCAGACAGAATGTGTGTATTTACAGGAAGGGTTTGATGTCAAACTCTTCATTCAGTCCAAGAGGGGCCATAGTCTGCAGGGTGTGAATATGGTAGGTCTCTCTCTGCAAAAGTAGTTTGCCATGGTCTCCTCCTCTCGCTGGTCTCTCTACCTATTTTAAGTTGCCGGTTGGTTTTGCCTACATAGCTCAGGCCACAAGGGCATTTGATTAGGTAGATGACATGAGTGGAGCTACAGGTGATGAAGCCACGGACTCTGAGGGTTTTACCATTACGTGAATAATGAAAATGTCATCAATGTAGCGCTGATATATCAATATCTCTAGGATTTTTTTTTAACAACAGGGTCCAATATATATTGATTCTCAAACTGACCCATATACAGATTAGCATAGTTGGGGGCCATAGTACTCCCCATGGCCGTACCCTTGGTTTGAAGATAGTGATCTGATTTGAACTTAAAGTAATTGTTGGTCAGTACAGTTTCCATTAGGTCACATATGCAGGTAGTACTGGGTTTATCAGTGTCGGGTCTGAGGCTCAGAAAGGTACGTGCCGCTTCAATCCCACCATCATGTGGGATGTTGGTGTACAGACTAGTCACATCTAAAGTGACAAAAGTAGCATTGTCTGGTAGTACAGTGGCATTTAGTTTGTGTATATGAAGGAAGGGAGGTCACCCATGGCTTGAGACTGGTCCACAAAAGTGGAGATGTTGGTGGTCAGAGATCCGATACCACTCACAATGGGTCTGCCAGGAAGGGGGGTTGTTTGGGATTTGTGGATTTTGGGAAGGGTCAGACAGTAATTTACTGTAAAACGACTGATCATTTAATTGTCTCATAATTTCATTTTCATAGTCCACAGTGTTCTGAAGTACAATAGCACCACCTTTGTCCGCTGGTCGAACAATCAGTGTTTGTCCTTGCCTAAGGTAGTGATAGCCTCTCTTTCCGCTTTACACATGTTGTTGTACACTTTATATTCCTGTTTGTTTTTTAAGATAGCCTGTACATCATTTTCTACTAAACGACAATATGTGTCGAGGGATGCATTGCGATTTCTTGGGGGAATAAAAGTGGATTTCTTCTTGAATGGTGTAATAGGTTTACTCACTGTTGTGTTGGTCTGAGAGGGGGTGGCGCTGCGCACGGGGACATGAGTAACTGGGCTGGTGGCTCCTCCAGAGTGGAAGAACTCTTTCAGTCTCAGGTCGCTTTCACACAGGGGCTGTTTGGTCCGGACTTTCGGACCAGAATTCGATAGTCCGGTTTTTCAGGTCTGTGTGAATGCGCGTCGAACTCGGTTCGCGGACCAAACAGTCGAACTCTGGTCCGCCTGAAAACGTCGGTCTCGGTTCGGCTTCATCGAACCAAACGCGAACCAAATATAGGAAGTGATTATTATTACCACTGCTCGCAGCACTCACTGCAAAACAAGCACACTGCATCTAATCTCTCTATCTATCTATCTATATATCTGTGCATCTTGGGAAGAAGGAAGAAAAAACGCGGCTTATTATTATTACCGAGGCGCGCGGCTTATTATATTATTAATAAAACAGCTACTTGTGGGCACTCATAAAAACACTGTGGTCTACAAGTTGTTTAGCGAGAGGATGGTGGTAATGTGCTTCAATAGAACAATGGATCAATGCCATGTCAAAACTCGGCTCCGCTGATCTGGAGGGCTCCGCAGTCCACACACAGACACACACACACACGCGCGCACACACGGGATCGCAGCCACACACACATTTCCACTGTCCAATAGACAAGCGCCCTTTTCGACCGCGTGACATTGTTCAGAAGGTCTCGGTCCGCCTGACAGATTTCTATGTGAAAGCAGGCGAACCAAATGAAGAATGCAACAATGTTGCAACTTCACCCCCAGAACCGCACCGAGTCCACCAAAACTATATGTGAAAGCGACCTCAATGTTCTGAAGAACTTGTGGAAGTCTATGATGGTATCAAAGTCGTTGGTGGTGGTAGTGGGTACAAACGACAACCCCTTACTAAGGGCTGTGATGCAGATCTCTGTCAGTGGCGCCGTGGAGAAGTTCATGATTGTGTTACGCTCCGGGTTTGATAGGAGTGTCCTCTTCTTCCGTATGCCTCGTTTGGTGCGATATCTTCTCTGTCCGCCCCTGTGGGGGACACCCGCCCGCTGACGTCGTCCTTGGGGTTCCCCTTGAAAAAACGCTCCGCGTCCTGATTGGCTGCTGGTGTCTGACTCTGCCGAAGTTGAGGAGAGCCAGCCGGCATGTGCGTCACGGTCAGAACCTCTGCCTTGCTGTCTGCGGTTTCCTCTGTGTTGGTTGGCAGTCTTCCTCCAAAAATAAAAGTTTTCCTCCTTGTAGTCCTTGGTATCGCATGAAAACTTCCTGCGTTTGTTTATCTTGGTCTCGTTGGAATGCTTCTCTTTCAAAAGTTCCAAATGTTTCTTCAGTTCCGTCATTCTGGTTTTATCTGTAATTTCGGCATCTAGACGATCCATTGCCTCTTTGTGCTCGTTTCTGGTTTTGGTAAGTTGCTCGCTGGTTTCTTCTATAACCAGTGCCATTAAGTCCAAAGAGCATTTGTTGAGAATCTCACACCAGCGATCGCAGAACATGGGACTATTGAGTCCAAGCGCTGGTGCTTTTTGAATACGTAGTCCTCTCGGGATAATCTTGTTCCGTAGGTATAGGCATAGGGACATACATGACATACAGGTATATAGTACTTTACATTTGTGACATATACGATATGCAAATATACAGTACTGTTACCCATAGATCCTAACATATATATACATAAATACATACGGTGGGGTGAAGCTCTCATCGAACATCAACACAAACGTGTCCTTGGGTTCTATGAAAGGCGCTATATAAATTTGATTTATTATTATTATTATTATTACATCCGTGAATAGATCATTTTGGATGTAAGAGGCCAATCCAAACCCGGCTATGTAGGACGTTTTGTCTTTGCCGCATGTTAATGTCTTAGCGATTTCCGAGTCAGGGAACATAGCACGGAATACCTCTCCTAGTCCGTCATTGCCATTGAAGGACTGGTTCTCTGTGACAATGTTCAGAACCCACAGTACCTCAGCTTCAAGCGTTGCGTGGAGCCGAATGTTATCCAGACTTCTGTTGGTGCAGATGTTATAATTGGTGTTGCAGGTGGTAGTCCTACCTGAGATGGCGCAGCTGATGTGGAGGCAGGGGCCGAAAAGAAATGCAAAATAGTAGTTTGCAGGCGGGTTTTTGCAGAGGTACGCTTAGCGGTCAGCATGTGCGACTCGACTGCTTTTTTTTTTTTTTGCAGCGGGCCTCGTAATGGTCTTTGACTGGGACCAACCATGGTGCAAACAGTGGATTGTCGAGCCAGTTCTCGTTAAATTGGCACTTTCCCATATTAACGAGTGCAAAAGCTAAACTAAACGCAACGTTAGCGTTATCACTTCCGCTTCGCCTTGCTAACGTTAGCTAGACTCCGTTGCTGAAATAGTTCCCGGCCAACATAAGGACCTGTGTAGGTTCCGCCCCATTCCGGTCTGCATGATGCTACAACACGGTAAATAAAATGTCCCGACTTTATCTCCTGTTAACCGCTTTCCCCCAGATGTCATAATAAAACATACGATGACATGGAATTTTATCTCTCCTGTCGAGCCCACAGCAATTCCTTTCTTTTCATCCAAACTGCAAAAATCCAACAAACAAACAAATTAATTCAATACAATGAATAATATTATCTAATATAGCTGCCTGGAACTTCTCACATTTCAGTACATAATAACATTACTGTATAATGAGTTATTTTATTGAAAACATAACAAACAAGGCTATGCAAAATAAATGACCAGATCAGTTCACAGTTGTGAGTCTCACGTTATTATGAAAGGAATTCCCTCATAGTTCTTTTATTGAATGTCGGCGAGGCGAACAGAGAGACGAGACAGAGTCAGATGGCAGTCTGCAGAGTTTTACTGAACCGTCACAGCACAAGTAGACCACAATCCGGACCACGCACCTCCGCACACAGAGCGAGCCAGTGCCAAGTGGTGGTTTCGTCAATACATCGTCACATCATTTATACATTTCTCGTCAGAATGGTGTGTGTATCCCTCTCTGTGTGTATCCATGAATGTCTGTGTGGTGTGTGTGTGTGTGTGTGTGTGTGCTGGTGTTTGCTTAGATGGGGAAAAGGAGGGGCTGTTTTCCTCCGCTCTCCTTATCAGATGGTGTGTGTATTTCTCTCGGTGTGTATGCATTGGTGTCTGTGTGGTGTGTGTGTGTGTGTGTGTGTGTGCTGGTGTTTGCTTAGATGGGGGAAAGGAGGGGCTGATTCCTCCGCTAAATTCACTTTGTCCTAAATAATGCACGTTATATATACCGTGGCGACGGTGGCGCTCGCTCGTGCGATGTACACATTATGTGGTTATTTTAATTGTAACTGGGATTAAGATGTCTGATGAGATGCGCTGTTTGACGGATTTGAGAAATTGAATGAGCCGTTGACGTCACATTAATGAATGAGGATAAAGAGATAAACTTCATTCAAAACAAAGGATATTCTAAACACGGGTCTCTCGTTCATTAATGTATAAACAATGAATTTATCCCATCTGGCCCAGTGGCCCAGCGGTAGTGCTCAAGCCTGCCAACCCAGCGACCGGCGTTCAAATCCCGGTGTTTCCAATATGATTTTTTTGAATATTAATGATTATACGCCAAAGTAGCCTGGTTTTAAGTTAAAATATTATAAATCTACATGCATTGAGGATGTCATTCTTTATATAGCTCTCAACGTGCACCAAATTGAATTATTCCTATATTGCAAAAAGAAGGAGACGACTAGGGTCTTGAACCCCGGTCGTCCGTGTGAAAGTCAAAAGAACAACCCGTTAGACCACATTGGAGATAAGTTAAAGATTGACTATACATCAATCAATGGTAAGAGAGCCGTATCGTAATTCTGTATAACAGTTAACTAATTATTTTCGCTAGCAAGATCTCATTTGATTATTCAATCCAGCAGGCAAGTTTAAAGAAATATAATCTGATTGATTGAGGTAATGAGGGACTTAGAATTAGCCTATAGATAACGCATTTAACTTGTCGGCGAGGCGATTGAGCCGTATTGCAATCTGTCAATAAAGTCTTAAATCAATTAATCAATCAATGCCGTTGAGAATCAGGATCTCTGCCATCGATACGTGCTGGCTTTTCACCTAAAACGGCCGCGCGCATTTAGCCTGAGTCGCAAGTCTGGCTTGAGTTAACGAGACTGAATCCACCTTCTTGGAACAGGAAAATCCCGGCTTCAAACATCGGGTTAACTGAAGCTGGATAATGACATCTTGATCGACTTAGTTGAACCACGTACAAGAAACAGGGCCCTGGAGAAGCTTTCTGTGGTAGTTGCGTCCTTCATGACACTGGGCTTGATAAACTTCTCCATTAGACTCCTCAGCATATTGGTGAGATCCTTGATGTCGTCACCAGTCCGCGTACCCTCTTCTAGTAGTAAACGCCCCAGTGCATAGATTATTATATTCGACCAGGGCAGTGGCGTAACTCTGTTGCTAGTGGTGCGGGGGACAGATTAGGGGGCGTGGTCAGCGACGTCACCTACCTAAATTTTTTTTCTAACACCAGGTGTGCAATACGCATTTTCCCAGGCGGTGGCGCCATTTCTCCATGTAAACGACACACTGGGCTCAACAGAAACAACAATTATTTGTTGTGACAAATAATAATAAACTAGGAGGCGCCGGCGACAGCGTAGCAAAACTTAGTTTGGAAGAAGTAGCTTTCTCCTCTTGGGCCATCCTTGCGTTGTTGCATGCAGGTAGGACACATACTGTCTAATATGTGGCGACAACAACAACAACGAGTCGTGTTTTCATGCATTCTGATCTGCTGTTCATCACCTGCCGCGGTGATCTGCAACAGCTGATCTGCTTTTCATGAATGAATTAATGAAAACTTTATTTAACAGATTGCAGAATGGGTACAATACAGTACGGCGCAATACACACAATTGTTAAGGGGATGCAGACCAGAGAAAAACGTTTGTCTTGTTTACATCAGGGTCCCCCATTTGCGAGTGCTCGCTTATGCCTGTGTTTTTTACTGTTGTGAAGCACTGTGAACTGCAACCTCTGTATGAAAAGTACTATACAAATAAAGTTATTATTATTATTATTATTAAGTGTATGCATCCGCCGCGGTGCAGCATTTTTCACTATCAGTATATTAAATTAGCCATTGTTTTTGGTCCTGGCCAGACCTATTTGCCGACCCCTGACGTATTTGAACACACACCTCGGCTGACGACCCGAGCTATTATTATGCAAAGACGAGTACTACTGTAGCGAGTCACAGTGCTGGCCGCGCGGTCGCATGTTCGTTTATTATCCATGTATTATCTTTGGACGGTAAAAACGTGGGGGGGACAAATTCTGCATTCTGAAATCATGCGGGGGACATTTCCCGGGGACCCCCCCCCCTTAGTTACGCCCCTGCACCAGGGGGCAACCTACCGCCACTGAATCATATGCATTATAAGAATGGCACTGTATATTTCATTCACGGTTCTTGCTGCATCCAAATTTAGTTGGCTATAAGGCCATTTATAGGCCTATGGTATTCTATATTCTATAATAATATTTCAAATAGCATGTGTCCGGATGGCAGAATTCAGTACTGTATCTAAACATTGTTTAATCATCTTCTTCCCTTTATTAATTTGCTTAGATTTTTTCATGTCAGGTCATTTTTAACATGGTGTTATTCATATTCACTGTCAAAGATGCAAAGAAAAATTATAATTTATATTCTCCTTTGTTTCATCACAATTTACTCAAGCCTAATAACATACACAATAAAATCATTAAATGAGGCAAAAAAAAAAAAAATCACATCATATATCATAAATAAATAAATAAATAAATAAATAAATAAATAAATAAATAAATAAATAAATAAATAAATAAATAAATAAATAAATAAATAAATAAATAAATAAATAAATAAATAAATAAATAAATAAATAAATAAATGCACAGATTAGCAACACCAGGCATGCACTATAAATAATAATGAAATAAATAATAAATACCTTATCCAGTTGATGGGTCGTCCGGTCATCAAACCGGATAGTGCGGCAAAGCTGGGCGAAACGCTTCTCTGAAATATTGCTCCGTGTACTCTGTGTTGGGGTTGGACATCTCGAAGTCGGACAGGGCGCTTTCCACGGCCTCCTCATCGTAGTCCGTCTGGTACTCTTGGGTAACGTTACTGTTTGAAGTAGCACTAACTATACTTTGAACAGACTACCAGTCGCGTGCTACAGAGATATCTGACTATGGCAAGCCGTTTTAACATTTATTCCCATTTTCTAGCTAGCTGGGGACCTAGCTAGCTCATTCACAAGGACAATTTTGCGAATGAACTAGCTGGGTACCCAACTAGCTCATTCGCAAAGATTACCTATTCATTCACAAAGACACATTTGCGAATGAGCTAGCTCACTACCTAGGTTGCAAATGTGTCAGCTAGCTGGGTACCTAGCTAGGCAGCACGTGTCTTAGCTAGTTAACTAGCCGGCTTTGTCCCATAGGCTTTACACCAAATTTTGCCTCAGCTAGTAGCTAGCTCATTCGCAAAATGGTCCTTGCGAATGAGCTAGCTGACACATTAGCTAGCTCATTCGCAAGGACCATTTTGCGAATGAGCTAGTTGGTTACCCAGCTAGCTAATGTGTTTTTGCAAATGAACTAGCTGGGTACCTAGCTAGCTCATTCGCAAGGACCATTTTGCGAATGAGCTAGTTGGTTAACCAGCTAGTTCATTTGCAAAAACACATTAGCTAGCTGGGTACCTAGCTAGCTCATTCACAAAATACTCCTTGTGAATGAGCTAGCTAGGTACCCAGCTAGTTCATTCGCAAAGACACATTAGCTAGCTGGGTACCCAACTAGCTAGCTTGTCTTTGCGAATCAGCTAGCTGGGTAGCTAGCTAGCTCATTTGCAAGGACACATTTGTGAATGAGCTAGTTGGTTAACCAGCTAGCTAATTCATGAGTGTTTGGGGGCGGGGGGTGTTGGTGTTTGGGGGCGAGGACCAGGCCAGCAAGGCCTCACCTCCATACTAGTATAGCTGGGCAGGCATAACAGAGTGTGAATGAGCTAGTTCGTTAACCAGCTAGCTCATTTGCAAGGACCATTTTGTGAATGAGCTAGTTCGTTAACGAGCTAGCTCATTCGCAAGGACACATTTGTGAATGAGCTAGTTTGTTAATCAGCTAGCTCATTCGCAAGGACACATTTTGTGAATGAGCTAGTTCGTTAACCAGCTAGCTCATTCGCAAAGACCATTTTGTGAATGAGCTAGCTGGGTACCCAACTAGCTCATTCACAGGAACAATTTTGCGAATGAACTAGCTAGGTACCCAACTAGCTCATTCGCAAAGATGACCTAGCTCATTCGCAAAGACACATTTGCAAATGAGCTAGCTCACTACCTAGGTTGCAAATGTGTCAGCTAGCTGGGTACCCAGCTAGCTAGGTAGCATTCGCAAAGACACATTAGCTAGCTGGGTCATTCGCAAGGACCATTTTGCGAATGAACTAGCTGGGTACCTAGCTAGCTCATTCACAAAATAGTCCTTGTGAATGAGCTAGCTAGGTACCCAGCTAGTTCATTCTCCAATACACATTAGCTAGCTGGGTACCTAGCTAGCTCATTCGCAAGGACCAGTTTGAGAATGAGCTAGTTCGTTAACGAGCTAGCTCATTCGCAAGGACACATTTGTGAATGAGCTAGTTCAGCTAGTTCATTCGCAAGTGTCTCAGCTAGCTCTGTACTTGCAAGTGTCTGAGCTAGCTGAGACGAGTAGCTGACGTCTGGGGGCGGACGTCTAGGGGCGTGGTACATGACGTAGCTGCTGGTATTTGCATTTCAATGATAGGGCACATTTGATTGGGTCATTCTGAAGTCTGGGGGCAGGGCTAGGCATACAGAAATACGGCTACAGCCCTTTCCGTGCACCCCGGTTCTGTTTATAGTCCCCAGCTAAACAAAATAAGCAGACGCTCTAAAACAAGACAATGGAGTTATCAGCGGACATTTTCAACAAAACAATTATAGAAACGTGTGAAGTGCACAATATTTCCTCGTTTAAGCCACTGCAACGGCTTTGCCTGAACAATTTGCTACATGACCGGGACGTTCTCGCTTGTTTGCCGACAGGATTCGGGAAAGGTTTGGTTTTCCAAACATGGCCAACGGCATGGAGCATATTAGCAAAGACTTACGGCTATTCCAAATGGCTACGTTGTGTTATGATACAGGAGCTAAATAGGAAGTGTTGAGGTCGTTGTAAAGAGGTTTGAAAATACGCGTCTTGCGAGAGCGGCAGGGTTTGGTGTGTAATGACTAGCGATGAATATTATGTGTTTTAAATATGTATATTAGTTGATTGCTTTAAAAACTGATAGACATGTCGTATTTACGCTGTTTAAAACGGGCTGATGGACGAAAATCTTTGGTTTTAGCTAATATTATGTGTTTTAAATATGTTGCGACCGTCGGATTGTTGTTAAAAACGCCGGGATACTAGCTAAGGTGTGGGGGAGTTGGCGTATATAAGTTGATTGCTTTAAAAACGGAGAGAAATGTCGTATTTACGCTGTTTAAAACGGGGTGTTGGGCGAAAATCTTTGGTTTTAGCCTAACATATGGGGTGGAGTTCAATTCGCGAGCAGGTAAGGGGCCTACGTAATGTTTAAAGAACAAGATCTAAGGTTATGTGGAATTTACAAATATAGATGTGAAGAAAGATTTTGAAAAGATGTTTTAATTTTCTGTTAAATTAGATAAGTTGCCGGTGAGGAAACGTTAGAGGACGTGGCGAGGAAAGATTACGTATGTCCGCTTCCGGTTTGCGCGATGAGCTCTGGGTATCGTAGTGTTAGTGTTTAACGTTATGCAGTGTTTATGTTTAAATATTGTGTGTTTGTGAATGTTAAATGTGGGGAATGTTTGTGCTGCTGTGACACATAAAATCCTTTAGCATAAAATAGGAATAACGTTGCACCCACTGAAGTGTGGCATGTAAAATCAAGTGTTGGTTTGTTGTTTTGCCCTTGGCTCACCCTTGAGTTACCATATTGTGCTTCCTTTATGTTAATAAATATAATTTTTGTTTACAAACCTGGTCATTTCTGTCAACCAACAGGCTCATTGAAGAAATAGATGTTGCATGTTTTCTGTATGAGTGATACATTTACTATATTACTGTATAGATGTTGCATGTTTTCTGTATGAATGCATTTGAGAACAGTGGACAGTTAAACATATGATAAGAATAATAATCTGGAGCTCTATATTCTGGAAACACCTCAAGGACCCCTGGGCCCCGTTCCCCGTACCTGGATAACTGAGTTAGCCGGATAACTTTCGGTTAAGTCTGACTTAAGCCGGACTTTCCGGCTCCCCGTACCTGGATTGTCCAAATCACCATGACAACAGATCCAAAAGTTTGAGCCTGGTCGAAAGCAGGGTTTAAGTTCAAGTTAGCCGGATGAAGCACAGCCACGCCCCCGCAAAGAAAGTGACAGCGCGTTTCCTGAAATTATTCCCACAGTCTAGGATCTGCTTTATACCATTCTGAATTACGTTTTTGTGCTCCATTCTTCCAGAGGGGGCTTTTGAAATGTAAAATAGACCCAAAATGCTGATACTAAATTCACTTTGTCCTAAATAATGCACGTTATATATACCGTGGCGCTCGCTCGGTGCGATGTACACATTATGTGGTTATTCTAACAATGCGCAGCATTGCAAATGTGAATCCCGCGGGGATATTTTTAATGATTGAAACCTATCGCTCGTTTGGCTCTGATTCCTTTCATATTCTCCGCTGTGGATGTTTAATGGAGCGCCTGGATTGTGTTTCATTCAAGCATAAAATTGAAGTGTCTATGCGTGGATTGTGGATCTTGTCTCGTTCATTAATGTATAAACAATGAATTTATCCCATCTGGCACAGTGGCTCAGCGGTAGTGCTCAACCCGCGCGGCACCCTGGAGTAGTTGGCCTTAACGTCCATCCACTCGCCTCTTAACATCGATCCATTCCCTTAACTTAATGAATGAAAACTTTATTTAACAGATTGCAGAATGGGTACAATACAGTACGGCTCAATACACAAAATGTTTAAGGGGATGCAGAGCAGAGAAAGACATTTGTCTTGTTTACATCAGGGTCTGCCATTTTCAATTCATAGTGACATTTATGACATACATGACATTTATGACAGGGACATACATGACATACAGGTATATAGTACTGTTACATTTGTGACATACGATATGCAAATATACAGTAAGGAACCTGACGCAAACTTTGCCATCACAACCATAGAACTATTATAATAGCTTTACTATTATAATCTAAATCTGTGCAATATTCATGTTTATTTAGTGATATTCATGTTTATTGATTCAACATAGCTGTTTATCTTTGATAATGTATGACAGGCTTTTGCCCCGACCGGGATTCGAACACGGCTGCACGAGAGCAGTTCAGCTCCTTGGACAGCGTGACAAATGCACCCCATTTCATTGGCTGTCAGTCTGTTACACCTATACACGGCTGGCCCCCGCGCGGCACCCTGGAGTAGTTGGCCTTAACGTCCATCCACTCGCCTCTTAACATCGATCCATTCCCTTAACTTAATGAATGAAAACTTTATTTAACAGATTGCAGAATGGGTACAATACAGTACGGCTCAATACACAAAATGTTTAAGGGGATGCAGAGCAGAGAAAGACATTTGTCTTGTTTACATCAGGGTCTGCCATTTTCAATTCATAGTGACATTTATGACATACATGACATTTATGACAGGGACATACATGACATACAGGTATATAGTACTGTTACATTTGTGACATACGATATGCAAATATACAGTAAGGAACCTGACGCAAACTTTGCCATCACAACCATAGAACTATTATAATAGCTTTACTATTATAATCTAAATCTGTGCAATATTCATGTTTATTTAGTGATATTCATGTTTATTGATTCAACATAGCTGTTTATCTTTGATAATGTATGACAGGCTTTTGCCCCGACCGGGATTCGAACACGGCTGCACGAGAGCAGTTCAGCTCCTTGGACAGCGTGACAAATGCACCCCATTTCATTGGCTGTCAGTCTGTTACACCTATACACGGCTGGCCCCCGCGTGGCAGGCGAGAATTCTACCACTGAACCACCAATGCTCTACTTATGTGAATTTTGACTCCCAAAATTCCACCAGTGAGAGAACCAGTGTTGCAGTCAAAGATTAAACAAGTGTCCCTTCCTTTGATAATGTATGACAGGCTTTTGCCCCGACCGGGATTCGAACACTGCTGCACGAGAGCAGTTCAGCTCCTTGGACAGCGTGACAAATGCACCCATTTCATTGGCTGTCAGTCTGTTACACCTATACACGGCTGGCCCCCGCGGGCAACCCAGCGACCGGTGTTCGAAACCCCGTCTTTCCAATATAATTTTTTGGAATATAATATTAATGATTATACGCCAAAGTAGCCTAGTTTCAAGTTAAAATATTATAAATCTACATGCATTGAGGATGTCATTCTTTATATAGCTCTCAACGTGCACCAAATTGAATTATTCCTACATCGCAAAAAGAAGGGGAAGACTAGGTTTCGAACCCCGGTCGTCTGCGTGAAAGTCAAAAGAAGAACCCGTTACACCACAGTGGAGATAAGTAAAAGATCGACTATACATCAATCAATGGTAAGAGAGCCGTATCGTTATTTTGTATAACAGTTTAACTAATTATTTTCGCTAGCAAGATCTCATTTGATTATTCAATCCAGCAGGCAAGTTTAAAGAAATATAATCTGATTGATTGAGGTAATGAGGGACTTAAAATTAGCCTATAGATAACGCATTTAACTTGTCGGCGAGGCGATTGAGCCGTACTGCAATATGTTACTAAAGTTTTAAATCAATTAATCAATCAATGCCGCTAGAGAATCAGGATCTCTGCTCTCGACACTTGCTGCCTTCTCGGCTGAGGCGGGCACGCGCACTTATCCTGGGTCTCAAGTCTGGCTTGAGTTAACGAGACTGAATCCACCTTCGAGGAACAGGAAAATCCCGGCTTCAAACATCGGGTTAACTGAATCTGGATAATGACATCTTGATCGACTTAGTTGAACCAGGTACGGGGAACGGGGCCCTGGTGGTCCATAGACTCTGTGTTGAGAACCAAGATAGTAGCAAGCCACTAAGGAGATATGCATACCTGACTGTCTTGCTTGCTGTCTGTGCAGTGTACTGCATACCCCCCACACAATTTACAGATGCAACTATACAGTGACAATGGAAATACCAGAGCCAATGGCCCAGTCATATGTAATAAGCATTTGTATAGCAAGTGAGATACAGTGGCCACATCCATCTCACAATTTACATTCACATCATAATAGATTTGCAATTTAAAAGTCAGCATTATTCACGCTGAATACATACAGACAATATCATCCCCTTCAAAACCCAGTCTCCCACTCTCTTCCAACCCACACATCTGAGAAAAGTAATCTTAAATGGATTATCAAAGAAGGGATCTTTTTGGACTTCTAGGATTCACTGTTTAACAACATTACAGATTATACTTTTAACAAAGGGACTCGGGTCTGGTTTGTGTCCAACCAACCACTTTCCTACTAAGTAATCTACCATGCCTATATTACTACCTACTATGCCAATATGTCTTTAATATTATGCACTCAAGACTGTAGCACACAATGGCGGCTGAGTGGTGCAAGGCGCTCCCCACTAACGCAGGAGATGCTGGTATCGAGCCCAGCTCTCTGCGTTGCTACCGGCTTGGCCGGCCGTCATACTAACACAATTGGCACAAGGGGTCAAATGCATCTAACATGCTTTCCATCCTCGCCATTCCTTTATCCTATTAATACCGAAATTAACGTTGGGTGAGCTAACTAAGCTAAGCTGATAGAGAGAGCAGCAGAGGTCCACTAGGGACTGGGAAGGAGGGGGGGTTACTGCATTCTATAGCCCCACTAACAGGATCTGGCCGGTACTGCACCTTCTGACTCCCAATATGCCTTTTCCAGCCAAAATACAGCACTGTGATAGGATATTAATATCGAGAAAGAAAAAAAACGAACCAAAAACAGTGATCAGGAGGTCTATTTGTATTAAAAACAATAGATTGTTTTTCATTTAAATGTCTGGAAGAGATCAAAAATAAAAATGTCATGATATTTCCATTGCAAAAAAGGAGGTAGGGACCGCACTCGGAATATCGTTGTTTTTATTTTCAAGTTGTTATAGTGCACAAAACGTTTTCAGCCATCCGGCCTTCATCAGTGTGCAAATGACAAATGTGACAAACACAACTTAAATAGGCTGTACTTGACAACAGGTGGGAACAATCGGCAATCAGTCAACAGGCTAGGTTGACGTCATGATTAGTAGCAGGGCTAGATTGACAGGTAGATATCACAATATCACATAAATGTGTATGATGGCAATGTATGAAAACAACAAATTGATACATATTACAATACAATATTTTCAGACCTGTATGGAATAAAAAAAAAAAAGGCAGTACATTGGGGGTATCAGGTTGTTAGACCGTTCATTAAACAGTGTACTAGTTTTTTTCTCATACAGTAGATAACTTTAGATAGCACCTCAAGGAATGGAGCTCATATAGTAGATAACTTAGGATAGCACCTAAAGGAATGGAGCTCATATAGTAGATAACTTAGGATAGCATCTACAGGAATGGAGCCAAAATGGACTCTTCATTCATCCCAGATGGAATACATAGATTACAATATATAATATACAATTTACAACTCTGTATGGAACAAAAACACAGTACATTGGGGGTATCAGGTTGTTAGACCGTTCATTAATCAGTGTACTAGTTTTTGTTTATACAGTAGATAATTTATGATAGCTAAAGAAATGGAGTCAAATTGAACTCTTCATTAATTCAACTGGATACATAGATTTGAGCCGATGAATCCATACACATTCCCGTTGCAAAAGAAGTTGTTCATGGTTGCCACCCCTTCTATTAAGAAAAAGCATCTCTAGACCTATGCACTTGAGGTAATTAATTTTATGATCCATTTCGTTAAAATGTCGTGCCACAGGGGAATTAATGTCAGTCCGCTTTATATTGCTTCTGTGTTCGTTCAATCTGATTTTTTATTTGCGGGATGTCTGTCCAATATAGTATTTTTTACATGGGCAGAATAATAGATATATTATGTGTGTGGAATTGCATGTTATTAGCGATCTGATCTTGTAATTCTTCCCGGTGTGGGAGTCGTGAAATGTGTTTGTTTTGATCATGTGGCTGCAAGATGTGCATGATCTACATGGGAAGCTTCCATGAATAAAAGGCTCTGGCTTTGAATACGAGTCCGCTCTAACAAGGCGGTCCTTCAGGTTTGTAGCCCTTTTATTTGTAAAGCCTGGAGGGTGTTGGAAGCGATCATTTAAAGTTCTATCCGATGATAGAATGTGCCAGTGTTTCATGACTGTGGACTTGATAACGTAACTAAATGGATCATAAGTAAGGACATAATTAATGGTGCCTGGTGTTCCATTTCTTTCTTTCTTCCGGAATAGTTATTTTCTTTCAATTTGGTTTACAGTGGCCATGGCAGAGTTAAGACACTGCTTTGGGCCCTTTTCATCAAATCGTCCCAACATATTTTCACTTTCGGAGTGGAACTCCTCTTGAGAGCTACAGATACGTTTGAGTCTGTATAGTTGACTTACAGGCAGGCTTTTCTTTAAAGGCACCGGGTGGTGACTAGAAAACTGTAGGAGATTGTTTTTATTCGTTGGTTTTCTGTAGATGGTTGTGGCAATTAGGTTATTAATTTTAGTTAGTTTTACATCTAGGAAGTGAATGGATTCTCGGCTCTTTTCCATACTAAACGTGATGGATTCTACACAAGAGTTCAAATAAGACAAAAAGGATGACAGCTCTATCTCATTTCCTGACCAGACCATGAAAACATCATCGATAAATCGAACAAAGTATTTGATATAGGGTCCATACAACGCATTGTTGTAAATGAAGTCCTCCTCGAACTTACCCATAAATAAACATGCATAGGCGCATGTGGATGGGGATCCCATAGCAGACCCATATTCCTGTTGGTAATAGGTATTTTCAAACATAAATACATTTCTATTCAGTGTAAATTTCATCAGTTCCATGATAAATTCATGTGGAGGCGTTTGGTCTGGGTGTTTACCTAGGAAATGGTTCAAAGCTTCTAGACCAAGGTTGTGGTTAATGTTGGAATATAGCGAAGTAACGTCTAGGGTTACAAGAATATCACTGCAAGAATATCACTGTCACCAATATTTCTGACTAAATCTAGTTTAGATAGAAAGTCAGAGGTATCTTTTATATACGAGGGAAGTTTCCAAACCAGTGGTTGGATGTGATAGTCTACAAACTTGGAGGCATTCTCTGTGAGGGACCCTCTCCCCGAGATTATTGGTCGGAGTGGAGGGTCGTTTGGACATTTGTGCACCTTGGCTAAACCATAGATAACAGGTGTGATAGGGAACTCATCCACCAGGAATTTAGCTTCTTTTGCAGTGACCCATTTATTTTCTTCAGCTCTTTTGATTATCTGTTTCAATTTTAGGTTGTAGTTATTCCTGGGATTCAGTAAAATTCTCTTATAATATTTGGTGTCAGTTAACACTTTGATCGCCATGGTTAGATTCATAATTTACCATCCCTCGCCATCTCTATTTGTCTATGGAGAAGTTCCCCTTCTTTGCAGGGCTATAACTTTTTATATAAAGTATAAGTATGTTTTTATTGTTTTCTGCAGCTTTCTTCAGAACGTGATTTATAGCCCCAAATGCATTATATTGATGATGAAATACAGTTTGATAGCGATCGGTGCCAGATAAAAAATGTCAACTGGAGGTGGTTCTAGAAGTTACTACTCATCATCTGATGTTGACCGGATGGGCGGGGGGTCGTTTATAATTCCGTGGGCAACGTTAGATGATTCATCTAGTGTGGGTCATATGATCATCAGAGCAGTTTATATCGAACACGGTAATAATAAACGCTAAAACGTACCCCAGTCTCCTCGGGCCGTTGGGCGATCAGCTTGGAGTAGACCGTTTTCTATTATGGGATGTTGATCTAGATGAACCATTTCCAGGTTGTATAATACTATATACGTCCAAATAACGTTGTTTATTGAGTTAGGGCGAGCGATTGATTATCCAGTGTGTTGAGATAGAGTCCTGCTAACGATCGCGAATGCCCGGACGAAATATGGGTGAGCACTTCCTGTTTGGCGAGTCACTTCCTGTTGGGCGATCTGCCGATCGGCCACCAGATGGCGCTCTTGAACCGTTAGAGAGTTGAGTGGAGCTCAGCAGTATATCTCAGGTCCCCAGAGGAGAAATATGATTTCGATCACAGATTTTTGAAATATTGATATCAAAGACGTGTTACGGCGTCTTCGGCAGAATGAGCATGGCGAGGAAAGACGTCCTACGGCGTTTTTGTCGACCATAGTGTTAACATCTCTTTGATTTTTTCACTGTATCTAGATGTATCCATTATAGAGATTCCACCGCCTTTGTCACAAGCCTTAATGGTGATATTTTGTTGAAATATGACACGTATATCACGTACATTTATAGCAAAGACATTCTCCACCATACAAAGCCCAGTTCCCTTAAATTCTCTCTCTCTACGGACACTTAGCTGGCCAGAGGGCAGGCATTAAAGCGTTCCGTCTCTGGACGGATATCCGTCCATTTGATTTGGAGATTCCGTCATTTGATTCGGAGTCGTGACGGATTTTAACCTGAGCCAATCAGAGGCGTCAAATATCCTTTTTTTCCCCTACCGCGGCCGCACCAAGCAGTCATTTGCGAGCAATCGGCAGCAATTTACAGCCCTTTCACCCGCCTCCGCTGTGCTCAGCACCAATGGGAAGCGCCCATTTTCTTTTGAGTCTCTGAAACTCCGCCATTGCTCTCTAGCGTCTAGCATGTCTAGCTCTACTCGCGAGTAAACTTGACTCATCAACAACATGCAGCAATTTTTACGAGACCGTAAGTTCATTTGACTTATTCTAGTTTAAAGAAACATATATATTACTATTGCTATTGATAAATCTAGGTAACGTGAATGCCACAAAACGAATGCCTTTTGTTAATCAGAACGTTATTTACGCGACAAGCAGTGTGTTGTTGTCGTTGTTGTTGTTGTTGGTGGTGTTTCGTGTGTGTGCTTGCGCCGCTCGCTTTCTGATAAATGTATGAATGTTGATAAATCTAGGTAACGTTAATGCCACAAAACGAATGACTTTGTTAATCAGAACGTTATTTGCGTTATCAATTGTTTTTAAGCTCAATAAACGTCTTTCTCCCATTTGTCCGGGAGATCTCTGGGTAACAGTACTGTATATTTGCATATCATATATGTCACAAATGTAACATTACTATATGTAGTATGTCATGTATGTCACTATGAATTGAAAACGGGGGACCCTGATGTAAACAAGACAAACGTCTTTCTCTGGTCTGCATCCCCAATTGTGTGTATTGAGCTGTACTGTATTGTACCCATTTTGCAATCTGTTAAATATTGATTGATTGTTATTAACAGATTGCAGAATGGGTACAATACAGTACAGCTCAATACACACAATTGTTAAGGGGATGCAGACCAGAGAAAGACTTTCGTCTTGTTTACATCAGGGTCCCCCATTTTCAATTCATAACATATATGACACACATGACATACAGATAGACAATACTGCTACAGCTATACATTTATGACATACCAGATTTACAAATACAGTAGCCTATTGTTTGTGATACAAAAATAGTCTAAAAAGAGTATATACATTTGACGAAGAAACTGTACATTGGAGGTGGTTGGGTGGGTGGGATGGGGGGGGTTGTAACTGTACATTGGATTATCGACAAAACCTTACTTGGTCCCAAGAAGAGGGTCTTGTGTATTAAATAAAGTTTTCATTCATTCATTCACTCTGGATCTTGTAAATCCAGTAGCAATACACACAATTGTTAAGGGGATGCAGACCAGAGAAAGGCGTTTGTCTTGTTTACATCAGGGTCCCCCATTTTCAATTCATAGTGACATTTATGACATACACAACATACATGACATCATGACATTTATGACATAGGGACATACATGCCTTACAGGTATATAGTAATAGTACTGTTACATTTGTCACATATACGATATGCAAATATACAGTACTGTTACCCAGAGATCCTAACAATAAATATATACATATGATGAGGAGGAGACTGTACATTAGGAGGGGGTGAGTGGGTGGTAAAAAAATATATACAAACGGTGGGGAGGAGACTGTCCATTGTTGTTGTGGCATAATTGCGAAACGTGTTTAGTCCCTTGTTTGTATGATAACAAGCCGTTTAGTTCATGGTTCAAAGTAATGGGAAAAGGGTGCTAGCTCGCCATCAATCAGAAGCTAGCCACAAGACTTGCATTCACGCTCTCCAGCACACAGCCTCCCTGTCTGGCACAACAACCACAACAGTAGGGTCTATAGTCACAGTCAGGACAGTAGGCTCTACAAGTAGGCTCCCTTAAAACGCTAACGTTATTAAAAAAAAAATACAGTGGAGGTTAAAATAAGAATATGACTTGGCCAGAAAAAAAGTTCAGTCAGGAGAATTGTTTTTGCTTTAATCCCTGCCAGAGGGCCACTCACAGATTCTTATCAGTAACCATAAAAAACACACACACATACACTCTCACTCCACACACACACACAAACCTACACACACGCACACATCTCCAACACACACACACACACACACACAGACATACATACACCCTCACTCTCAACGCGCACACAGTGACTCCTTTGGTGAGAAATCTCACCAGAGTAGCCCGGATCAAATAATTCAACTCATTGTGACAAAATGCCACAAGCCAACTAATAGACGACCCGGTCAACCACTGGTCACATACTCCAGTCTCCATTAATCACAGATCGTTATCATAGAGACACACACGCACAAATGCGCACGTAAATGTGCGTACCACGCACTCGTGCACGGCGGACATACAGATGGACCAATACACACAACGTGCACGCAGGACGAAAACCACAACCACACTGATCAATTGGGGGACCAATAAAACACCCTGACAGAGAAACCACTGGACTTCACTTCACTTCTTCTTGACTTCTCTGCTTGACTTGGACTGGACACTGCTGCACGGACGGACTGGACAGACGAGACTGGACAGACGGGCCAAATGACTTGCCTGTTTTTTCTTCCTTTTATACTCGACCGGCCGGTTGTAACAATCTAGATTTCAATTGTACCTTGCTATTGTAGTAAATTCCCAAACATAGACTCATGATTAACTAATGTGTGGAAATATTTAGGCCTCAAAACAATAATTCATAGATTGTCTGTGTGTGGTTACATAGACTGATTGTGCAAATGCCCTCCTGGGGTGACAATGGCATAGTGGCAGCTGGGGTAAGACTACTTCCTTTTAGGGGGTAGATCAAACAAAGACAAAAGGTCACGTAGACATGTTATCTCGCTGGAGTATCCTGTCACACACACAGACACTCACATACTCACACACACACATTTTCGAATACACATCCACACACACACACTCACACACACAGAGACACACACAGAGACACACACAGAGACACACACACACACACACACACATACACACACACACACACCCAGAAGATCTCCAAACTAACTATTTCCTGGTATATTGTTAAAATAGTAATTTGAATAAGTAAGTTAAAATATAATTAGTGTTTGGTCATACTAAAATGTCTACAATTAGTTAATGTGTCTGTGCTATTTTCAATAAATGTTCAATATTGAAATGTATTCTATAAAGCTAACAGAATGATTAGATTTGTTAGATATATGTTCTGAAAGTCAAACAGACTTAGTAATAAAGAAATATAGCTGTGTTTAGGTAATCAATATATTTTGAGGTTCATCAAAGTACTAACAAGTCAAGTAATGTGTTTAAGTAAAAGATATAAGGAAATGGAAATGATGCAATGTTTAAACTTTGATTAAGGTAGAGGGTTAAAGACAGCCTCTTTTTGCAGTAACTGTGAAGAGGGTTTGGCCTATAAGCCAAACCCCTATTTTTCAAATACAAGCTTAGCTGGCTTGTGATTGGAGCAATTAATGTGATGATGTCATCAACTCGGAGACACTGGCCTGGGCTATAAGATGGGTGTGTGATGTGGGGAGAGGAACTCAAGAAACAACAGAAGAACACTCTGAACCACAACCAAACACCACAAGGACAAGACCTCTCTCACCATACCTACCATCTCACCCATCTTCAGCAGGCAACGAGAAGACAAAGGACTTTTTGGAGGGAAAACAGACTGCTTTGTTTTGTCAGCCAAGACAACACAAAGACCAGCAACAACTTATCAATTATCATTCTTTATACTGTAATATTAGGCTGGTTGTTATCATCTTACGGCATAGTGTTTGTGATCAACAACCATAGCATCTTCTTATTGTAATTTGTATACATTCTTAAACTTTGATTAAACAACTGTTAAACTATCTTTCCTCCTAAATTCCTTCTGCCTTTCGGCCTGCTCAGTCAGTTTTGAAGAGAAGTGATCCCAGCTTTAAGGTATTTAATCACAACGCAGAGTACTAAGGCAACCCGGTTCTGAAGCAGAGCAGAACCGAAACAGCTTGGGAATCCACTTCACTATATTCACCTTTTATAATACTTTGCGTATTAACTTTTTATATTACATTGCTTGTTCACTTTTTATAATAAATACCTTCAAAAGTGTTTCATCTCTTATATCTTTAAATATCTTATTACAACTTTCACGACTGAGTCTAAAACGTGACAACATCTCTTTGATTTTTTCACTGTATCTAGATGTATCCATTATAGAGATTCCACCGCCTTTGTCACAAGCCTTAATGGTGATATTTCTATTCTTGGCTAGTTGGTCTGCAGCCTTTTTTTTGTTGATTTAAATGTTACTGATTGTGTTAAATGGGCATATAATATCGTCTCATATCGATCGCAGGCACCTGAATCGAATCGTATGGTATCGTGGCAGACTTTGTGATATCGGAAAATATCGTATCGTTGTCCAAAGAATCTATATTGTATCGTATCGTGATGAAACTGGTGATTCCCACCCCTAGTCGGTTGGGTGACGCCGGTACGTGGAAACAGGAAGTATCGGGGGCAGCATGAGCCTCCCACTCGTTACTCCTCGCCACTGAGAGTTCGAGCTGCTGCGGTGAGAAGATGCCACAGGCTGCCTCCTCGTGTACCGGAGGGGACACGTGATGCAAGGCTTCTATCCTCACTACAGCTGACCAGTGGGAGGCATAGTCTAGCAACGTTCAAGACGGGAGGAGAATTGGAAATATGAAATTGGGATGGGAGAAAAATAGAAAATAAGGAGAAAAAGTGGATAAAAAAAAGACTGTAGCACACAAAATTACACTTTCCCAAAACCCATCTCGCTCCTCACAGCCGTGGACATCAGTGCCTCCATGTCATTCTCGTCACCAACTCCTCTCGGCAGGTAGAGTTCCAGTGCGCATGTGGATGAGTAGGGCAGTCTGCGGACGCCCGGCTCATTGCTGTAGAACTTGATTCCCACTTTGGCTTGAAACCCGAGGGCGGGAACAGCGTCTGCGCCCGTAATGAAGACCAGCAGGTCTGAAAATGTGATGTCCGTCTCCCGTTCTGTAGGTAAAAAAGCATAGAAATAATGTTTCAGAACCATCCTATTGCAAATGTACATTGAGTGAACAACTCTATCCGCCATTTTGTCCGTTTACTTTGCAAGGTGACATTTATTTTTCCAGACACTGTAGGAGACCAGCCTAGAAGAGTGAATATCCCTCACTTACTGACTCCGGTCTGTCCACATTGTTGACAATTCATGCAGTTTCGGTCTTCGGCCACCAGGGTCAAATCAATTGCTCAATCTGGTGCTCAACTGTGGATGATGGATCAGATTTGGTCTGGCTTGCCTAGTCCTTGTTTTTATCAAATGTAAAAAAAAAAAGTACCATCCACCATGGTGATAAACAGCTCCCATGCATAGATGGTGTCCTCCTCCTCATCCCGCGCGTTGCTGCCTTGATCGCTGTAGTGGATGGTTGTGAGGCCCCTGAACGTCGCCCGTGTCATCGGTTGACGACAGTCTGTGAAGACTGGGAGGAAAGCCTCCCAGTTTCTGAGGCAGCACTGCCAAAACCGGCCGATGTCGTCCAGGCCCTTGGTGAACTACGACACCATGCTCAACACCCTACAAAACAAAAACATGATGCATATATTTTAAATGTATAGAATCGACATGATCTACCTAGCTTGTACACGGGTGCTCTTTCTCCCCTCTGCAACTACTGTGGAGACAACTTGTAATTAGCAGACTGGGTTATCGGGGAATTACCCTCACCTACAGCGGTGCCTTTAACCCCGTAGGTGTGGATTATGTAAGGGATAATGTATAGCTACGAGGTCATTGTCGCTAAATAATTGACCGAGTGAAGGTCAATTATTTTGCGACAATGACCTCGTAGCTATACATTATCCCGCTTATTACAGGGCTAACTTACTAACAATTCATTTTACACCATCGACAAGACGAGATCAAATGCAGACGCAGTTCTGTTGCTCCTCGCCGGCAGGTGTGTGGACTGATTGCACCTGATGCAGTGCAGCTGTAAAGCTTAGCTTTCGTGACTGCGATCAAAATGCTTGATTGTGATTGGTCAATAGCGATCTGTTGCCCCTAACAGCGGTCATTATTGCGCGTTGCCCGTAGCAACGGTGAATTATGGAGAAATAATTTACCGCTGTCAGGGGCAACCGACAGAAATAAAAGTCAAAAAGTTTATTTCGTGCCCTGTGATCAGGGCTTGTTATCATAGCCATCCACCCGGTCAGCGAATGTGGCTACTGAGGCTAACGCGGTTATTGGTAATCAATAATCAGAAACGACGTCCCCCGCCCCCCCCTTTCATGCATTCATGGTGGACCATCATACCGATCATATGCAGTTTGAGTTTGAACTGTAGCTTCTGTATATCCGAAATGCGTTAGTAGTTTAGCGGCCTGTATCTCGCCTTCCAGGAAATATCCCAGCCGAAATCCCTTATAACGCTTATATTCAAGACGCTATAAAATTAGAACGTATTGATGAAAAAATTATTTCTTTAAGCCATTTTGAAGGGACGGTTTATGGTGTCAATTGACAATGAGAATGGACAGATAGCAATACTATAAAGTATAGATTTAGCTCTACAAACAGCCCCACGGACTATGCAAGTCTATTATGAAATGCTGGCCGTCTAGAATGATTTTAGACAGATCCAAGTGGCCGCGAAAGTGTTAAACAACAGCTTTATTATGACATCAGGTTATTGGATGATCAGTCAAATCAGGGGCGTATCTAGACCAAGCACTACACTGGGGCCGATTTTGCCCGGTTTTTGGGCGAAAATGGGCAGATTTTGTAACTATTTTATTTTTAACTTTATTTCGGTTTTAGGGTTAGGGTTAGGTTAGATGCATCCATCTGTATGGAGAATGGGAGGGGTTTGTCTGATGTTAAAGGTGACATGCATTATAAATGTCATTTTTCAGTCTCTAGCATTGTATTATAGTAATAGGAGTTAGTATCAATGTGTTTTTGTGTCTAAATACCATATTGGCGGATTGCTCTCATTCAGCTCAGACCATTTCCTGCTAGATTTAATTAGGTCATCCTGATTTGAGGCATATTGTGATGTCACCGGGGCCTGGGTAAGCGGACAGTGATGCGATTGGCTCTATGGTTGGAGCTAATGCCCGCCCATAATCTACCTAGACTACACAGCGAGTGGAAACCACTTCCTCATACTGCGAGGCAGAGTGAAACCGACACCTCTGCATGCACTCTGCGAGGGAGAGAGAGATAGAGAGGGAGAGAGAGAGACCACTGTGCAAACACTCCGCGCGCAGGTCCCCCCCCCCATTCGGGAGCACACCCCCCCGAACGGGAGAGGGAGAGAGAGAGAAGGGGACCCGCACAGAAACACCGCCCCGCGGAGAGCAGAATTCAGTTCAGAGTTCAGTTCAGAGTTTTTATTTGCCACATGGAATCATGGAGTTTCTTCATTACACAATCATAAATAACATTCCATGGACAAAAGGAGCAGGAAGAAGAATAAATCTTATAGTTACCTGCCCCTTATTCCTAAACTAAAGAAGTATTTACTTAATGGTCGGCGTACAACCTAATTTACACAAATAATAATTTATACCATTATACAAGAAAATCACAATCCAGTTAAACAAGAAAAAAATTTAATAATAATAATAATAATAATAATAATAATAATAATAATAATAATAATAATAATAATAATAATAATAATAATAATAATAATAATAATAATAATAATAATAATAATAATAATAGAATAAAGAATAAAAGAAAGAGAGAAAAAAAAGAAAAGAAAATATCTCACTATTCAGATCACATTTGATTTGCATACTGACATTTTTTTTTATTTTTATTTTTTTTATTGATAAACACTATTACATCCCTTAACACTTTGACTGCCTAAAAACGCTTTACAGCGTCATTGCTGGCCATGCTAAAGTTGCCGGGGGACGCTGTACAGCATCCTTATATCAATATTTCAAAAATCTGGAATCTGATTCATATTCCCCCTCCGCTGGCCTGATATCCACCAGCAGGACCCACTGAGCTCTCTGGCGGTTCAGGAGCGCCATCTGGTGGCCGATCGGCGCAACCGCTTAACAGGAAGCGCAGTAGAGGTTTTGCTGGTCGGCCCTATTACTTCCGGCCACTCGGTATAGGTTCCGGCACTCTAGCTCGTCACTCTACATAGCGATCGATTGCCAATAACTCGATAAACAACATGATTTGGACGTATATACCATTATACAAGCTGGAGATGGACCGGGTAATAATATATCCCATAATGATAAAATTTCTACTCGACGATGATCGCCCAACGGCGCGCGGAGACTGGGGTGAGTTTCAGCGTGTAACGTTACCATCTTCGATACTAACTGCTTTTATCAACATTTGACCCACATTAGATGATTGGTATAACGCTGCCCACGGAATTATAAACGCCCCCTCGCCCATCCGGTCAACATCAGATGACGTGTAGTAACTTCTAGAAGTACGTCTAGTTGGAATTTTTTATATCGCGCTGATTGCCATCAAACTGTATTTCATCATCAATATAATGCATTTGGGGCTATATATCACGTTCTGGAGAAAGTTGCAGAAAGAGATGAAAACATACTTATACATTAGACCATACTTTACTATGAATATGTGAATGAAAAAGTTTAACGTTGCTACACAATGAACAATACATATAGGACTTTGAATGGGCCCTAATAATGGCAATGTAGCAATAGAATTTAAAAAGTTATAGCCCTGCAAAGAAGGGGACTTTCTCCATAGACAAATAGCGCTGGCAATCTATGGTATATCATTAATTTAACCCAAGGCAACCAAAGTGTTAAGCTCGCTTTGGAGAGAATTCCACAACTTTACACCAATAACTGAAGGACATCTGTTTAAGTGTGGTACGTGCAAACTGATGTTTAAAATTGTATTTTCTCCTACTAAACTCACTTTCTAAATGAAAAAGATTTTGTAGTTTTTCTGGCAGTGTATTATTTCTTGCCCTAAACATAATTAACATTGTTTGAAACTTAACCATGTCTTCAAGTTTAATTATTCTAGATTTAATAAATAATGTATTTGTGTGTTCTCGATAACTCACTTTGTGTGATTCTTATGGCCCTCTTCTGTAGTATATATAATGGTTTTATATTGGTCCCATAAGTATTCCCCCATACTTCAACACAATAACTGATATAAGGTGAGATGAGTGAACAGTAGAGTGTTCTCATTGCCTCATACTCTAACACATTCTTTACTTTATTCATAACAAAAATACTCTTGGACATCTTTTTTTTAACGTGTGCTATGTGCGATTTCCATGTTAATTTATCATCCATAATCACACCAAGAAAACGAAATTCATTAACTCTCTATATCAACTCCATCTATTGTCAGTACTATATTTTCATCTAGTTTTCGATTGCCAAAAATCATAAATTTAGTTTTTTTCAGATTCAGTGATAGCTTATTTACATCAAACCATTTCTTTAGCTTTGTCATTTCATACACAATATATTCAGCTAGTTCCTTTAAATTATTTCCAGAGCAAAAAAAATTGGTATCATCAGCAAACAAGACAAACTGTAATAGTTTTGAAACATCACAAATATCATTAATATATAAAAGAAAGAGTTTGGGCCCCAAAACCGAACCTTGCGGTACCCCACATTCAATTTTCATGAGCTCAGATTTGACATCTGCCAACTGCACATATTGTTGCCTATTGTGGAGATAACTACTCAACCATTCTAGAACCATTCCTCTCACACCATATGAGCGTAATTTATAAATTAGAATATTATGATCTAAGCCTTTTTTAAATCAATAATAGAATGATACAGAGGGAGAGAGTGAAAGAAAGAAAGAAGAAAGGAAGAGAGAGGGAGGGAGGGAGAGAGGGTAGGGGGGGGGGGGCTTATCAATAACGGCCTGTCTTTTTCCACTGCAACAGCCCCTGGTCTGCTGGACGCACACAAGGAAGTGAATCCTCTCTCTCTCTCTCAGCTCTCTCTCTCTCTCTCTCTTTCTATCTCTCTCTGTCTACCAGTCGCAGACTGTGTGGGCTGACTGTCAC
Organism: Notolepis coatsorum; assembly: GCF_963971535.1. Lineage (NCBI taxonomy): Eukaryota > Metazoa > Chordata > Actinopteri > Aulopiformes > Paralepididae > Notolepis > Notolepis coatsorum. The sequence continues at coordinate 1,406,379 of NW_028174865.1, forward strand.
TCAAAGTGCTTATGGGCGGAGCCAGGCCATAACAGCCTGAAATCCTGAGGCTGAAAAATGATGGTTTTGAGTACTTGATTAGAAATATAAAACAATGCATTTAAAAAAAAAAAAATTACAGATGTCTTCAATAGACTCACAGGAATTGTGTAAAGTTGCCCAAATAGTGCTAGGAATAGCAATGCAGGTCCTCTTTAAGGCATTGAGAACATCACCCACTGCTTTTGGAGCAAGGACCAGAGCCTCTGCCTTTGTTCTTCCTAAAGTCATTTTCTTCACTATTTTGGAATCATGTAGAATCTTTTGATTGAGCTTGTTTTTTTTTAAGACAAAAATTATAATTTAGAAGCCTTTATTTCATATTCGACGCAGACGGTAGGCTATATATAGCACATTTTGTTTGGTTTTCAGTTTTCAATCCATAATAAGTTAACAGAAAAAATAAGTACACAACCACATAATTTCAACCTAATAAAACTATGTTTATTGTCATTGTTTTAAGAACACAAGGTGACTTGGTAATACTCACATTTTGAGTAAAAATAATCCCACTGGTCACAATGGTGACCGTAATAATGTTTTTGTTATAAGGCTCTGAAAATGTTACTGAATGATGTATCAATGTATTTCCAGCTAAATTGAAATAATAAAGGGTCTCAATTAGGGATGCTCGATATTGGCTTTTTTACCGATACCGATATTCCGATATTGTCCAACTCTTAATTTCCGATACCGATACGATACCGATATCAACCGATACCGATATATGCAGGGTTTCCCCCCAAAAAAACAGAATAATTTCAGGTAACTAATAATTTCACTGGATGCATTCAAAAGGCTTTCTAAATGTAAGCATTATCTGTGCAAAATATGATCATTAAAAAAGTTCAAATTAACATACAAGTTGTTGAATTAAACCAACATGCATACTTTTGACAATAAATAAAATAAGAATTGGTTCTTACTTGCTTGCCTGGGTAAATAAAGGTTAAAAAAAAAAAAAAAAATGTTTTTTTTGAATTTTTTTACCGATACCGATATTTTCCGATATCACATTTTACTGCCGATATCGGCCGATAATATCGGTCGGCCGATAATATCGGACATCCCTAGTCTCAATTAAATATGTGTAGTGTCTGTGAGAACTGGGGTCTGGAGCACAGCCCAATTGCTGAATACACAAGAAGAGATAGGAGCGGTTTCAAGGGTGTTTAATGTCAATTGAGCAACACAGGAATTGGGGGGAAATAGAACGGGGTTATGTTCTGTCTTGTGGCTGCCGCGGCGGCAGTGAGCGAGCAAGCGGTCCTGGTGCTTGTCTTGGGAGCTGCTGGGTTGCAGCGGGAGAACAAGTGTTCCTCTTCGGGAACAGGTGGCGTCCAGGCAGGGACGGCGGTCCTTTGGGGCACAGGAGAGAAACGGGTTAGAGCAAGCAAATACACGGAGGGTATCTAGCAGCAGAGCTTTCGGCAGAGATGTCGTACCTGGGCAGTGGTAATTAATACCACGACAGCTTCTGGTCAGCGTCGAGGTGCAGATATAGTCCCCTCATCAGGGAAGGATTGAGTGCAGCTGGGGAGAGTGGGGTGCTTGACCGTGTGTGAATTAGGGGGATGGAATACAGCTGGGCGAATGAGGGTGAAGGAAGGGGTGACTGAAGAAAGAGAGGATGAGGAGGAGTGCGCAGTGGATAGAGAGGGGGATGAAGAGGAGCGTGTGGAGGACGTGAGGGGAAAAGGAGGGGGAGTGAAGTAGGCCCGTGCTGTGATTATGACAGTGTCACATGACCAGAACTCAGTCGTCGCAAGGTTTAACTGAGGCTGCGTTAACATGATGGCACACCCTCCTCCAATCCCTCCACCGGAGCAAGGCCAGAGAGAGAGAGAGAGGAGAGAGAGAGAGGAGAGGAGAGAGAGAGAGAGGGAGAGGAGAGAGAGAGAGAAAGACGTTCAAGTTAACACGCCATGTGTAGGAAAATAAACAGCTGCCGCAGCCTACCTGAGATCCCTGGCACTGTTTTGCTTACTTGGTTCCTTTAAGCTGCACACCGGAGCATCTTTTAATCCAGCTGTTTGCTGTTCTCTGATATTTTCGGACATTTCGTTGATGCGTCGCTCGACACTTCGAGCTGACATGGGGATATCTGTTATCCTTGATTTGATTGTCTCTTTGTTTGGCAAGCCTTCAACATAAGTACACACAGCACGGTCCTTCTGACACACAAACCCGTTGTAGTCTGTCCACGAGGGCTGGAATGCCCGAATTTCTTTTGCTTTAACTTTCTTAGCTGGCGGGGTTGCCATCATGACAGAATGTGACCGCAGCACTGTGTGCTTTTACCTGTGAACTACGCGAGGCCAGCTGACTGCTGGGATGTACCATGTATTAGCTGTCATAGGTGTCATAGTCACAGCACAAGCGTACTTCACTCCCCCTCCTTCTCCCCTCACGTTCACCACACACTCCTCTTCATCCCCCTCTCCATCCACCACGCACTCCTCCTCATCCTCTCTTCCTCCATTCACCCTTATACGGCCAGCATTACTTCACTTCCCGTCACCCAACCCAGCTGCACCTCATCCCTCTGATTCACACGCTGTCAGGCACCTCACTCCTCACAGCTGTACTCTATCCCCCGTTGATGAGGATCCTACTTCTACCCCACGACGCTGACCAGAAGTCGTGGTACGACGTCTCTGCCTGAAGCTCTGCTAAACCTACTCTTGTATTTCCTTGCTCTAACCCATTTCTCCTGTGCCCCAGGATCCCCGTTCCAGTGCGCCATCCTGCCTGGACGTTCCATGCAGCTCTCTCTGACACAGACCGGTGTCCCTCTGCCCGCAGCTGCGTGTGTGCGTCTGTTTAATCTGCGTTATGTTTTCCCGCCCTTTTTGTTAAAAAAAAAACGTCCGTGTGTGTGTGTGTGTGTGTGTGTGTGTGTGTGTGTGTGTGTGTGTGTGTGTGTGTGTGTGTAAATGGCTGCATTTACATAGCGCTTTACAATTTGTTCCTCACATTTTACCCATTCACTCAGACGTTCACACACCGATGGCGGAGGCAACCATGCAAGGTGCCAACCTACCTGCTCATCAGGAGCAATTAGGGGATAAGTGTCTTTAAACAAAGCACAATTGATGCAAACACAGACAACGTGTTGTAAATGCTAGTACAGTAACATCCACCCCCCTGCGTCCTGTATCAGCCGCGCCGGGCGTGCCCGCTGGCCATAATGGGGGTTATCGCTTCTCGGCCTTTTGGCTAAGATCAAGTGTAGTATCTGTTCTTATCAGTTTAATATCTGATACGTCCCCTACCCGGGGACCATATATTAAATTGATTTTTGGAACAGGGAGATGGAATAGGGGCTTGCTCCGTCCACTCCACGCATCGACCTGGTCTTGCAGTATCTCCAGGAACGGTGCACTCACTCCTCCTAACTTTGTCAAAGTAAATGTTTTGGTACGCTAATCTGCGATGGGTTAAAGGCAATGCAAAAAAAAAGAAATCATTAGATGGGCAATGCTCAGTTTAATCTGCGTTATGTTTCCCCGCCCTTTTTGTTAAAAAATAAATAAAAGAAAAACCCTCCGTGTGTGTGTGTGTGTGTGTGTGTGTGTGTGTGTGTGTGTGTGTAAATGGCTGCATTTACATAGCGCTTTACAATTTGTTCCTCACATTTTACCCATTCACTCAGACGTTCACACACCGATGGCGGAGGCAACCATGCAAGGTGCCAACCTACCTGCTCATCAGGAGCAATTAGGGGATAAGTGTCTTTAAACAAAGCACAATTGATGCAAACACAGACAACGTGTTGTAAATGCTAGTACAGTAACATCCACCCCCCTGCGTCCTGTATCAGCCGCGCCGGGCGTGCCCGCTGGCCATAATGGGGGTTATCGCTTCTCGGCCTTTTGGCTAAGATCAAGTGTAGTATCTGTTCTTATCAGTTTAATATCTGATACGTCCCCTACCCGGGGACCATATATTAAATTGATTTTTGGAACAGGGAGATGGAATAGGGGCTTGCTCCGTCCACTCCACGCATCGACCTGGTCTTGCAGTATCTCCAGGAGCGGTGCACTCACTCCTCCTAACTTTGTCAAAGTAAATGTTTTGGTACGCTAATCTGCGATGGGTTAAAGGCAATGCAAAAAAAAGAAATCATTAGATGGGCAACGCTCTGTTTAATCTGCGTTATGTTTCCCCGCCCTTTTTGTTAAAAAAAAAAAGAAAAGAAAAACCCTCCGTGTGTGTGTGTGTGTGTGTGTGTGTGTGTGTGTGTGTGTGTAAATGGCTGCATTTACATAGCGCTTTACAATTTGTTCCTCACATTTTACCCATTCACTCAGACGTTCACACACCGATGGCGGAGGCAACCATGCAAGGTGCCAACCTACCTGCTCATCAGGAGCAATTAGGGGATAAGTGTCTTTAAACAAAGCACAATTGATGCAAACACAGACAACGTGTTGTAAATGCTAGTACAGTAACATCCACCCCCCTGCGTCCTGTATCAGCCGCGCCGGGCGTGCCCGCTGGCCATAATGGGGGTTATCGCTTCTCGGCCTTTTGGCTAAGATCAAGTGGATGACCGGTGTATGCTGTTCCTGGTTTTGTTTGCTTGTTTATTATTTTTCTCACATTTCCACAGTCGTGCGGTGTATGGGACTGGAAATTGAGTTTTTTTTTTATTGTTTGTGCTGGCTTCTCCCTACGATGGCCAGCACTCCACGGCAGTCGACCCCTAGGGCTGGGTTACGGTTTTCGGCGAGGTTCATATGGAAGGATGGAACGATGCCCATGTGGAACAGAGATGTGTTTGTGGATGGTGTCATCATGACTCAACTCAAGTTGAAGGCGGACGATATTTTTTGCATCCAGCACAATGCCCAGGAGAGGGGCTACGATGTTTCCTTCAGATCCAGTTTGGGGCTCCAGGGGGTTTTGGAGGACTGCAAGCGGATGGAGGCTGATGTCGGACCCCTCAGCCATTTCGAGGTGTTTTCTCTGGACAGGCTGAATTTTCGAGTTATCAATGTCACAATGTACAACCCGTACGTGATTGATAAGGAGGTGACTGATTTTTTGGCCCCCTACGCTGAGGTGATATCTGAGGTCCGGAGGATCAGAGACAGACGTGGGATCTGGACGGGGCGGAGGCAGGTGCAGGTGCTCCTAAAGGCTGTTCCCGGTGGCTGTGACGGGCTGGCTCATCCCCCAGCCTTCTTTTCCTTGGGGCCTGATAGGGGGTATTTGTTTTATAACAACCAGCCCCCTTTCTGCCGAAGGTGCCGGGTGGCAGGGCACTCTGATGGAAAGTGTGGGGAGGTGAGGTGCCACCATTGCAAGGAGGAGGGCCACATGGCTAAAGATTGTAAGGTTGGTAAGAAATGCCACAACTGCAGTTCCACCGACCACCTGGTGAGGGCCTGTCCCCAGGAGCGGCGGTATTCGTCAGTGGTGGTGATGGGGAAGGAGCTTGCACCGAAGACCGGAGAGGAGGAAGAAAGTGCACCAGTGGCACCAGCACCAGCACCAATAGAGGCGATTCCTGTGGAGAAGGACGCAGAGGCGGAGACGGTACTCCTGGTTGGCAACAAGACAGTTTCCCCTTTGTCTTCCGATGGAGAGGCGATGGACGAGGAGGAGGTGGTCGGTGGAGCCAGCGGAGCCAGTGGAGCCAGTGGAGCCAGAAAACGGAGGTTAAGGGTTAAAAGGACTACACCTGGGTCAGAAGGTATGGGGGCAGGGGAAATTACCGGTGGGGGCCCACAAAAAAAGGTAAGGGGAGGGAAGGGAGGTAGGGTGGCCCTCTTAGTGCAACAGGTCGGTGGGGAGCAGGGGGTTGGTGGGGGAGTGGGTTTGGCGGATGTTGAGGCTGAGGGGGAGGGGGTTTGTTTACCGGTTTCCCCTGTCCTGGACAGTATGGACAGTATGGACCCTTTTGAGACTCCAAGCCTTGGGGAAGGGTTACAGGTGGGAGCACCCAACACTTTGCCTGCTTCTTGGGATAAGGGGGAGGATGGGGAGGACAGTTAAAAGTGGGGGTAGGGGTATTATTGTGGGTTGGTTTTTTGTTTAATTTAATTTTATTATTGTCAATGGCTTTCACAGTGGGCACTTTTAATGCACGGGGGTTGAGGGGTTCTGTTAAGAGGAGGGGCTTTTTTGATTATGTTGCCTCACTCAGGCTTACCGTTTGTTTTGTTCAAGAGGTGCACTTACGGGATGGGAGGGATTGTGGTGTGTTTTCAAAGGAATGGGACAAGGGGGAATCGTTTTGGTCAGTGGGGGGGGTTCACTCATCTGGTGTGGGGATACTGTTTGGAAACCGGGAGGCAAGGGTGGTGGGTTCTTTTGTAATTGTGCAGGGGAGGGTTATGGGGGTTGATGTGAATATTGGGGTTTTGAAATTGAGGGTGGTGGTGGTGTACGGGCCACAGAGGGCGGGTGAAAGGAGTGCCATGATGGAGGCTTTAAGGCCTTTTTTTGCCACAAACAGGCAGATGGTGGTGGGGGGTGATTTTAATGTGGATCTGGGGAGGGTGGGTGATCCAAGTGCTGGGTGTGTGGGTTCTTTTTTTAAGGGGCAGGGGCTTGTGGATGGAGGGAAGGCACTTACCCCTCGAATAGATGGTCCCACATGGCGTAACTCCCGGGGGGTAGCCAGGCGTCTCGATTATGTGTTTTTTTCTCGGTCCTTGGTCCTATTGTCGGGCCGGGTGGTCCCTGTTTTTTTCTCTGACCATGATGGGCTCCTCTTTCGGGTCCGGTCTAGCGCTCCTGTTTTCGGCCCCGGGTACTGGAGGTTGAACTCCAGTGTCCTTGGCGAGGATGAGTTCTGCAGTAGCTTTGTCTCCTTTTTCCGGGGGCTCGAGGGACTTAGGGCTTTGTTTTCTGGTGTGGTGGAGTGGTGGGAGGGGGCTAAGGAGAGGATAAAGGGGTTTTGTATTATGTATTGTCAACGGAGGGCGAAGGAGGCGGGGAGGGAAGTGCTCCGTCTTCAACACCTCCTCGAGCTCGAGTACACTTTGGGTAACCTAGGTGGCGCTGTAGACCAGCGGGCTTGTGACTCCCTTAAGACAGAACTTAGGGATGTCTATGAGGATAAGGCCCGTGCTTACCTGACGCGGTCACGTCGTGAGTTCTTGGAGAAGAATGAGACGTGTTCCGCAGCCTTTTTCAGCAGCGTGAGGGCTGATAAGGGAAGGAAGGTGATATCGGGAGTTAGGGACAGTCAGGGTCAGGTGGTTACTGAGACAGGGGAGATGGTAAGGGTCGCAACCGATCACTTCCGCTCCTTCTTCTGTGAACGAGTGGTGGATGAGGAGCGAGCAGAGGCTTTTTTGCAGCTTGTGGCTCAGAGGGTACCGTCAGACCTGGCTGAGGCTTTGGAGGCCCCTCTCTCTCTCGAGGAATTGGAGGGTGCCCTTCGTAGAATGGGCAAGCGTAAGGTTCCGGGCATCGATGGCCTGCCGGCTGAGTTTTATCTCATGTTTTGGGATATTCTCGGCCCGGTGGTTCTCGAGGTCCTGACCGAGGTCCTCCGCACAGGGGCACTGGGAGGGTCAATGGCTAAGGGGGTGATCTCACTTCTGTTTAAGAAGGGGGACGCCTCTGACCTTAAGAACTGGCGGCCATTGACCATGCTGTGTGTTGATTACAAGCTTTTGGCTAAGGTTCTCACAGACCGTCTGTGCACAGCTCTCCCAGATGCGGTCCATGTGGATCAGACGTGTGGGGTGGCTGGGCGCTCGTTGAGATGGAATCTCCAGCTCATCAGAGACGTCATCGCTTGGGCAGAGGATCGGGACCTGCCACTTATGGTGGTGGGTCTTGATCAGGCCAAAGCCTTTGATAGGGTTCACTGGGGTTTTATGTTCAAAGTTTTAGAGAGAATAGGCTTAGGGCGGGTTTTTGTTGGGTGGCTGCGTACTCTGTACACAGCAGTGGGGAGCACGGTTTCTGTTAATGGGCACTTGGGGGAGTTTTTTGGGTTGCACGCAGGGGTAAGACAGGGGTGTCCGCTCTCTCCCCTGCTCTACGTCCTTTATATGGAGCCCCTGGCGGCGGCCATTAGGGCTGACCCGGGTGTGAAGGGTATCCTGGTACCAGGCAGCAGGGGCCTGAGGGTCAAGTTGTCGCAGTATGCGGATGATACCACACTGCTACTGGACAACGATGCGTGTCTGAGTCGGTCTTTGGAGATCTTCCAGGACTTTGGCCGGGTGTCTGGCGCGGAGCTCAACCGTGCTAAATCCTCGGTTAAGTTCTTTGGGCGGTGGAAGAGTAGGTCAGACGTACCAGGAGGGCTGTCGCTCTGTGAAGGGGCCCTGAGGATTCTTGGGGTCCTCTTTGAGGCAGCCCACAGCGCCACGGTCAACTGGACCAGGCGAATAGATGCAGTTCATAAAAAGTTTGCCCTCTGGAAGGCCAGGAGACTGACCTTTACGGGGAAGGTACTGGTTTTGAAGGTAGACGTGTTGCCGTCCCTCCTGTACCTGGCGTACATCTTTCCGATGCCGGCCAGCATGCGGAGGCCGCTCACTCGGCTTGTGTTTCGTTTCATGTGGGGGGGGAGTTATGAATACGTGGCGAGGGCACGCATGTTGGCTCCGGTGGGGGAAGGGGGGAGGGACGTGCCCCATTTCCCACTCAAGTTGGACTGCATTTTTGTTTCTTTTTTGCTCAAAGAATTGTCCTCTCCGGTAGTCCATCCATCTGGCTACTTCCTCCGGTTCTACTTTGCCTACCCGGCAAGGAGGGTCATGGCCTGGTCCAATTCGGCCCCCCGGGCGGAGCAGTTGCCGTGGCATTTTGGCCACGCGGCAAAGTGGCTGCGGGCTCATCCTGGGGTTTTGGAAGGGGATGTGGGGTTGGACCAGAAGAGGCTCTATGCCGAGGTGAGACAGGGAGTGACCGCGCCAGCTGTGGTGGGGATACCCGCTACAGTTTGGTTGTCGGTACAACTGCCTGGCCTGGACAATGGGCTCAAGGATTTAGGATGGCTGATGTTACACAGGAGTTTGCCGGTGCGTGAGATCATGCACCGGCATGGCTTGGCGAGATCCCCGGTGTGCCCCAGAGCTGGTTGCTTTGTGGACGAGACTATTAGACACGTCATGTGGGACTGTCCTTTTGCAGGGGTGGTGTGGGCTAGGGCATCTGTGTTGATTGGGAGGTTGGAGGGGAGTGTTGGGGTCACATGGGCAAGATTGGAGAGAGGGATTGGGAGAGCTGGGGGGGGGCGTAGGGGGCGTCTCCTGCAATGGCTGCTCATGGGCCTTTTTAAGAAGGGGCTGTGGGAGGCCAGACAGGCTCTGGTTAAAAAGGCGGTGGATTGGGGGGTGGAGGGGGTTGTTAGGAGAGTAGAGGGGGACGTAAAGGGAAGGATGCGGTGGGATGTGAAGAGGTGGGGACATCATGCTGCTAGGGAGAGATGGAAGGGGGGTTTAGGTTTGATGGAAGGGATGTAGTGGTTGCTTAGGATATTGACATATGGTTTTTTTTGTGGAGACCGGAAAGTGCATAAGTGGAAAATGGGGACATGGTTTTTTGTCTTGGATAGTGGGCTATTGTTTTGGGTGGGATAAAGGGAGGTTTTGGTTAACAGTGGGTGGTTTAATTTGGGGTTCTTTTTCATTTTCAACTGTAACAGGGACAGCATACAATAAGGAACATAAAATGAAAATGTAGAAATGCAAATGTTCAGGAAAGTTTTGTTTGGATTAGTAGGGAAAGGTAAATTAAGAATGTGTGCACATGTATGGGTGTTTTAAATAGTATGATATGAAGTCGTTTTGTAGTTTGTATGGTATAGGGACAGATAGGATGTGATAACATGTATATGATTATTTTTGATATAAAATTAAGAAAGAAGGTAAAAACTCCCCTCCCAGCTGGTTGGAGGGGAGGAGAAGCCCGATTTCACAAAAAAAAAAAAAAAAAAAATCTGTTCTTATCAGTTTAATATCTGATACGTCCCCTACCCGGGGACCATATATTAAATTGATTTTTGGAACAGGGAGATGGAATAGGGGCTTGCTCCGTCCACTCCACGCATCGACCTGGTCTTGCAGTATCTCCAGGAACGGTGCACTCACTCCTCCTAACTTTGTCAAAGTAAATGTTTTGGTACGCTAATCTGCGATGGGTTAAAGGCAATGCAAAAAAAAGAAATCATTAGATGGGCAACGCTCTGTTTAATCTGCGTTATGTTTCCCTGCCCTTTTTGTTAAAAAAAGAAAAGAAAAGAAAAACCCTCCGTGTGTGTGTGTGTGTGTGTGTGTGTGTGTGTGTGTGTGTGTGTGTGTGTGTGTAAATGGCTGCATTTACATAGCGCTTTACAATTTGTTCCTCACATTTTACCCATTCACTCAGACGTTCACACACCGATGGCGGAGGCAACCATGCAAGGTGCCAACCTACCTGCTCATCAGGAGCAATTAGGGGATAAGTGTCTTTAAACAAAGCACAATTGATGCAAACACAGACAACGTGTTGTAAATAATAGTACAGTAACATCCACCCCCCTGCGTCCTGTATCAGCCGCGCCGGGCGTGCCCGCTGGCCATAATGGGGGTTATCGCTTCTCGGCCTTTTGGCTAAGATCAAGTGTAGTATCTGTTCTTATCAGTTTAATATCTGATACGTCCCCTACCCGGGGACCATATATTAAATTGATTTTTGGAACAGGGAGATGGAATAGGGGCTTGCTCCGTCCACTCCACGCATCGACCTGGTCTTGCAGTATCTCCAGGAACGGTGCACTCACTCCTCCTAACTTTGTCAAAGTAAATGTTTTGGTACGCTAATCTGCGATGGGTTAAAGGCAATGCAAAAAAAAGAAATCATTAGATGGGCAACGCTCTGTTTAATCTGCGTTATGTTTCCCCGCCCTTTTTGTTAAAAAAAAAAAAGAAAAGAAAAACCCTCCGTGTGTGTGTGTGTGTGTGTGTGTGTGTGTGTGTAAATGGCTGCATTTACATAGCGCTTTACAATTTGTTCCTCACATTTTACCCATTCACTCAGACGTTCACACACCGATGGCGGAGGCAACCATGCAAGGTGCCAACCTACCTGCTCATCAGGAGCAATTAGGGGATAAGTGTCTTTAAACAAAGCACAATTGATGCAAACACAGACAACGTGTTGTAAATGCTAGTACAGTAACATCCACCCCCCTGCGTCCTGTATCAGCCGCGCCGGGCGTGCCCGCTGGCCATAATGGGGGTTATCGCTTCTCGGCCTTTTGGCTAAGATCAAGTGTAGTATCTGTTCTTATCAGTTTAATATCTGATACGTCCCCTACCCGGGGACCATATATTAAATTGATTTTTGGAACAGGGAGATGGAATAGGGGCTTGCTCCGTCCACTCCACGCATCGACCTGGTTTTGCAGTATCTCCAGGAACGGTGCACTCACTCCTCCTAACTTTGTCAAAGTAAATGTTTTGGTACGCTAATCTGCGATGGGTTAAAGGCAATGCAAAAAAAAGAAATCATTAGATGGGCAACGCTCTGTTTAATCTGCGTTATGTTTCCCCGCCCTTTTTGTTAAAAAAAAAAAGAAAAGAAAAACCCTCCGTGTGTGTGTGTGTGTGTGTGTGTGTGTGTGTGTGTGTGTGTGTAAATGGCTGCATTTACATAGCGCTTTACAATTTGTTCCTCACATTTTACCCTTTCACTCAGACGTTCACACACCGATGGCGGAGGCAACCATGCAAGGTGCCAACCTACCTGCTCATCAGGAGCAATTAGGGGATAAGTGTCTTTAAACAAAGCACAATTGATGCAAACACAGACAACGTGTTGTAAATGCTAGTACAGTAACATCCACCCCCCTGCGTCCTGTATCAGCCGCGCCGGGCGTGCCCGCTGGCCATAATGGGGGTTATCGCTTCTTGGCCTTTTGGCTAAGATCAAGTGGATGACCGGTGTATGCTGTTCCTGGTTTTGTTTGCTTGTTTATTATTTTTCTCACATTTCCACAGTCGTGCGGTGTATGGGACTGGAAATTGAGTTTTTTTTATTGTTTGTGCTGGCTTCTCCCTACGATGGCCAGCACTCCACGGCAGTCGACCCCTAGGGCTGGGTTACGGTTTTCGGCGAGGTTCATATGGAAGGATGGAACGATGCCCATGTGGAACAGAGATGTGTTTGTGGATGGTGTCATCATGACTCAACTCAAGTTGAAAGCGGACGATATTTTTTGCATCCAGCACAATGCCCAGGAGAGGGGCTACGATGTTTCCTTCAGATCCAGTTTGGGGCTCCAGGGGGTTTTGGAGGACTGCAAGCGGATGGAGGCTGATGTCGGACCCCTCAGCCATTTCGAGGTGTTTTCTCTGGACAGGCTGAATTTTCGAGTTATCAATGTCACAATGTACAACCCGTACGTGATCGATAAGGAGGTGACTGATTTTTTGGCCCCCTACGCTGAGGTGATATCTGTGGTCCGGAGGATCAGAGACAGACGTGGGATCTGGACGGGGCGGAGGCAGGTGCAGGTGCTCCTAAAGGCTGTTCCCGGTGGCTGTGACGGGCTGGCTCATCCCCCAGCCTTCTTTTCCTTGGGGCCTGATAGGGGGTATTTGTTTTATAACAACCAGCCCCCTTTCTGCCGAAGGTGCCGGGTGGCAGGGCACTCTGATGGAAAGTGTGGGGAGGTGAGGTGCCACCATTGCAAGGAGGAGGGCCACATGGCTAAAGATTGTAAGGTTGGTAAGAAATGCCACAACTGCAGTTCCACCGACCACCTGGTGAGGGCCTGTCCCCAGGAGCGGCGGTATTCGTCAGTGGTGGTGATGGGGAAGGAGCTTGCACCGAAGACCGGAGAGGAGGAAGAAAGTGCACCAGTGGCACCAGCACCAGCACCAATAGAGGCGTTTCCTGTGGAGAAGGACGCAGAGGCGGAGACGGTACTCCTGGTTGGCAACAAGACAGTTTCCCCTTTGTCTTCCGATGGAGAGGCGATGGACGAGGAGGAGGTGGTCGGTGGAGCCAGCGGAGCCAGTGGAGCCAGTGGAGCCAGAAAACGGAGGTTAAGGGTTAAAAGGACTACACCTGGGTCAGAAGGTATGGGGGCAGGGGAAATTACCGGTGGGGGCCCACAAAAAAAGGTAAGGGGAGGGAAGGGAGGTAGGGTGGCCCTCTTAGTGCAACAGGTCGGTGGGGAGCAGGGGGTTGGTGGGGGAGTGGGTTTGGCGGATGTTGAGGCTGAGGGGGAGGGGGTTTGTTTACCGGTTTCCCCTGTCCTGGACAGTATGGACAGTATGGACCCTTTTGAGACTCCAAGCCTTGGGGAAGGGTTACAGGTGGGAGCACCCAACACTTTGCCTGCTTCTTGGGATAAGGGGGAGGATGGGGAGGACAGTTAAAAGTGGGGGTAGGGGTATTATTGTGGGTTGGTTTTTTGTTTAATTTAATTTATTATTGTCAATGGCTTTCACAGTGGGCACTTTTAATGCACGGGGGTTGAGGGGTTCTGTTAAGAGGAGGGGCTTTTTTGATTATGTTGCCTCTCTCAGGCTTACCGTTTGTTTTGTTCAAGAGGTGCACTTACGGGATGGGAGGGATTGTGGTGTGTTTTCAAAGGAATGGGACAAGGGGGAATCGTTTTGGTCAGTGGGGGGGGTTCACTCATCTGGTGTGGGGATACTGTTTGGAAACCGGGAGGCAAGGGTGGTGGGTTCTTTTGTAATTGTGCAGGGGAGGGTTATGGGGGTTGATGTGAATATTGGGGTTTTGAAATTGAGGGTGGTGGTGGTGTACGGGCCACAGAGGGCGGGTGAAAGGAGTGCCATGATGGAGGCTTTAAGGCCTTTTTTTGCCACAAACAGGCAGATGGTGGTGGGGGGTGATTTTAATGTGGATCTGGGGAGGGTGGGTGATCCAAGTGCTGGGTGTGTGGGTTCTTTTTTTAAGGGGCAGGGGCTTGTGGATGGAGGGAAGGCACTTACCCCTCGAATAGATGGTCCCACATGGCGTAACTCCCGGGGGGTAGCCAGGCGTCTCGATTATGTGTTTTTTTCTCGGTCCTTGGTCCTATTGTCGGGCCGGGTGGTCCCTGTTTTTTTCTCTGACCATGATGGGCTCCTCTTTCGGGTCCGGTCTAGCGCTCCTGTTTTCGGCCCCGGGTACTGGAGGTTGAACTCCAGTGTCCTTGGCGAGGATGAGTTCTGCAGTAGCTTTGTCTCCTTTTTCCGGGGGCTCGAGGGACTTAGGGCTTTGTTTTCTGGTGTGGTGGAGTGGTGGGAGGGGGCTAAGGAGAGGATAAAGGGGTTTTGTATTATGTATTGTCAACGGAGGGCGAAGGAGGCGGGGAGGGAAGTGCTCCGTCTTCAACACCTCCTCGAGCTCGAGTACACTTTGGGTAACCTAGGTGGCGCTGTAGACCAGCGGGCTTGTGACTCCCTTAAGACAGAACTTAGGGATGTCTATGAGGATAAGGCCCGTGCTTACCTGACGCGGTCACGTCGTGAGTTCTTGGAGAAGAATGAGACGTGTTCCGCAGCCTTTTTCAGCAGCGTGAGGGCTGATAAGGGAAGGAAGGTGATATCGGGAGTTAGGGACAGTCAGGGTCAGGTGGTTACTGAGACAGGGGAGATGGTAAGGGTCGCAACCGATCACTTCCGCTCCTTCTTCTGTGAACGAGTGGTGGATGAGGAGCGAGCAGAGGCTTTTTTGCAGCTTGTGGCTCAGAGGGTACCGTCAGACCTGGCTGAGGCTTTGGAGGCCCCTCTCTCTCTCGAGGAATTGGAGGGTGCCCTTCGTAGAATGGGCAAGCGTAAGGTTCCGGGCATCGATGGCCTGCCGGCTGAGTTTTATCTCATGTTTTGGGATATTCTCGGCCCGGTGGTTCTCGAGGTCCTGACCGAGGTCCTCCGCACAGGGGCACTGGGAGGGTCAATGGCTAAGGGGGTGATCTCACTTCTGTTTAAGAAGGGGGACGCCTCTGACCTTAAGAACTGGCGGCCATTGACCATGCTGTGTGTTGATTACAAGCTTTTGGCTAAGGTTCTCACAGACCGTCTGTGCACAGCTCTCCCAGATGCGGTCCATGTGGATCAGACGTGTGGGGTGGCTGGGCGCTCGTTGAGATGGAATCTCCAGCTCATCAGAGACGTCATCGCTTGGGCAGAGGATCGGGACCTGCCACTTATGGTGGTGGGTCTTGATCAGGCCAAAGCCTTTGATAGGGTTCACTGGGGTTTTATGTTCAAAGTTTTAGAGAGAATAGGCTTAGGGCGGGTTTTTGTTGGGTGGCTGCGTACTCTGTACACAGCAGTGGGGAGCACGGTTTCTGTTAATGGGCACTTGGGGGAGTTTTTTGGGTTGCACGCAGGGGTAAGACAGGGGTGTCCGCTCTCTCCCCTGCTCTACGTCCTTTATATGGAGCCCCTGGCGGCGGCCATTAGGGCTGACCCGGGTGTGAAGGGTATCCTGGTACCAGGCAGCAGGGGCCTGAGGGTCAAGTTGTCGCAGTATGCGGATGATACCACACTGCTACTGGACAACGATGCGTGTCTGAGTCGGTCTTTGGAGATCTTCCAGGACTTTGGCCGGGTGTCTGGCGCGGAGCTCAACCGTGCTAAATCCTCGGTTAAGTTCTTTGGGCGGTGGAAGAGTAGGTCAGACGTACCAGGAGGGCTGTCGCTCTGTGAAGGGGCCCTGAGGATTCTTGGGGTCCTCTTTGAGGCAGCCCACAGTGCCACGGTCAACTGGACCAGGCGAATAGATGCAGTTCATAAAAAGTTTGCCCTCTGGAAGGCCAGGAGACTGACCTTTACGGGGAAGGTACTGGTTTTGAAGGTAGACGTGTTGCCGTCCCTCCTGTACCTGGCGTACATCTTTCCGATGCCGGCCAGCATGCGGAGGCCGCTCACTCGGCTTGTGTTTCGTTTCATGTGGGGGGGGAGTTATGAATACGTGGCGAGGGCACGCATGTTGGCTCCGGTGGGGGAAGGGGGGAGGGACGTGCCCCATTTCCCACTCAAGTTGGACTGCATTTTTGTTTCTTTTTTGCTCAAAGAATTGTCCTCTCCGGTAGTCCATCCATCTGGCTACTTCCTCCGGTTCTACTTTGCCTACCCGGCAAGGAGGGTCATGGCCTGGTCCAATTCGGCCCCCCGGGCGGAGCAGTTGCCGTGGCATTTTGGCCACGCGGCAAAGTGGCTGCGGGCTCATCCTGGGGTTTTGGAAGGGGATGTGGGGTTGGACCAGAAGAGGCTCTATGCCGAGGTGAGACAGGGAGTGACCGCGCCAGCTGTGGTGGGGATACCCGCTACAGTTTGGTTGTCGGTACAACTGCCTGGCCTGGACAATGGGCTCAAGGATTTAGGATGGCTGATGTTACACAGGAGTTTGCCGGTGCGTGAGATCATGCACCGGCATGGCTTGGCGAGATCCCCGGTGTGCCCCAGAGCTGGTTGCTTTGTGGACGAGACTATTAGACACGTCATGTGGGACTGTCCTTTTGCAGGGGTGGTGTGGGCTAGGGCATCTGTGTTGATTGGGAGGTTGGAGGGGAGTGTTGGGGTCACATGGGCAAGATTGGAGAGAGGGATTGGGAGAGCTGGGGGGGGGGCGTAGGGGGCGTCTCCTGCAATGGCTGCTCATGGGCCTTTTTAAGAAGGGGCTGTGGGAGGCCAGACAGGCTCTGGTTAAAAAGGCGGTGGATTGGGGGGTGGAGGGGGTTGTTAGGAGAGTAGAGGGGGACGTAAAGGGAAGGATGCGGTGGGATGTGAAGAGGTGGGGACATCATGCTGCTAGGGAGAGATGGAAGGGGGGTTTAGGTTTGATGGAAGGGGGACCCTGATGGAAACAAGACAAACGTCTTTCTCAGGTCTGCATCCCCTTAACAATTGTATGTATTGAGCCGTACTGTATTGTACCCATTCTGCAATCTGTTAAATAAAGTTTTCATTCATTCATTCATGTAGTGGTTGCTTAGGATATTGACATATGGTTTTTTTTGTGGAGACCGGAAAGTGCATAAGTGGAAAATGGGGACATGGTTTTTTGTCTTGGATAGTGGGCTATTGTTTTGGGTGGGATAAAGGGAGGTTTTGGTTAACAGTGGGTGGTTTAATTTGGGGTTCATTTTCATTTTCAACTGTAACAGGGACAGCATACAATAAGGAACATAAAATGAAAATGTAGAAATGCAAATGTTCAGGAAAGTTTTGTTTGGATTAGTAGGGAAAGGTAAATTAAGAATGTGTGCACATGTATGGGTGTTTTAAATAGTATGATATGAAGTCGTTTTGTAGTTTGTATGGTATAGGGACAGATAGGATGTGATAACATGTATATGATTATTTTTGATATAAAATTAAGAAAGAAGGTAAAAACTCCCCTCCCAGCTGGTTGGAGGGGAGGAGAAGCCCGATTTCACAAAAAGAAAAAAAAAAAATCTGTTCTTATCAGTTTAATATCTGATACGTCCCCTACCCGGGGACCATATATTAAATTGATTTTTGGAACAGGGAGATGGAATAGGGGCTTGCTCCGTCCACTCCACGCATCAACCTGGTCTTGCAGTATCTCCAGGAACGGTGCACTCACTCCTCCTAACTTTGTCAAAGTAAAAGTTTTGGTACGCTAATCTGCGATGGGTTAAAGGCAATGCAAAAAAAAGAAATCATTAGATGGGCAACGCTCTGTTTAATCTGCGTTATGTTTCCCCGCCCTTTTTGTTAAAAAAAAAAAGAAAATAAAAACCCTCCGTGTGTGTGTGTGTGTGTGTGTGTGTGTGTGTGTGTGTGTGTGTGTGTGTAAATGGCTGCATTTACATAGCGCTTTACAATTTGTTCCTCACATTTTACCCATTCACTCAGACGTTCACACACCGATGGCGGAGGCAACCATGCAAGGTGCCAACCTACCTGCTCATCAGGAGCAATTAGGGGATAAGTGTCTTTAAACAAAGCACAATTGATGCAAACACAGACAACGTGTTGTAAATGCTAGTACAGTAACATCCACCCCCCTGCGTCCTGTATCAGCCGCGCCGGGCGTGCCCGCTGGCCATAATGGGGGTTATCGCTTCTCGGCCTTTTGGCTAAGATCAAGTGTAGTATCTGTTCTTATCAGTTTAATATCTGATACGTCCCCTACCCGGGGACCATATATTAAATTGATTTTTGGAACAGGGAGATGGAATAGGGGCTTGCTCCGTCCACTCCACGCATCGACCTGGTCTTGCAGTATCTCCAGGAACGGTGCACTCACTCCTCCTAACTTTGTCAAAGTAAATGTTTTGGTACGCTAATCTGCGATGGGTTAAAGGCAATGCAAAAAAAAGAAATCATTAGATGGGCAACGCTCTGTTTAATCTGCGTTATGTTTCCCCGCCCTTTTTGTTAAAAAAAAAAAGAAAAGAAAAACCCTCCGTGTGTGTGTGTGTGTGTGTGTGTGTGTGTAAATGGCTGCATTTACATAGCGCTTTACAATTTGTTCCTCACATTTTACCCATTCACTCAGACGTTCACACACCGATGGCGGAGGCAACCATGCAAGGTGCCAACCTACCTGCTCATCAGGAGCAATTAGGGGATAAGTGTCTTTAAACAAAGCACAATTGATGCAAACACAGACAACGTGTTGTAAATGCTAGTACAGTAACATCCACCCCCCTGCGTCCTGTATCAGCCGCGCCGGGCGTGCCCGCTGGCCATAATGGGGGTTATCGCTTCTCTGCCTTTTGGCTAAGATCAAGTGTAGTATCTGTTCTTATCAGTTTAATATCTGATACGTCCCCTACCCGGGGACCATATATTAAATTGATTTTTGGAACAGGGAGATGGAATAGGGGCTTGCTCCGTCCACTCCACGCATCGACCTGGTCTTGCAGTATCTCCAGGAACGGTGCACTCACTCCTCCTAACTTTGTCAAAGTAAATGTTTTGGTACGCTAATCTGCGATGGGTTAAAGGCAATGCAAAAAAAAGAAATCATTAGATGGGCAACGCTCTGTTTAATCTGCGTTATGTTTCCCCGCCCTTTTTGTTAAAAAAAAAAAGAAAAGAAAAACCCTCCGTGTGTGTGTGTGTGTGTGTGTGTGTGTGTGTGTGTGTGTGTGTGTGTGTGTGTAAATGGCTGCATTTACATAGCGCTTTACAATTTGTTCCTCACATTTTACCCATTCACTCAGACGTTCACACACCGATGGCGGAGGCAACCATGCAAGGTGCCAACCTACCTGCTCATCAGGAGCAATTAGGGGATAAGTGTCTTTAAACAAAGCACAATTGATGCAAACACAGACAACGTGTTGTAAATGCTAGTACAGTAACATCCACCCCCCTGCGTCCTGTATCAGCCGCGCCGGGCGTGCCCGCTGGCCATAATGGGGGTTATCGCTTCTCGGCCTTTTGGCTAAGATCAAGTGTAGTATCTGTTCTTATCAGTTTAATATCTGATACGTCCCCTACCCGGGGACCATATATTAAATTGATTTTTGGAACAGGGAGATGGAATAGGGGCTTGCTCCGTCCACTCCACGCATCGACCTGGTCTTGCAGTATCTCCAGGAACGGTGCACTCACTCCTCCTAACTTTGTCAAAGTAAATGTTTTGGTACGCTAATCTGCGATGGGTTAAAGGCAATGCAAAAAAAAGAAATCATTAGATGGGCAACGCTCTGTTTAATCTGCGTTATGTTTCCCCGCCCTTTTTGTTAAAAAAAAAAAGAAAAGAAAAACCCTCCGTGTGTGTGTGTGTGTGTGTGTGTGTGTGTGTGTGTGTGTGTGTGTGTGTGTGTGTGTGTGTGTGTAAATGGCTGCATTTACATAGCGCTTTACAATTTGTTCCTCACATTTTACCCATTCACTCAGACGTTCA
The DNA here is from genome assembly GCF_963971535.1 of Notolepis coatsorum. NCBI lineage: Eukaryota > Metazoa > Chordata > Actinopteri > Aulopiformes > Paralepididae > Notolepis > Notolepis coatsorum. The sequence continues at coordinate 1,426,227 of NW_028174865.1, forward strand.
CACACCGATGGCGGAGGCAACCATGCAAGGTGCCAACCTACCTGCTCATCAGGAGCAATTAGGGGATAAGTGTCTTTAAACAAAGCACAATTGATGCAAACACAGACAACGTGTTGTAAATGCTAGTACAGTAACATCCACCCCCCTGCGTCCTGTATCAGCCGCGCCGGGCGTGCCCGCTGGCCATAATGGGGGTTATCGCTTCTCGGCCTTTTGGCTAAGATCAAGTGTAGTATCTGTTCTTATCAGTTTAATATCTGATACGTCCCCTACCCGGGGACCATATATTAAATTGATTTTTGGAACAGGGAGATGGAATAGGGGCTTGCTCCGTCCACTCCACGCATCGACCTGGTCTTGCAGTATCTCCAGGAACGGTGCACTCACTCCTCCTAACTTTGTCAAAGTAAATGTTTTGGTACGCTAATCTGCGATGGGTTAAAGGCAATGCAAAAAAAAGAAATCATTAGATGGGCAACGCTCTGTTTAATCTGCGTTATGTTTCCCCGCCCTTTTTGTTAAAAAAAAAAAGAAAAGAAAAACCCTCCGTGTGTGTGTGTGTGTGTGTGTGTGTGTGTGTGTGTGTGTGTGTGTGTGTGTAAATGGCTGCATTTACATAGCGCTTTACAATTTGTTCCTCACATTTTACCCATTCACTCAGACGTTCACACACCGATGGCGGAGGCAACCATGCAAGGTGCCAACCTACCTGCTCATCAGGAGCAATTAGGGGATAAGTGTCTTTAAACAAAGCACAATTGATGCAAACACAGACAACGTGTTGTAAATGCTAGTACAGTAACATCCACCCCCCTGCGTCCTGTATCAGCCGCGCCGGGCGTGCCCGCTGGCCATAATGGGGGTTATCGCTTCTCGGCATTTTGGCTAATATCAAGTGTAGTATCTGTTCTTATCAGTTTAATATCTGATACGTCCCCTACCCGGGGACCATATATTAAATTGATTTTTGGAACAGGGAGATGGAATAGGGGCTTGCTCCGTCCACTCCACGCATCGACCTGGTCTTGCAGTATCTCCAGGAACGGTGCACTCACTCCTCCTAACTTTGTCAAAGTAAATGTTTTGGTACGCTAATCTGCGATGGGTTAAAGGCAATGCAAAAAAAAGAAATCATTAGATGGGCAACGCTCTGTTTAATCTGCGTTATGTTTCCCCGCCCTTTTTGTTAAAAAAAAAAAAGAAAAGAAAAACCCTCCGTGTGTGTGTGTGTGTGTGTGTGTGTGTGTGTGTGTGTGTGTGTGTGTGTGTGTGTGTGTGTGTGTAAATGGCTGCATTTACATAGCGCTTTACAATTTGTTCCTCACATTTTACCCATTCACTCAGACGTTCACACACCGATGGCGGAGGCAACCATGCAAGGTGCCAACCTACCTGCTCATCAGGAGCAATTAGGGGATAAGTGTCTTTAAACAAAGCACAATTGATGCAAACACAGACAACGTGTTGTAAATGCTAGTACAGTAACATCCACCCCCCTGCGTCCTGTATCAGCCGCGCCGGGCGTGCCCGCTGGCCATAATGGGGGTTATCGCTTCTCGGCCTTTTGGCTAAGATCGTGGAGGATCGTTTCGCGTTTATTATTTTACTCTCATTTCCACAGTCGTGCGGTGTATGGGACGTGGAAAGGGAGGTCTTTTTTGTTTTCTGTGCTGGCTTCTCCCTAGGAGGGTCAGTACTTAAGTTTCTTAGTTTTTTCTCTTTTGTTGGGTGTGGGTGACCGGCCTGTTTGCGATGGCCGGCTCATCCCCTGACTCTGCACAGTCGACCCCCGGGGTCGGACTGAGGCGCACAGCCCGTTTTTCCTGCTCCGGACCGGGGGAGTTGCTGGAGAGAGGCCTTTTCGTCAGGGGTGTCCTGGTGAAGCAGCTCGGCCTGAAGGTGGAGGAGGTTTACTGCCTGCAGTCGAACCTGCCAGAGAAGTGCTACGATGTGACCTTGAGGACTGAGGGCAGATACAACGACATGTTGAAGAAGTGCGAGGAATCGGCAGCCGTTGGTCTGCTGTCGGGCTTCAAGGTCACGGGTTTGGACAAGCCCAATTTCAGGTTAGTCACAATCCAAATGTATAATCCATTTGTGACTGACCTGACTTTGGCTTCCTTCCTGGGGAAATACGGGGACACGAGTTCTGCGGCACGGTATTGTTTGGATCCGTGGGGAATTTGGACTGGACGTAGGCAGTATCAAGTGCTGCTTCACCAGGACAAGGACGGGCACGAGGGCCTCAAACACCCGCCTGCTTTCTTCACCTTGGGCGGCGACAGGGGTTTCCTCTATTACTCCCGGCAGCCGCCTTTTTGTAGGCGGTGCAGGACATCGGGTCACACAGAGGCGGGTTGTAGCGGTGCCACCTGCCGTTTCTGTGGAGGGGACCACGAGACGAGGAACTGTGGGGCTCCGAAGAAGTGCCATGGCTGTGGGCTGGAGGGCCACCTCTTCAGGAGCTGTCCCAACCGCCAGAGGACCTTCGCTGAAGCGGTGGGCGGAGGAAGAAGCGGGGCCCGAGGTCCGGCCCAGACAGCGGCTCCAGCAGCGGCGGTAGAGGCCCAGGCGGGGAAGGTGGCTCCAGCGGATGCTCCGGCATTGGCGGTGGCAGAGGCCCAGGCGGTGCGGCCGGCTCCGGCGGAAGCTCCGGCATCGGCGATGGCAGAGGCCCAGGCGGCGCGGCCGGCTCCGGCAGAAGCTCCAGCATCGGCGGTGGCAGAGGCCCATGCAGGGGAGGTGGCTCCGGCGGAGTTTCCAGCATCGGCAGTGGCAGAGGCCCAGGTGGGGAAGGCGGCTCCGGAGGGAGCTCCAGCAGTGAAGGCAACATCGGCCCATACAAGGGAGGCGGCCTCGGTGGCGGATCCGGCGCAGGCTCCAGCGACGTCTCCAAGGAGGACTCGGAGGCCAGCTCCGGCCCCACCGGCGCAGAGGAAAAGGATGGCACCTGCACCACTAGCAGGCCAGGAGGAGGCGGTACGGAGGCAGAAGGTGCAGTCAGTGTCTGCCCCACCGGGAGAGCAGGAGGGGGCAGGACGGAGGCACGGGACGCAGTCGGCGTCTGCACCACCGGGCGTGCAGGGGGAGATGGGACAGGGGGCCAGCATGGCAGGGATGGTGACAGGCACTGGTAGCCAGAGAGTTTCAGTGGCTGGACCATCGCTCCGGGCTCCAGAGCCCACAGAGGGGGGTTTAATGCAACGGATTGGGTCAGTTGTTGCATCAGCTGCCAGGAAGATCCGGACCTCACAGGGTCTGGGGCTCTCGGGTGAGGGAGGCGTGAGGAAGGCCAAGGGGCCTGGGGGTCAAGGGATGGGTGGTGGGTTTGGTCTGGGTGGCACGGGTGTTTCTGGCGGACTGGGGGAAGGGGGAGGGGGTTCTTCTCCCAGCTCAGAGGGATCGTCGGGGGAAAGTTTGGGGTTGGAGATGGACTATTCCCCATGCCTTGTGGCTTTGTCCCCTTTGGGGACTGACGCTTATGAGGGTTCAGAGAGGCCACCAACTTCCCCCAACGTGATGCCCTATTCGTGGGCAGAGGCGTCAGAAGAGCTCTACCAGGACCTTGGGATTTAGAGGGGTCTGGGAGTGTTTTTTCTTGTTTTTTCCAAAATGTCTTTTATAGCTGCTACTTTTAACGTCAGAGGCTTGAGGGACCGAGTCAAAAGAGCGGCTGTTTTTGATTTCCTCGGTTCCCTTCATTTCTCTTTCTGTTTTTTGCAGGAGGTGCACTTGAAGGGTGGGGAGGATGTGAGGGATTTCCAGAAGGAGTGGAGTGGGGGGGATTCAGTGTGGAGTGTGGGGGGGGTTCATTCTGATGGGGTGGGCATTTTGTTTGGGAGGGGAGTCAGGGTGGAGGACGTTTTTGTTGTTTCTCAGGGGAGGGTTTTTGGTGCTGATATAGCAATTGGGGAATGTAGGTTGAGGGTTATTGGGGTGTATGGGTGTCAGGGGGTTGCAGATAGGGTTAGACTGTTTGAGGGGTTAGTGCCACATTGTGCGACAAATAGACTGTTGGTCATTGGGGGTGATTTTAATTGTGAGTTGGGGAGGGGGGATATGGGTGGTAGGTGCATCGCGGGGCTCATGGCTTCTTTTGGGTTGGTGGACGGGGGGAGGGCTGTCACTCCCCATTTGGATTGTCCCACATGGCGTAACTCCCGGGGGGTCGCCAGGCGGCTGGACTACATCCTCGCTTCACGGTCTTTGGGTCTGTTGTCTGGACGGGTGGTCCCTGCCTTTTTTTCGGACCATGACGGGGTCCTCCTGCGGTTTCGGTCGGCCGTTCCGGTTTTTGGGCGCGGGTACTGGAGGCTGAACTCCGTCATCCTCAGTGAGGCTGAGTTTGCCGGTGGTTTCGCCCTTTTTTTCCGGGGGCTTGAGGGACTCAGGCCATTCTTTGCCGGTGTGGTGGAGTGGTGGGAGGTGGCCAAGGAGAGGATAAGGGGGTTTGCCATTGGGTACAGCAAAAGGAGGGCGAAGAAGGCGGGGAGGGAGGTGCACCGTCTTCAACGTCTCCTCGAGTTCGAGTACACCTTGGGTAACCAAGGTGGCATTGTAGATCAGCGGGCTTGTGACTCCCTTAAAGCCGAGCTTAGGGGGGTCTATGAAGTTAGGGCCCGTGCTTTCCTATCGCGGTCACGTCGGGATTTCTTGGAGAAGGATGAGACGTGTTCTGCAGCTTTTTTTGGCAGTGTAAGGGCCGATAAGGTAAGGAAGACGATCACGGGGGTTAGGGACAGCCGGGGTCAGGTGACAACAGAAGCAGGGGAGATGGTAAGGGTCTCAACAGACCACTTCCGCTCTTTCTTCTGTGAACGGGTGGTGGATGAGGACCGCGCAGAGGCTTTTTTGCAGCTCGTGGCTCAAAGGGTTTCGCCCGACCTGGCTGAGGCTTTGGAGGCCCCTCTCTCTCTCGAGGAATTGGAGGGTGCCCTTCGTAGGATGGGCAAGCGTAAGGTTCCGGGCATCGACGGCCTGCCGGCTGAGTTTTATCTCAGGTTTTGGGATATTCTCGGCCCGGTGGTTCTAGAGGTCCTGACCGAGGTCCTCCGCACAGGGGCGCTGGGAGGGTCGATGGCTAAGGGGGTGATCTCACTTCTGTTCAAGAAGGGGGACGCCTCTGACCTTAATAACTGGCGGCCTTTGACCATGCTGTGTGTGGACTATAAGCTATTGGCTAAGGTCCTCACGGACCGTCTGTGCGCAGCTCTCCCGGATGCGGTCCATGTGGACCAGACGTGTGGGGTGGCTGGGCGCTCGTTGAGATGGAACCTCCAGCTCATCAGAGACGTCATCGCTTGGGCAGAGGATCGGGATTTGCCACTTATGGTTGTGGGTCTCGATCAGGCCAAAGCCTTTGATAGGGTTCACTGGGGTTTTATGTTCAAGGTTCTAGAGAGGATAGGGTTAGGGCGGGTTTTTGTTGGGTGGCTGCGTACCCTGTACACAGCAGTGGGGAGCACGGTTTCTGTTAATGGGCACTTGGGGGAGTTTTTTGGGTTGCACGCAGGGGTAAGACAGGGGTGTCCGCTCTCACCCCTGCTCTACGTCCTTTACATGGAGCCCCTGGCGGCGGCCATTAGGGCTGACCCGGGTGTGAAAGGTATCCTGGTACCAGGCAGCAGGGGCCTGAGGGTCAAGTTGTCGCAGTATGCGGATGACACCACACTGCTGCTGGACAACGATGCGTGTCTGAGTCGGTCTTTGGAGATCTTCCAGGACTTTGGCCGGGTGTCTGGAGCGGAGCTCAATCTCGCCAAATCCTCGGTCAAGTTCTTTGGGCAGTGGAGGAGTAGGACAGACGTACCAGGAGGGCTGTCGCTCTGTGAGGGGCCCTTGAGGATTCTTGGGGTCCACTTTGAGGCAGCCCGTAGCGCCGTGGCCAACTGGACCAGGCGCATGGAAGCAGTCCAGAAGAAGTTCACCCTCTGGAAGGCCAGGAGACTGACCTTCATGGGCAAAGTCCTGGTTCTGAAGGTGGACGTGTTGCCATCCCTCCTGTTCCTGGCATACATCTACCCTATGCCGGCCAGCATGCGGAGGCCTCTGATCCGCCTCATGTTCGGTTTCCTTTGGGGGGGAAGTTACGAGTATGTGGCGAGGGCCCGCATGCTGGCACCCATGGGGGACGGGGGGCGGGATGTGCCTCACCTCCCGCTCAAGCTGGATTGTATTTTTGTTTCCTTTTTGTTGAAGGAGTTGTCCTCTCCGGTGGTTCATCCATCAGGCCATTTCCTGCGTTTCTTTTTCGCTTACCCGGCGAGGAGGCTTATGGTCTGGAACAACTCGGGCCCCCGGGCAGAGCAGTTGCCCTGGCATTATGGCCACGCGGCCAAGTGGCTTCGGGCTCACCCCGAGGCTTTGGATCGGGACGTGGGGCCGGACCATAGGAGGCTCTATGCCGAGGTGAGGCAGGGAGTGAACGCTCCAGCCATGGTGGGCATTCCCTCTACGGTCTGGTTGTCAGTCCAACTGCCTGGCCTGGACAACGGGCTCAAGGACCTGAACTGGCTAGTGTTACATAAGAGCCTGCCGGTGCGGTCCATCATGCACCGGCATGGCCTGGCGAGGTCCGCGGGGTGCCCCAGAGCCGTGTGCTCTGGGGAAGAGACCATTAGACATGCCATGTGGGACTGTCCATTTGCGGGGGTTGTTTGGGCCAGGGCTTTGGTGCTATTGGGGAGAGTGGAGGGTGGGTTTACGCTGTCTTGGCCCAGAGTAGAGAGGGGCATAGGAAGGGTGACTGGAGGAGCACGGGGAAGGCTGGTGGCCTGGTTGATCATCAGCCTTTTCAAGCAGACAATTTGGGGGGCCAGACAGGCTTTGGTGAAAACCAACGCAGACTGGGGGGTGGAGGGTGTTGTGAGAAGGGTTGAGGGAGACTTGAGAGGGAGGATGAGGCGAGATGTGGCGAGGTGGGGTCAACATGCGGCCCTAGAACGGTGGAAAGGGGGAATGGGACTAATGTAGTAGTTTTGTCGTGCCCGAGAGTGGTTTAGTGGCTGGCATGGGGTTTTTGTTTTGTTGTGTAGTAATTGTTTTTTGGTTCGGTATAGGTATGTGATTGGTTTTGTATTATGTATGTCTGTTTTTTTTGATAATAAAATAAGAATGAAGGTAAAACTCCTCTCCCAGCTGTTTGGAGAGGAGGTAACACCTGATTTCACAAAAAAACAAAAAACAAAAAAAAAAACAAAAAAACAAAAAAAACAAAAAAAAAAAAAAAAAAAAAAAAATCTGTTCTTATCAGTTTAATATCTGATACGTCCCCTACCCGGGGACCATATATTAAATTGATTTTTGGAACAGGGAGATGGAATAGGGGCTTGCTCCGTCCACTCCACGCATCGACCTGGTCTTGCAGTATCTCCAGGAACGGTGCACTCACTCCTCCTAACTTTGTCAAAGTAAATGTTTTGGTACGCTAATCTGCGATGGGTTAAAGGCAATGCAAAAAAAAGAAATCATTAGATGGGCAACGCTCTGTTTAATCTGCGTTATGTTTCCCCGCCCTTTTTGTTAAAAAAAAAAAGAAAAGAAAAACCCTCCGTGTGTGTGTGTGTGTGTGTGTGTGTGTGTGTGTGTGTGTGTGTGTGTGTGTGTGTAAATGGCTGCATTTACATAGCGCTTTACAATTTGTTCCTCACATTTTACCCATTCACTCAGACGTTCACACACCGATGGCGGAGGCAACCATGCAAGGTGCCAACCTACCTGCTCATCAGGAGCAATTAGGGGATAAGTGTCTTTAAACAAAGCACAATTGATGCAAACACAGACAACGTGTTGTAAATGCTAGTACAGTAACATCCACCCCCCTGCGTCCTGTATCAGCCGCGCCGGGCGTGCCCGCTGGCCATAATGGGGGTTATCGCTTCTCGGCCTTTTGGCTAAGATCAAGTGGATGACCGGTGTATGCTGTTCCTGGTTTTGTTTGCTTGTTTATTATTTTTCTCACATTTCCACAGTCGTGCGGTGTATGGGACTGGAAATTGAGTTTTTTTTATTGTTTGTGCTGGCTTCTCCCTACGATGGCCAGCACTCCACGGCAGTCGACCCCTAGGGCTGGGTTACGGTTTTCGGCGAGGTTCATATGGAAGGATGGAACGATGCCCATGTGGAACAGAGATGTGTTTGTGGATGGTGTCATCATGACTCAACTCAAGTTGAAGGCGGACGATATTTTTTGCATCCAGCACAATGCCCAGGAGAGGGGCTACGATGTTTCCTTCAGATCCAGTTTGGGGCTCCAGGGGGTTTTGGAGGACTGCAAGCGGATGGAGGCTGATGTCGGACCCCTCAGCCATTTCGAGGTGTTTTCTCTGGACAGGCTGAATTTTCGAGTTATCAATGTCACAATGTACAACCCGTACGTGATTGATAAGGAGGTGACTGATTTTTTGGCCCCCTACGCTGAGGTGATATCTGAGGTCCGGAGGATCAGAGACAGACGTGGGATCTGGACGGGGCGGAGGCAGGTGCAGGTGCTCCTAAAGGCTGTTCCCGGTGGCTGTGACGGGCTGGCTCATCCCCCAGCCTTCTTTTCCTTGGGGCCTGATAGGGGGTATTTGTTTTATAACAACCAGCCCCCTTTCTGCCGAAGGTGCCGGGTGGCAGGGCACTCTGATGGAAAGTGTGGGGAGGTGAGGTGCCACCATTGCAAGGAGGAGGGCCACATGGCTAAAGATTGTAAGGTTGGTAAGAAATGCCACAACTGCAGTTCCACCGACCACCTGGTGAGGGCCTGTCCCCAGGAGCGGCGGTATTCGTCAGTGGTGGTGATGGGGAAGGAGCTTGCACCGAAGACCGGAGAGGAGGAAGAAAGTGCACCAGTGGCACCAGCACCAGCACCAATAGAGGCGTTTCCTGTGGAGAAGGACGCAGAGGCGGAGACGGTACTCCTGGTTGGCAACAAGACAGTTTCCCCTTTGTCTTCCGATGGAGAGGCGATGGACGAGGAGGAGGTGGTCGGTGGAGCCAGCGGAGCCAGTGGAGCCAGTGGAGCCAGAAAACGGAGGTTAAGGGTTAAAAGGACTACACCTGGGTCAGAAGGTATGGGGGCAGGGGAAATTACCGGTGGGGGCCCACAAAAAAAGGTAAGGGGAGGGAAGGGAGGTAGGGTGGCCCTCTTAGTGCAACAGGTCGGTGGGGAGCAGGGGTTGGTGGGGGAGTGGGTTTGGCGGATGTTGAGGCTGAGGGGGAGGGGGTTTGTTTACCGGTTTCCCCTGTCCTGGACAGTATGGACAGTATGGACCCTTTTGAGACTCCAAGCCTTGGGGAAGGGTTACAGGTGGGAGCACCCAACACTTTGCCTGCTTCTTGGGATAAGGGGGAGGATGGGGAGGACAGTTAAAAGTGGGGGTAGGGGTATTATTGTGGGTTGGTTTTTTGTTTATTTTATTTTTATTATTGTCAATGGCTTTCACAGTGGGCACTTTTAATGCACGGGGGTTGAGGGGTTCTGTTAAGAGGAGGGGCTTTTTTGATTATGTTGCCTCACTCAGGCTTACCGTTTGTTTTGTTCAAGAGGTGCACTTACGGGATGGGAGGGATTGTGGTGTGTTTTCAAAGGAATGGGACAAGGGGGAATCGTTTTGGTCAGTGGGGGGGGTTCACTCATCTGGTGTGGGGATACTGTTTGGAAACCGGGAGGCAAGGGTGGTGGGTTCTTTTGTAATTGTGCAGGGGAGGGTTATGGGGGTTGATGTGAATATTGGGGTTTTGAAATTGAGGGTGGTGGTGGTGTACGGGCCACAGAGGGCGGGTGAAAGGAGTGCCATGATGGAGGCTTTAAGGCCTTTTTTTGCCACAAACAGGCAGATGGTGGTGGGGGGTGATTTTAATGTGGATCTGGGGAGGGTGGGTGATCCAAGTGCTGGGTGTGTGGGTTCTTTTTTTAAGGGGCAGGGGCTTGTGGATGGAGGGAAGGCACTTACCCCTCGAATAGATGGTCCCACATGGCGTAACTCCCGGGGGGTAGCCAGGCGTCTCGATTATGTGTTTTTTTCTCGGTCCTTGGTCCTATTGTCGGGCCGGGTGGTCCCTGTTTTTTTCTCTGACCATGATGGGCTCCTCTTTCGGGTCCGGTCTAGCGCTCCTGTTTTCGGCCCCGGGTACTGGAGGTTGAACTCCAGTGTCCTTGGCGAGGATGAGTTCTGCAGTAGCTTTGTCTCCTTTTTCCGGGGGCTCGAGGGACTTAGGGCTTTGTTTTCTGGTGTGGTGGAGTGGTGGGAGGGGGCTAAGGAGAGGATAAAGGGGTTTTGTATTATGTATTGTCAACGGAGGGCGAAGGAGGCGGGGAGGGAAGTGCTCCGTCTTCAACACCTCCTCGAGCTCGAGTACACTTTGGGTAACCTAGGTGGCGCTGTAGACCAGCGGGCTTGTGACTCCCTTAAGACAGAACTTAGGGATGTCTATGAGGATAAGGCCCGTGCTTACCTGACGCGGTCACGTCGTGAGTTCTTGGAGAAGAATGAGACGTGTTCCGCAGCCTTTTTCAGCAGCGTGAGGGCTGATAAGGGAAGGAAGGTGATATCGGGAGTTAGGGACAGTCAGGGTCAGGTGGTTACTGAGACAGGGGAGATGGTAAGGGTCGCAACCGATCACTTCCGCTCCTTCTTCTGTGAACGAGTGGTGGATGAGGAGCGAGCAGAGGCTTTTTTGCAGCTTGTGGCTCAGAGGGTACCGTCAGACCTGGCTGAGGCTTTGGAGGCCCCTCTCTCTCTCGAGGAATTGGAGGGTGCCCTTCGTAGAATGGGCAAGCGTAAGGTTCCGGGCATCGATGGCCTGCCGGCTGAGTTTTATCTCATGTTTTGGGATATTCTCGGCCCGGTGGTTCTCGAGGTCCTGACCGAGGTCCTCCGCACAGGGGCACTGGGAGGGTCAATGGCTAAGGGGGTGATCTCACTTCTGTTTAAGAAGGGGGACGCCTCTGACCTTAAGAACTGGCGGCCATTGACCATGCTGTGTGTTGATTACAAGCTTTTGGCTAAGGTTCTCACAGACCGTCTGTGCACAGCTCTCCCAGATGCGGTCCATGTGGATCAGACGTGTGGGGTGGCTGGGCGCTCGTTGAGATGGAATCTCCAGCTCATCAGAGACGTCATCGCTTGGGCAGAGGATCGGGACCTGCCACTTATGGTGGTGGGTCTTGATCAGGCCAAAGCCTTTGATAGGGTTCACTGGGGTTTTATGTTCAAAGTTTTAGAGAGAATAGGCTTAGGGCGGGTTTTTGTTGGGTGGCTGCGTACTCTGTACACAGCAGTGGGGAGCACGGTTTCTGTTAATGGGCACTTGGGGGAGTTTTTTGGGTTGCACGCAGGGGTAAGACAGGGGTGTCCGCTCTCTCCCCTGCTCTACGTCCTTTATATGGAGCCCCTGGCGGCGGCCATTAGGGCTGACCCGGGTGTGAAGGGTATCCTGGTACCAGGCAGCAGGGGCCTGAGGGTCAAGTTGTCGCAGTATGCGGATGATACCACACTGCTACTGGACAACGATGCGTGTCTGAGTCGGTCTTTGGAGATCTTCCAGGACTTTGGCCGGGTGTCTGGCGCGGAGCTCAACCGTGCTAAATCCTCGGTTAAGTTCTTTGGGCGGTGGAAGAGTAGGTCAGACGTACCAGGAGGGCTGTCGCTCTGTGAAGGGGCCCTGAGGATTCTTGGGGTCCTCTTTGAGGCAGCCCACAGTGCCACGGTCAACTGGACCAGGCGAATAGATGCAGTTCATAAAAAGTTTGCCCTCTGGAAGGCCAGGAGACTGACCTTTACGGGGAAGGTACTGGTTTTGAAGGTAGACGTGTTGCCGTCCCTCCTGTACCTGGCGTACATCTTTCCGATGCCGGCCAGCATGCGGAGGCCGCTCACTCGGCTTGTGTTTCGTTTCATGTGGGGGGGGAGTTATGAATACGTGGCGAGGGCACGCATGTTGGCTCCGGTGGGGGAAGGGGGGAGGGACGTGCCCCATTTCCCACTCAAGTTGGACTGCATTTTTGTTTCTTTTTTGCTCAAAGAATTGTCCTCTCCGGTAGTCCATCCATCTGGCTACTTCCTCCGGTTCTACTTTGCCTACCCGGCAAGGAGGGTCATGGCCTGGTCCAATTCGGCCCCCCGGGCGGAGCAGTTGCCGTGGCATTTTGGCCACGCGGCAAAGTGGCTGCGGGCTCATCCTGGGGTTTTGGAAGGGGATGTGGGGTTGGACCAGAAGAGGCTCTATGCCGAGGTGAGACAGGGAGTGACCGCGCCAGCTGTGGTGGGGATACCCGCTACAGTTTGGTTGTCGGTACAACTGCCTGGCCTGGACAATGGGCTCAAGGATTTAGGATGGCTGATGTTACACAGGAGTTTGCCGGTGCGTGAGATCATGCACCGGCATGGCTTGGCGAGATCCCCGGTGTGCCCCAGAGCTGGTTGCTTTGTGGACGAGACTATTAGACACGTCATGTGGGACTGTCCTTTTGCAGGGGTGGTGTGGGCTAGGGCATCTGTGTTGATTGGGAGGTTGGAGGGGAGTGTTGGGGTCACATGGGCAAGATTGGAGAGAGGGATTGGGAGAGCTGGGGGGGGGCGTAGGGGGCGTCTCCTGCAATGGCTGCTCATGGGCCTTTTTAAGAAGGGGCTGTGGGAGGCCAGACAGGCTCTGGTTAAAAAGGCGGTGGATTGGGGGGTGGAGGGGGTTGTTAGGAGAGTAGAGGGGGACGTAAAGGGAAGGATGCGGTGGGATGTGAAGAGGTGGGGACATCATGCTGCTAGGGAGAGATGGAAGGGGGGTTTAGGTTTGATGGAAGGGATGTAGTGGTTGCTTAGGATATTGACATATGGTTTTTTTTTTGTGGAGACCGGAAAGTGCATAAGTGGAAAATGGGGACATGGTTTTTTGTCTTGGATAGTGGGCTATTGTTTTGGGTGGGATAAAGGGAGGTTTTGGTTAACAGTGGGTGGTTTAATTTGGGGTTCATTTTCATTTTCAACTGTAACAGGGACAGCATACAATAAGGAACATAAAATGAAAATGTAGAAATGCAAATGTTCAGGAAAGTTTTGTTTGGATTAGTAGGGAAAGGTAAATTAAGAATGTGTGCACATGTATGGGTGTTTTAAATAGTATGATAGGAAGTCGTTTTGTAGTTTGTATGGTATAGGGACAGATAGGATGTGATAACATGTATATGATTATTTTTGATATAAAATTAAGAAAGAAGGTAAAAACTCCCCTCCCAGCTGGTTGGAGGGGAGGAGAAGCCCGATTTCACAAAAAAAAAAAAAAAAAAAAAAAAAATCTGTTCTTATCAGTTTAATATCTGATACGTCCCCTACCCGGGGACCATATATTAAATTGATTTTTGGAACATGGAGATGGAATAGGGGCTTGCTCCGTCCACTCCACGCATCAACCTGGTCTTGCAGTATCTCCAGGAACGGTGCACTCACTCCTCCTAACTTTGTCAAAGTAAATGTTTTGGTACGCTAATCTGCGATGGGTTAAAGGCAATGCAAAAAAAAAATCATTAGATGGGCAACGCTCTGTTTAATCTGCGTTATGTTTCCCCGCCCTTTTTGTTAAAAAAAAAAAGAAAAGAAAAACCCTCCGTGTGTGTGTGTGTGTGTGTGTGTGTGTGTGTGTGTGTGTGTGTGTGTAAATGGCTGCATTTACATAGCGCTTTACAATTTGTTCCTCACATTTTACCCATTCACTCAGACGTTCACACACCGATGGCGGAGGCAACCATGCAAGGTGCCAACCTACCTGCTCATCAGGAGCAATTAGGGGATAAGTGTCTTTAAACAAAGCACAATTGATGCAAACACAGACAACGTGTTGTAAATGCTAGTACAGTAACATCCACCCCCCTGCGTCCTGTATCAGCCGCGCCGGGCGTGCCCGCTGGCCATAATGGGGGTTATCGCTTCTCGGCCTTTTGGCTAAGATCAAGTGGATGACCGGTGTATGCTGTTCCTGGTTTTGTTTGCTTGTTTATTATTTTTCTCACATTTCCACAGTCGTGCGGTGTATGGGACTGGAAATTGAGTTTTTTTTATTGTTTGTGCTGGCTTCTCCCTACGATGGCCAGCACTCCACGGCAGTCGACCCCTAGGGCTGGGTTACGGTTTTCGGCGAGGTTCATATGGAAGGATGGAACGATGCCCATGTGGAACAGAGATGTGTTTGTGGATGGTGTCATCATGACTCAACTCAAGTTGAAGGCGGACGATATTTTTTGCATCCAGCACAATGCCCAGGAGAGGGGCTACGATGTTTCCTTCAGATCCAGTTTGGGGCTCCAGGGGGTTTTGGAGGACTGCAAGCGGATGGAGGCTGATGTCGGACCCCTCAGCCATTTCGAGGTGTTTTCTCTGGACAGGCTGAATTTTCGAGTTATCAATGTCACAATGTACAACCCGTACGTGATCGATAAGGAGGTGACTGATTTTTTGGCCCCCTACGCTGAGGTGATATCTGAGGTCCGGAGGATCAGAGACAGACGTGGGATCTGGACGGGGCGGAGGCAGGTGCAGGTGCTCCTAAAGGTTGTTCCCGGTGGCTGTGACGGGCTGGCTCATCCCCCAGCCTTCTTTTCCTTGGGGCCTGATAGGGGGTATTTGTTTTATAATAACCAGCCCCCTTTCTGCCGAAGGTGCCGGGTGGCAGGGCACTCTGACGGAAAGTGTGGGGAGGTGAGGTGCCACCATTGCAAGGAGGAGGGCCACATGGCTAAAGATTGTAAGGTTGGTAAGAAATGCCACAACTGCAGTTCCACCGACCACCTGGTGAGGGCCTGTCCCCAGGAGCGGCGGTATTCGTCAGTGGTGGTGATGGGGAAGGAGCTTGCGCCGAAGACCGGAGAGGAGGAAGAAAGTGCACCAGTGGCACCAGCACCAGCACCAATAGAGGCGATTCCTGTGGAGAAGGACGCAGAGGCGGAGACGGTACTCCTGGTTGGCAACAAGACAGTTTCCCCTTTGTCTTCCGATGGAGAGGCGATGGATGAGGAGGAGGTGGTCGGTGGAGCCAGCGGAGCCAGTGGAGCCAGTGGAGCCAGAAAACGGAGGTTAAGGGTTAAAAGGACTACACCTGGGTCAGAAGGTATGGGGGCAGGGGAAATTACCGGTGGGGGCCCACAAAAAAAGGTAAGGGGAGGGAAGGGAGGTAGGGTTGCCCTCTTAGTGCAACAGGTCGGTGGGGAGCAGGGGGTTGGTGGGGGAGTGGGTTTGGCGGATGTTGAGGCTGAGGGGGAGGGGGGTGGTTTACCGGTTTCCCCTGTCCTGGACAGTATGGACAGTATGGACCTTTTTGAGACTCCAAGCCTTGGGGAAGGGTTACAGGTGGGAGCACCCAACACTTTGCCTGCTTCTTGGGATAAGGGGGAGGATGGGGAGGACAGTTAAAAGTGGGGGTAGGGGTATTATTGTGGGTTGGTTTTTTGTTTAATTTAATTTTATTATTGTCAATGGCTTTCACAGTGGGCACTTTTAATGCACGGGGGTTGAGGGGTTCTGTTAAGAGGAGGGGCTTTTTTGATTATGTTGCCTCACTCAGGCTTACCGTTTGTTTTGTTCAAGAGGTGCACTTACGGGATGGGAGGGATTGTGGTGTGTTTTCAAAGGAATGGGACAAGGGGGAATCGTTTTGGTCAGTGGGGGGGGTTCACTCATCTGGTGTGGGGATACTGTTTGGAAATCGGGAGGCAAGGGTGGTGGGTTCTTTTGTAATTGTGCAGGGGAGGGTTATGGGGGTTGATGTGAATATTGGGGTTTTGAAATTGAGGGTGGTGGTGGTGTACGGGCCACAGAGGGCGGGTGAAAGGAGTGCCATGATGGAGGCTTTAAGGCCTTTTTTTGCCACAAACAGGCAGATGGTGGTGGGGGGTGATTTTAATGTGGATCTGGGGAGGGTGGGTGATCCAAGTGCTGGATGTGTGGGTTCTTTTTTTAAGGGGCAGGGGCTTGTGGATGGAGGGAAGGCACTTACCCCTCGAATAGATGGTCCCACATGGCGTAACTCCCGGGGGGTAGCCAGGCGTCTCGATTATGTGTTTTTTTCTCGGTCCTTGGTCCTATTGTCGGGCCGGGTGGTCCCTGTTTTTTTCTCTGACCATGATGGGCTCCTCTTTCGGGTCCGGTCTAGCGCTCCTGTTTTCGGCCCCGGGTACTGGAGGTTGAACTCCAGTGTCCTTGGCGAGGATGAGTTCTGCAGTAGCTTTGTCTCCTTTTTCCGGGGGCTCGAGGGACTTAGGGCTTTGTTTTCTGGTGTGGTGGAGTGGTGGGAGGGGGCTAAGGAGAGGATAAAGGGGTTTTGTATTATGTATTGTCAACGGAGGGCGAAGGAGGCGGGGAGGGAAGTGCTCCGTCTTCAACACCTCCTCGAGCTCGAGTACACTTTGGGTAACCTAGGTGGCGCTGTAGACCAGCGGGCTTGTGACTCCCTTAAGACAGAACTTAGGGATGTCTATGAGGATAAGGCCCGTGCTTACCTGACGCGGTCACGTCGTGAGTTCTTGGAGAAGAATGAGACGTGTTCCGCAGCCTTTTTCAGCAGCGTGAAGGCTGATAAGGGAAGGAAGGTGATATCGGGAGTTAGGGACAGTCAGGGTCAGGTGGTTACTGAGACAGGGGAGATGGTAAGGGTCGCAACCGATCACTTCCGCTCCTTCTTCTGTGAACGAGTGGTGGATGAGGAGCGAGCAGAGGCTTTTGTGCAGCTTGTGGCTCAGAGGGTACCGTCAGACCTGGCTGAGGCTTTGGAGGCCCCTCTCTCTCTCGAGGAATTGGAGGGTGCCCTTCGTAGAATGGGCAAGCGTAAGGTTCCGGGCATCGATGGCCTGCCGGCTGAGTTTTATCTCATGTTTTGGGATATTCTCGGCCCGGTGGTTCTCGAGGTCCTGACCGAGGTCCTCCGCACAGGGGCACTGGGAGGGTCAATGGCTAAGGGGGTGATCTCACTTCTGTTTAAGAAGGGGGACGCCTCTGACCTTAAGAACTGGCGGCCATTGACCATGCTGTGTGTTGATTACAAGCTTTTGGCTAAGGTTCTCACAGACCGTCTGTGCACAGCTCTCCCAGATGCGGTCCATGTGGACCAGACGTGTGGGGTGGCTGGGCGCTCGTTGAGATGGAATCTCCAGCTCATCAGAGACGTCATCGCTTGGGCAGAGGATCGGGACCTGCCACTTATGGTGGTGGGTCTTGATCAGGCCAAAGCCTTTGATAGGGTTCACTGGGGTTTTATGTTCAAAGTTTTAGAGAGAATAGGCTTAGGGCGGGTTTTTGTTGGGTGGCTGCGTACTCTGTACACAGCAGTGGGGAGCACGGTTTCTGTTAATGGGCACTTGGGGGAGTTTTTTGGGTTGCACGCAGGGGTAAGACAGGGGTGTCCGCTCTCTCCCCTGCTCTACGTCCTTTATATGGAGCCCCTGGCGGCGGCCATTAGGGCTGACCCGGGTGTGAAGGGTATCCTGGTACCAGGCAGCAGGGGCCTGAGGGTCAAGTTGTCGCAGTATGCGGATGATACCACACTGCTACTGGACAACGATGCGTGTCTGAGTCGGTCTTTGGAGATCTTCCAGGACTTTGGCCGGGTGTCTGGCGCGGAGCTCAACCGTGCTAAATCCTCGGTTAAGTTCTTTGGGCGGTGGAAGAGTAGGTCAGACGTACCAGGAGGGCTGTCGCTCTGTGAAGGGGCCCTGAGGATTCTTGGGGTCCTCTTTGAGGCAGCCCACAGTGCCACGGTCAACTGGACCAGGCGAATAGATGCAGTTCATAAAAAGTTTGCCCTCTGGAAGGCCAGGAGACTGACCTTTACGGGGAAGGTACTGGTTTTGAAGGTAGACGTGTTGCCGTCCCTCCTGTACCTGGCGTACATCTTTCCGATGCCGGCCAGCATGCGGAGGCCGCTCACTCGGCTTGTGTTTCGTTTCATGTGGGGGGGGAGTTATGAATACGTGGCGAGGGCACGCATGTTGGCTCCGGTGGGGGAAGGGGGGAGGGACGTGCCCCATTTCCCACTCAAGTTGGACTGCATTTTTGTTTCTTTTTTGCTCAAAGAATTGTCCTCTCCGGTAGTCCATCCATCGGGCTACTTCCTCCGGTTCTACTTTGCCTACCCGGCAAGGAGGGTCATGGCCTGGTCCAATTCGGCCCCCCGGGCGGAGCAGTTGCCGTGGCATTTTGGCCACGCGGCAAAGTGGCTGCGGGCTCATCCTGGGGTTTTGGAAGGGGATGTGGGGTTGGACCAGAAGAGGCTCTATGCCGAGGTGAGACAGGGAGTGACCGCGCCAGCTGTGGTGGGGATACCCGCTACAGTTTGGTTGTCGGTACAACTGCCTGGCCTGGACAATGGGCTCAAGGATTTAGGATGGCTGATGTTACACAGGAGTTTGCCGGTGCGTGAGATCATGCACCGGCATGGCTTGGCGAGATCCCCGGTGTGCCCCAGAGCTGGTTGCTTTGTGGACGAGACTATTAGACACGTCATGTGGGACTGTCCTTTTGCAGGGGTGGTGTGGGCTAGGGCATCTGTGTTGATTGGGAGGTTGGAGGGGAGTGTTGGGGTCACATGGGCAAGATTGGAGAGAGGGATTGGGAGAGCTGGGGGGGGGCGTAGGGGGCGTCTCCTGCAATGGCTGCTCATGGGCCTTTTTAAGAAGGGGCTGTGGGAGGCCAGACAGGCTCTGGTTAAAAAGGCGGTGGATTGGGGGGTGGAGGGGGTTGTTAGGAGAGTAGAGGGGGACGTAAAGGGAAGGATGCGGTGGGATGTGAAGAGGTGGGGACATCATGCTGCTAGGGAGAGATGGAAGGGGGGTTTAGGTTTGATGGAAGGGATGTAGTGGTTGCTTAGGATATTGACATATGGTTTTTTGTGGAGACCGGAAAGTGCATAAGTGGAAAATGGGGACATGGTTTTTTGTCTTGGATAGTGGGCTATTGTTTTGGGTGGGATAAAGGGAGGTTTTGGTTAACAGTGGGTGGTTTAATTTGGGGTTCATTTTCATTTTCAACTGTAACAGGGACAGCATACAATAAGGAACATAAAATGAAAATGTAGAAATGCAAATGTTCAAGAAAGTTTTGTTTGGATTAGTAGGGAAAGGTAAATTAAGAATGTGTGCACATGTATGGGTGTTTTAAATAGTATGATAGGAAGTCGTTTTGTAGTTTGTATGGTATAGGGACAGATAGGATGTGATAACATGTATATGATTATTTTTGATATAAAATTAAGAAAGAAGGTAAAAACTCCCCTCCCAGCTGGTTGGAGGGGAGGAGAAGCCCGATTTCACACAAAAAAAAAAAAAAAAAAAAAAAAAAATCTGTTCTTATCAGTTTAATATCTGATACGTCCCCTACCCGGGGACCATATATTAAATTGATTTTTGGAACAGGGAGATGGAATAGGGGCTTGCTCCGTCCACTCCACGCATCGACCTGGTCTTGCAGTATCTCCAGGAACGGTGCACTCACTCCTCCTAACTTTGTCAAAGTAAATGTTTTGGTACGCTAATCTGCGATGGGTTAAAGGCAATGCAAAAAAAAGAAATCATTAGATGGGCAACGCTCTGTTTAATCTGCGTTATGTTTCCCCGCCCTTTTTGTTAAAAAAAAAAAGAAAAGAAAAACCCTCTGTGTGTGTGTGTGTGTGTGTGTGTGTGTGTGTGTGTGTGTGTGTGTGTGTGTGTAAATGGCTGCATTTACATAGCGCTTTACAATTTGTTCCTCACATTTTACCCATTCACTCAGACGTTCACACACCGATGGCGGAGGCAACCATGCAAGGTGCCAACCTACCTGCTCATCAGGAGCAATTAGGGGATAAGTGTCTTTAAACAAAGCACAATTGATGCAAACACAGACAACGTGTTGTAAATGCTAGTACAGTAACATCCACCCCCCTGCGTCCTGTATCAGCCGCGCCGGGCGTGCCCGCTGGCCATAATGGGGGTTATCGCTTCTCGGCCTTTTGGCTAAGATCAAGTGTAGTATCTGTTCTTATCAGTTTAATATCTGATACGTCCCCTACCCGGGGACCATATATTAAATTGATTTTTGGAACAGGGAGATGGAATAGGGGCTTGCTCCGTCCACTCCACGCATCGACCTGGTCTTGCAGTATCTCCAGGAACGGTGCACTCACTCCTCCTAACTTTGTCAAAGTAAATGTTTTGGTACGCTAATCTGCGATGGGTTAAAGGCAATGCAAAAAAAAGAAATCATTAGATGGGCAACGCTCTGTTTAATCTGCGTTATGTTTCCCCGCCCTTTTTGTTAAAAAAAAGAAAGAAAAGAAAAACCCTCCGTGTGTGTGTGTGTGTGTGTGTGTGTGTGTGTGTGTGTGTGTGTGTGTGTGTAAATGGCTGCATTTACATAGCGCTTTACAATTTGTTCCTCACATTTTACCCATTCACTCAGACGTTCACACACCGATGGCGGAGGCAACCATGCAAGGTGCCAACCTACCTGCTCATCAGGAGCAATTAGGGGATAAGTGTCTTTAAACAAAGCACAATTGATGCAAACACAGACAACGTGTTGTAAATGCTAGTACAGTAACATCCACCCCCCTGCGTCCTGTATCAGCCGCGCCGGGCGTGCCCGCTGGCCATAATGGGGGTTATCGCTTCTCGGCCTTTTGGCTAAGATCAAGTGTAGTATCTGTTCTTATCAGTTTAATATCTGATACGTCCCCTACCCGGGGACCATATATTAAATTGATTTTTGGAACAGGGAGATGGAATAGGGGCTTGCTCCGTCCACTCCACGCATCGACCTGGTCTTGCAGTATCTCCAGGAACGGTGCACTCACTCCTCCTAACTTTGTCAAAGTAAATGTTTTGGTACGCTAATCTGCGATGGGTTAAAGGCAATGCAAAAAAAAGAAATCATTAGATGGGCAACGCTCTGTTTAATCTGCGTTATGTTTCCCCGCCCTTTTTGTTAAAAAAAAAAAGAAAAGAAAAACCCTCCGTGTGTGTGTGTGTGTGTGTGTGTGTGTGTGTGTGTGTGTGTGTGTGTGTAAATGGCTGCATTTACATAGCGCTTTACAATTTGTTCCTCACATTTTACCCATTCACTCAGACGTTCACACACCGATGGCGGAGGCAACCATGCAAGGTGCCAACCTACCTGCTCATCAGGAGAAATTAGGGGATAAGTGTCTTTAAACAAAGCACAATTGATGCAAACACAGACAACGTGTTGTAAATGCTAGTACAGTAACATCCACCCCCCTGCGTCCTGTATCAGCCGCGCCGGGCGTGCCCGCTGGCCATAATGGGGGTTATCGCTTCTCGGCCTTTTGGCTAAGATCAAGTGTAGTATCTGTTCTTATCAGTTTAATATCTGATACGTCCCCTACCCGGGGACCATATATTAAATTGATTTTTGGAACAGGGAGATGGAATAGGGGCTTGCTCCGTCCACTCCACGCATCGACCTGGTCTTGCAGTATCTCCAGGAACGGTGCACTCACTCCTCCTAACTTTGTCAAAGTAAATGTTTTGGTACGCTAATCTGCGATGGGTTAAAGGCAATGCAAAAAAAATAAATCATTAGATGGGCAACGCTCTGTTTAATCTGCGTTATGTTTCCCCCGCCCTTTTTGTTAAAAAAAAAAAGAAAAGAAAAACCCTCCGTGTGTGTGTGTGTGTGTGTGTGTGTGTGTGTGTGTGTGTGTGTAAATGGCTGCATTTACATAGCGCTTTACAATTTGTTCCTCACATTTTACCCATTCACTCAGACGTTCACACACCGATGGCGGAGGCAACCATGCAAGGTGCCAACCTACCTGCTCATCAGGAGCAATTAGGGGATAAGTGTCTTTAAACAAAGCACAATTGATGCAAACACAGACAACGTGTTGTAAATGCTAGTACAGTAACATCCACCCCCCTGCGTCCTGTATCAGCCGCGCCGGGCGTGCCCGCTGGCCATAATGGGGGCTATCGCTTCTCGGCCTTTTGGCTAAGATCAAGTGGATGACCGGTGTATGCTGTTCCTGGTTTTGTTTGCTTGTTTATTATTTTTCTCACATTTCCACAGTCGTGCGGTGTATGGGACTGGAAATTGATTTTTTTTTTTTTTATTGTTTGTGCTGGCTTCTCCCTACGATGGCCAGCACTCCACGGCAGTCGACCCCTAGGGCTGGGTTACGGTTTTCGGCGAGGTTCATATGGAAGGATGGAACGATGCCCATGTGGAACAGAGATGTGTTTGTGGATGGTGTCATCATGACTCAACTCAAGTTGAAGGCGGACGATATTTTTTGCATCCAGCACAATGCCCAGGAGAGGGGCTACGATGTTTCCTTCAGATCCAGTTTGGGGCTCCAGGGGGTTTTGGAGGACTGCAAGCGGATGGAGGCTGATGTCGGACCCCTCAGCCATTTCGAGGTGTTTTCTCTGGACAGGCTGAATTTTCGAGTTATCAATGTCACAATGTACAACCCGTACGTGATTGATAAGGAGGTGACTGATTTTTTGGCCCCCTACGCTGAGGTGATATCTGAGGTCCGGAGGATCAGAGACAGACGTGGGATCTGGACGGGGCGGAGGCAGGTGCAGGTGCTCCTAAAGGCTGTTCCCGGTGGCTGTGACGGGCTGGCTCATCCCCCAGCCTTCTTTTCCTTGGGGCCTGATAGGGGGTATTTGTTTTATAACAACCAGCCCCCTTTCTGCCGAAGGTGCCGGGTGGCAGGGCACTCTGATGGAAAGTGTGGGGAGGTGAGGTGCCACCATTGCAAGGAGGAGGGCCACATGGCTAAAGATTGTAAGGTTGGTAAGAAATGCCACAACTGCAGTTCCACCGACCACCTGGTGAGGGCCTGTCCCCAGGAGCGGCGGTATTCGTCAGTGGTGGTGATGGGGAAGGAGCTTGCACCGAAGACCGGAGAGGAGGAAGAAAGTGCACCAGTGGCACCAGCACCAGCACCAATAGAGGCGTTTCCTGTGGAGAAGGACGCAGAGGCGGAGACGGTACTCCTGGTTGGCAACAAGACAGTTTCCCCTTTGTCTTCCGATGGAGAGGCGATGGACGAGGAGGAGGTGGTCGGTGGAGCCAGCGGAGCCAGTGGAGCCAGTGGAGCCAGAAAACGGAGGTTAAGGGTTAAAAGGACTACACCTGGGTCAGAAGGTATGGGGGCAGGGGAAATTACCGGTGGGGGCCCACAAAAAAAGGTAAGGGGAGGGAAGGGAGGTAGGGTGGCCCTCTTAGTGCAACAGGTCGGTGGGGAGCAGGGGGTTGGTGGGGGAGTGGGTTTGGCGGATGTTGAGGCTGAGGGGGAGGGGGTTTGTTTACCGGTTTCCCCTGTCCTGGACAGTATGGACAGTATGGACCCTTTTGAGACTCCAAGCCTTGGGGAAGGGTTACAGGTGGGAGCACCCAACACTTTGCCTGCTTCTTGGGATAAGGGGGAGGATGGGGAGGACAGTTAAAAGTGGGGGTAGGGGTATTATTGTGGGTTGGTTTTTTGTTTAATTTAATTTTATTATTGTCAATGGCTTTCACAGTGGGCACTTTTAATGCACGGGGGTTGAGGGGTTCTGTTAAGAGGAGGGGCTTTTTTGATTATGTTGCCTCACTCAGGCTTACCGTTTGTTTTGTTCAAGAGGTGCACTTACGGGATGGGAGGGATTGTGGTGTGTTTTCAAAGGAATGGGACAAGGGGGAATCGTTTTGGTCAGTGGGGGGGGTTCACTCATCTGGTGTGGGGATACTGTTTGGAAACCGGGAGGCAAGGGTGGTGGGTTCTTTTGTAATTGTGCAGGGGAGGGTTATGGGGGTTGATGTGAATATTGGGGTTTTGAAATTGAGGGTGGTGGTGGTGTACGGGCCACAGAGGGCGGGTGAAAGGAGTGCCATGATGGAGGCTTTAAGGCCTTTTTTTGCCACAAACAGGCAGATGGTGGTGGGGGGTGATTTTAATGTGGATCTGGGGAGGGTGGGTGATCCAAGTGCTGGGTGTGTGGGTTCTTTTTTTAAGGGGCAGGGGCTTGTGGATGGAGGGAAGGCACTTACCCCTCGAATAGATGGTCCCACATGGCGTAACTCCCGGGGGGTAGCCAGGCGTCTCGATTATGTGTTTTTTTCTCGGTCCTTGGTCCTATTGTCGGGCCGGGTGGTCCCTGTTTTTTTCTCTGACCATGATGGGCTCCTCTTTCGGGTCCGGTCTAGCGCTCCTGTTTTCGGCCCCGGGTACTGGAGGTTGAACTCCAGTGTCCTTGGCGAGGATGAGTTCTGCAGTAGCTTTGTCTCCTTTTTCCGGGGGCTCGAGGGACTTAGGGCTTTGTTTTCTGGTGTGGTGGAGTGGTGGGAGGGGGCTAAGGAGAGGATAAAGGGGTTTTGTATTATGTATTGTCAACGGAGGGCGAAGGAGGCGGGGAGGGAAGTGCTCCGTCTTCAACACCTCCTCGAGCTCGAGTACACTTTGGGTAACCTAGGTGGCGCTGTAGACCAGCGGGCTTGTGACTCCCTTAAGACAGAACTTAGGGATGTCTATGAGGATAAGGCCCGTGCTTACCTGACGCGGTCACGTCGTGAGTTCTTGGAGAAGAATGAGACGTGTTCCGCAGCCTTTTTCAGCAGCGTGAGGGCTGATAAGGGAAGGAAGGTGATATCGGGAGTTAGGGACAGTCAGGGTCAGGTGGTTACTGAGACAGGGGAGATGGTAAGGGTCGCAACCGATCACTTCCGCTCCTTCTTCTGTGAACGAGTGGTGGATGAGGAGCGAGCAGAGGCTTTTTTGCAGCTTGTGGCTCAGAGGGTACCGTCAGACCTGGCTGAGGCTTTGGAGGCCCCTCTCTCTCTCGAGGAATTGGAGGGTGCCCTTCGTAGAATGGGCAAGCGTAAGGTTCCGGGCATCGATGGCCTGCCGGCTGAGTTTTATCTCATGTTTTGGGATATTCTCGGCCCGGTGGTTCTCGAGGTCCTGACCGAGGTCCTCCGCACAGGGGCACTGGGAGGGTCAATGGCTAAGGGGGTGATCTCACTTCTGTTTAAGAAGGGGGACGCCTCTGACCTTAAGAACTGGCGGCCATTGACCATGCTGTGTGTTGATTACAAGCTTTTGGCTAAGGTTCTCACAGACCGTCTGTGCACAGCTCTCCCAGATGCGGTCCATGTGGATCAGACGTGTGGGGTGGCTGGGCGCTCGTTGAGATGGAATCTCCAGCTCATCAGAGACGTCATCGCTTGGGCAGAGGATCGGGACCTGCCACTTATGGTGGTGGGTCTTGATCAGGCCAAAGCCTTTGATAGGGTTCACTGGGGTTTTATGTTCAAAGTTTTAGAGAGAATAGGCTTAGGGCGGGTTTTTGTTGGGTGGCTGCGTACTCTGTACACAGCAGTGGGGAGCACGGTTTCTGTTAATGGGCACTTGGGGGAGTTTTTTGGGTTGCACGCAGGGGTAAGACAGGGGTGTCCGCTCTCTCCCCTGCTCTACGTCCTTTATATGGAGCCCCTGGCGGCGGCCATTAGGGCTGACCCGGGTGTGAAGGGTATCCTGGTACCAGGCAGCAGGGGCCTGAGGGTCAAGTTGTCGCAGTATGCGGATGATACCACACTGCTACTGGACAACGATGCGTGTCTGAGTCGGTCTTTGGAGATCTTCCAGGACTTTGGCCGGGTGTCTGGCGCGGAGCTCAACCGTGCTAAATCCTCGGTTAAGTTCTTTGGGCGGTGGAAGAGTAGGTCAGACGTACCAGGAGGGCTGTCGCTCTGTGAAGGGGCCCTGAGGATTCTTGGGGTCCTCTTTGAGGCAGCCCACAGTGCCACGGTCAACTGGACCAGGCGAATAGATGCAGTTCATAAAAAGTTTGCCCTCTGGAAGGCCAGGAGACTGACCTTTACGGGGAAGGTACTGGTTTTGAAGGTAGACGTGTTGCCGTCCCTCCTGTACCTGGCGTACATCTTTCCGATGCCGGCCAGCATGCGGAGGCCGCTCACTCGGCTTGTGTTTCGTTTCATGTGGGGGGGGAGTTATGAATACGTGGCGAGGGCACGCATGTTGGCTCCGGTGGGGGAAGGGGGGAGGGACGTGCCCCATTTCCCACTCAAGTTGGACTGCATTTTTGTTTCTTTTTTGCTCAAAGAATTGTCCTCTCCGGTAGTCCATCCATCTGGCTACTTCCTCCGGTTCTACTTTGCCTACCCGGCAAGGAGGGTCATGGCCTGGTCCAATTCGGCCCCCCGGGCGGAGCAGTTGCCGTGGCATTTTGGCCACGCGGCAAAGTGGCTGCGGGCTCATCCTGGGGTTTTGGAAGGGGATGTGGGGTTGGACCAGAAGAGGCTCTATGCCGAGGTGAGACAGGGAGTGACCGCGCCAGCTGTGGTGGGGATACCCGCTACAGTTTGGTTGTCGGTACAACTGTCTGGCCTGGACAATGGGCTCAAGGATTTAGGATGGCTGATGTTACACAGGAGTTTGCCGGTGCGTGAGATCATGCACCGGCATGGCTTGGCGAGATCCCCGGTGTGCCCCAGAGCTGGTTGCTTTGTGGACGAGACTATTAGACACGTCATGTGGGACTGTCCTTTTGCAGGGGTGGTGTGGGCTAGGGCATCTGTGTTGATTGGGAGGTTGGAGGGGAGTGTTGGGGTCACATGGGCAAGATTGGAGAGAGGGATTGGGAGAGCTGGGGGGGGGCGTAGGGGGCGTCTCCTGCAATGGCTGCTCATGGGCCTTTTTAAGAAGGGGCTGTGGGAGGCCAGACAGGCTCTGGTTAAAAAGGCGGTGGATTGGGGGGTGGAGGGGGTTGTTAGGAGAGTAGAGGGGGACGTAAAGGGAAGGATGCGGTGGGATGTGAAGAGGTGGGGACATCATGCTGCTAGGGAGAGATGGAAGGGGGGTTTAGGTTTGATGGAAGGGATGTAGTGGTTGCTTAGGATATTGACATATGGTTTTTTTTTTTTGTGGAGACCGGAAAGTGCATAAGTGGAAAATGGGGACATGGTTTTTTGTCTTGGATAGTGGGCTATTGTTTTGGGTGGGATAAAGGGAGGTTTTGGTTAACAGTGGGTGGTTTAATTTGGGGTTCATTTTCATTTTCAACTGTAACAGGGACAGCATACAATAAGGAACATAAAATGAAAATGTAGAAATGCAAATGTTCAGGAAAGTTTTGTTTGGATTAGTAGGGAAAGGTAAATTAAGAATGTGTGCACATGTATGGGTGTTTTAAATAGTATGATAGGAAGTCGTTTTGTAGTTTGTATGGTATAGGGACAGATAGGATGTGATAACATGTATATGATTATTTTTGATATAAAATTAAGAAAGAAGGTAAAAACTCCCCTCCCAGCTGGTTGGAGGGGAGGAGAAGCCCGATTTCACAAAAAAAAAAAAAAAAAAAAAAAATCTGTTCTTATCAGTTTAATATCTGATACGTCCCCTACCCGGGGACCATATATTAAATTGATTTTTGGAACAGGGAGATGGAATAGGGGCTTGCTCCGTCCACTCCACGCATCGACCTGGTCTTGCAGTATCTCCAGGAACGGTGCACTCACTCCTCCTAACTTTGTCAAAGTAAATGTTTTGGTACGCTAATCTGCGATGGGTTAAAGGCAATGCAAAAAAAAGAAATCATTAGATGGGCAACGCTCTGTTTAATCTGCGTTATGTTTCCCCGCCCTTTTTGTTAAAAAAAAAAGAAAAGAAAAACCCTCTGTGTGTGTGTGTGTGTGTGTGTGTGTGTGTGTGTGTGTGTGTAAAT
This sequence comes from Notolepis coatsorum, assembly GCF_963971535.1. Lineage (NCBI taxonomy): Eukaryota > Metazoa > Chordata > Actinopteri > Aulopiformes > Paralepididae > Notolepis > Notolepis coatsorum. The sequence goes on from NW_028174865.1 coordinate 1,453,924, forward strand.
GGCTGCATTTACATAGCGCTTTACAATTTGTTCCTCACATTTTACCCATTCACTCAGACGTTCACACACCGATGGCGGAGGCAACCATGCAAGGTGCAAACCTACCTGCTCATCAGGAGCAATTAGGGGATAAGTGTCTTTAAACAAAGCACAATTGATGCAAACACAGACAACGTGTTGTAAATGCTAGTACAGTAACATCCACCCCCCTGCGTCCTGTATCAGCTGCGCCGGGCGTGCCCGCTGGCCATAATGGGGGTTATCGCTTCTCGGCCTTTTGGCTAAGATCAAGTGTAGTATCTGTTCTTATCAGTTTAATATCTGATACGTCCCCTACCCGGGGACCATATATTAAATTGATTTTTGGAACAGGGAGATGGAATAGGGGCTTGCTCCGTCCACTCCACGCATCGACCTGGTCTTGCAGTATCTCCAGGAACGGTGCACTCACTCCTCCTAACTTTGTCAAAGTAAATGTTTTGGTACGCTAATCTGCGATGGGTTAAAGGCAATGCAAAAAAAAGAAATCATTAGATGGGCAACGCTCTGTTTAATCTGCGTTATGTTTCCCCGCCCTTTTTGTTAAAAAAAAAAAGAAAAGAAAAACCCTCCGTGTGTGTGTGTGTGTGTGTGTGTGTGTGTGTGTGTGTGTGTGTGTGTGTGTGTGTGTGTGTGTGTAAATGGCTGCATTTACATAGCGCTTTACAATTTGTTCCTCACATTTTACCCTTTCACTCAGACGTTCACACACCGATGGCGGAGGCAACCATGCAAGGTGCCAACCTACCTGCTCATCAGGAGCAATTAGGGGATAAGTGTCTTTAAACAAAGCACAATTGATGCAAACACAGACAACGTGTTGTAAATGCTAGTACAGTAACATCCACCCCCCTGCGTCCTGTATCAGCCGCGCCGGGCGTGCCCGCTGGCCATAATGGGGGTTATCGCTTCTCGGCCTTTTGGCTAAGATCAAGTGTAGTATCTGTTCTTATCAGTTTAATATCTGATACGTCCCCTACCCGGGGACCATATATTAAATTGATTTTTGGAACAGGGAGATGGAATAGGGGCTTGCTCCGTCCACTCCACGCATCGACCTGGTCTTGCAGTATCTCCAGGAACGGTGCACTCACTCCTCCTAACTTTGTCAAAGTAAATGTTTTGGTACGCTAATCTGCGATGGGTTAAAGGCAATGCAAAAAAAAAACAATCATTAGATGGGCAACGCTCTGTTTAATCTGCGTTATGTTTTCCCGCCCTTTTTGTTAAAAAAAAAAAAAAAAAAAAAAAAACGTCCGTGTGTGTGTGTGTGTGTGTGTGTGTGTGTGTGTGTGTGTGTGTGTAAATGGCTGCATTTACATAGCGCTTTACAATTTGTTCCTCACATTTTACCCATTCACTCAGACGTTCACACACCGATGGCGGAGGCAACCATGCAAGGTGCCAACCTACCTGCTCATCAGGAGCAATTAGGGGATAAGTGTCTTTAAACAAAGCACAATTGATGCAAACACAGACAACGTGTTGTAAATGCTAGTACAGTAACATCCACCCCCCTGCGTCCTGTATCAGCCGCGCCGGGCGTGCCCGCTGGCCATAATGGGGGTTATCGCTTCTCGGCCTTTTGGCTAAGATCAAGTGTAGTATCTGTTCTTATCAGTTTAATATCTGATACGTCCCCTACCCGGGGACCATATATTAAATTGATTTTTGGAACAGGGAGATGGAATAGGGGCTTGCTCCGTCCACTCCACGCATCGACCTGGTCTTGCAGTATCTCCAGGAACGGTGCACTCACTCCTCCTAACTTTGTCAAAGTAAATGTTTTGGTACGCTAATCTGCGATGGGTTAAAGGCAATGCAAAAAAAAGAAATCATTAGATGGGCAACGCTCTGTTTAATCTGCGTTATGTTTCCCCGCCCTTTTTGTTAAAAAAAAAAAGAAAAGAAAAACCCTCCGTGTGTGTGTGTGTGTGTGTGTGTGTGTGTGTGTGTGTGTGTGTGTGTAAATGGCTGCATTTACATAGCGCTTTACAATTTGTTCCTCACATTTTACCCATTCACTCAGACGTTCACACACCGATGGCGGAGGCAACCATGCAAGGTGCCAACCTACCTGCTCATCAGGAGCAATTAGGGGATAAGTGTCTTTAAACAAAGCACAATTGATGCAAACACAGACAACGTGTTGTAAATGCTAGTACAGTAACATCCACCCCCCTGCGTCCTGTATCAGCCGCGCCGGGCGTGCCCGCTGGCCATAATGGGGGTTATCGCTTCTCGGCCTTTTGGCTAAGATCAAGTGGATGACCGGTGTATGCTGTTCCTGGTTTTGTTTGCTTGTTTATTATTTTTCTCACATTTCCACAGTCGTGCGGTGTATGGGACTGGAAATTGAGTTTTTTTTATTGTTTGTGCTGGCTTCTCCCTACGATGGCCAGCACTCCACGGCAGTCGACCCCTAGGGCTGGGTTACGGTTTTCGGCGAGGTTCATATGGAAGGATGGAACGATGCCCATGTGGAACAGAGATGTGTTTGTGGATGGTGTCATCATGACTCAACTCAAGTTGAAGGCGGACGATATTTTTTGCATCCAGCACAATGCCCAGGAGAGGGGCTACGATGTTTCCTTCAGATCCAGTTTGGGGCTCCAGGGGGTTTTGGAGGACTGCAAGCGGATGGAGGCTGATGTCGGACCCCTCAGCCATTTCGAGGTGTTTTCTCTGGACAGGCTGAATTTTCGAGTTATCAATGTCACAATGTACAACCCGTACGTGATTGATAAGGAGGTGACTGATTTTTTGGCCCCCTACGCTGAGGTGATATCTGAGGTCCGGAGGATCAGAGACAGACGTGGGATCTGGACGGGGCGGAGGCAGGTGCAGGTGCTCCTAAAGGCTGTTCCCGGTGGCTGTGACGGGCTGGCTCATCCCCCAGCCTTCTTTTCCTTGGGGCCTGATAGGGGGTATTTGTTTTATAACAACCAGCCCCCTTTCTGCCGAAGGTGCCGGGTGGCAGGGCACTCTGATGGAAAGTGTGGGGAGGTGAGGTGCCACCATTGCAAGGAGGAGGGCCACATGGCTAAAGATTGTAAGGTTGGTAAGAAATGCCACAACTGCAGTTCCACCGACCACCTGGTGAGGGCCTGTCCCCAGGAGCGGCGGTATTCGTCAGTGGTGGTGATGGGGAAGGAGCTTGCACCGAAGACCGGAGAGGAGGAAGAAAGTGCACCAGTGGCACCAGCACCAGCACCAATAGAGGCGTTTCCTGTGGAGAAGGACGCAGAGGCGGAGACGGTACTCCTGGTTGGCAACAAGACAGTTTCCCCTTTGTCTTCCGATGGAGAGGCGATGGACGAGGAGGAGGTGGTCGGTGGAGCCAGCGGAGCCAGTGGAGCCAGTGGAGCCAGAAAACGGAGGTTAAGGGTTAAAAGGACTACACCTGGGTCAGAAGGTATGGGGGCAGGGGAAATTACCGGTGGGGGCCCACAAAAAAAGGTAAGGGGAGGGAAGGGAGGTAGGGTGGCCCTCTTAGTGCAACAGGTCGGTGGGGAGCAGGGGGTTGGTGGGGGAGTGGGTTTGGCGGATGTTGAGGCTGAGGGGGAGGGGGTTTGTTTTCCGGTTTCCCCTGTCCTGGACAGTATGGACAGTATGGACCCTTTTGAGACTCCAAGCCTTGGGGAAGGGTTACAGGTGGGAGCACCCAACACTTTGCCTGCTTCTTGGGATAAGGGGGAGGATGGGGAGGACAGTTAAAAGTGGGGGTAGGGGTATTATTGTGGGTTGGTTTTTTGTTTAATTTTATTTTATTATTGTCAATGGCTTTCACAGTGGGCACTTTTAATGCACGGGGGTTGAGGGGTTCTGTTAAGAGGAGGGGCTTTTTTGATTATGTTGCCTCACTCAGGCTTACCGTTTGTTTTGTTCAAGAGGTGCACTTACGGGATGGGAGGGATTGTGGTGTGTTTTCAAAGGAATGGGACAAGGGGGAATCGTTTTGGTCAGTGGGGGGGGTTCACTCATCTGGTGTGGGGATACTGTTTGGAAACCGGGAGGCAAGGGTGGTGGGTTCTTTTGTAATTGTGCAGGGGAGGGTTATGGGGGTTGATGTGAATATTGGGGTTTTGAAATTGAGGGTGGTGGTGGTGTACGGGCCACAGAGGGCGGGTGAAAGGAGTGCCATGATGGAGGCTTTAAGGCCTTTTTTTGCCACAAACAGGCAGATGGTGGTGGGGGGTGATTTTAATGTGGATCTGGGGAGGGTGGGTGATCCAAGTGCTGGGTGTGTGGGTTCTTTTTTTAAGGGGCAGGGGCTTGTGGATGGAGGGAAGGCACTTACCCCTCGAATAGATGGTCCCACATGGCGTAACTCCCGGGGGGTAGCCAGGCGTCTCGATTATGTGTTTTTTTCTCGGTCCTTGGTCCTATTGTCGGGCCGGGTGGTCCCTGTTTTTTTCTCTGACCATGATGGGCTCCTCTTTCGGGTCCGGTCTAGCGCTCCTGTTTTCGGCCCCGGGTACTGGAGGTTGAACTCCAGTGTCCTTGGCGAGGATGAGTTCTGCAGTAGCTTTGTCTCCTTTTTCCGGGGGCTCGAGGGACTTAGGGCTTTGTTTTCTGGTGTGGTGGAGTGGTGGGAGGGGGCTAAGGAGAGGATAAAGGGGTTTTGTATTATGTATTGTCAACGGAGGGCGAAGGAGGCGGGGAGGGAAGTGCTCCGTCTTCAACACCTCCTCGAGCTCGAGTACACTTTGGGTAACCTAGGTGGCGCTGTAGACCAGCGGGCTTGTGACTCCCTTAAGACAGAACTTAGGGATGTCTATGAGGATAAGGCCCGTGCTTACCTGACGCGGTCACGTCGTGAGTTCTTGGAGAAGAATGAGACGTGTTCCGCAGCCTTTTTCAGCAGCGTGAGGGCTGATAAGGGAAGGAAGGTGATATCGGGAGTTAGGGACAGTCAGGGTCAGGTGGTTACTGAGACAGGGGAGATGGTAAGGGTCGCAACCGATCACTTCCGCTCCTTCTTCTGTGAACGAGTGGTGGATGAGGAGCGAGCAGAGGCTTTTTTGCAGCTTGTGGCTCAGAGGGTACCGTCAGACCTGGCTGAGGCTTTGGAGGCCCCTCTCTCTCTCGAGGAATTGGAGGGTGCCCTTCGTAGAATGGGCAAGCGTAAGGTTCCGGGCATCGATGGCCTGCCGGCTGAGTTTTATCTCATGTTTTGGGATATTCTCGGCCCGGTGGTTCTCGAGGTCCTGACCGAGGTCCTCCGCACAGGGGCACTGGGAGGGTCAATGGCTAAGGGGGTGATCTCACTTCTGTTTAAGAAGGGGGACGCCTCTGACCTTAAGAACTGGCGGCCATTGACCATGCTGTGTGTTGATTACAAGCTTTTGGCTAAGGTTCTCACAGACCGTCTGTGCACAGCTCTCCCAGATGCGGTCCATGTGGATCAGACGTGTGGGGTGGCTGGGCGCTCGTTGAGATGGAATCTCCAGCTCATCAGAGACGTCATCGCTTGGGCAGAGGATCGGGACCTGCCACTTATGGTGGTGGGTCTTGATCAGGCCAAAGCCTTTGATAGGGTTCACTGGGGTTTTATGTTCAAAGTTTTAGAGAGAATAGGCTTAGGGCGGGTTTTTGTTGGGTGGCTGCGTACTCTGTACACAGCAGTGGGGAGCACGGTTTCTGTTAATGGGCACTTGGGGGAGTTTTTTGGGTTGCACGCAGGGGTAAGACAGGGGTGTCCGCTCTCTCCCCTGCTCTACGTCCTTTATATGGAGCCCCTGGCGGCGGCCATTAGGGCTGACCCGGGTGTGAAGGGTATCCTGGTACCAGGCAGCAGGGGCCTGAGGGTCAAGTTGTCGCAGTATGCGGATGATACCACACTGCTACTGGACAACGATGCGTGTCTGAGTCGGTCTTTGGAGATCTTCCAGGACTTTGGCCGGGTGTCTGGCGCGGAGCTCAACCGTGCTAAATCCTCGGTTAAGTTCTTTGGGCGGTGGAAGAGTAGGTCAGACGTACCAGGAGGGCTGTCGCTCTGTGAAGGGGCCCTGAGGATTCTTGGGGTCCTCTTTGAGGCAGCCCACAGTGCCACGGTCAACTGGACCAGGCGAATAGATGCAGTTCATAAAAAGTTTGCCCTCTGGAAGGCCAGGAGACTGACCTTTACGGGGAAGGTACTGGTTTTGAAGGTAGACGTGTTGCCGTCCCTCCTGTACCTGGCGTACATCTTTCCGATGCCGGCCAGCATGCGGAGGCCGCTCACTCGGCTTGTGTTTCGTTTCATGTGGGGGGGGAGTTATGAATACGTGGCGAGGGCACGCATGTTGGCTCCGGTGGGGGAAGGGGGGAGGGACGTGCCCCATTTCCCACTCAAGTTGGACTGCATTTTTGTTTCTTTTTTGCTCAAAGAATTGTCCTCTCCGGTAGTCCATCCATCTGGCTACTTCCTCCGGTTCTACTTTGCCTACCCGGCAAGGAGGGTCATGGCCTGGTCCAATTCGGCCCCCCGGGCGGAGCAGTTGCCGTGGCATTTTGGCCACGCGGCAAAGTGGCTGCGGGCTCATCCTGGGGTTTTGGAAGGGGATGTGGGGTTGGACCAGAAGAGGCTCTATGCCGAGGTGAGACAGGGAGTGACCGCGCCAGCTGTGGTGGGGATACCCGCTACAGTTTGGTTGTCGGTACAACTGCCTGGCCTGGACAATGGGCTCAAGGATTTAGGATGGCTGATGTTACACAGGAGTTTGCCGGTGCGTGAGATCATGCACCGGCATGGCTTGGCGAGATCCCCGGTGTGCCCCAGAGCTGGTTGCTTTGTGGACGAGACTATTAGACACGTCATGTGGGACTGTCCTTTTGCAGGGGTGGTGTGGGCTAGGGCATCTGTGTTGATTGGGAGGTTGGAGGGGAGTGTTGGGGTCACATGGGCAAGATTGGAGAGAGGGATTGGGAGAGCTGGGGGGGGGCGTAGGGGGCGTCTCCTGCAATGGCTGCTCATGGGCCTTTTTAAGAAGGGGCTGTGGGAGGCCAGACAGGCTCTGGTTAAAAAGGCGGTGGATTGGGGGGTGGAGGGGGTTGTTAGGAGAGTAGAGGGGGACGTAAAGGGAAGGATGCGGTGGGATGTGAAGAGGTGGGGACATCATGCTGCTAGGGAGAGATGGAAGGGGGGTTTAGGTTTGATGGAAGGGATGTAGTGGTTGCTTAGGATATTGACATATGGTTTTTTTTGTGGAGACCGGAAAGTGCATAAGTGGAAAATGGGGACATGGTTTTTTGTCTTGGATAGTGGGCTATTGTTTTGGGTGGGATAAAGGGAGGTTTTGGTTAACAGTGGGTGGTTTAATTTGGGGTTCATTTTCATTTCAACTGTAACAGGGACAGCATACAATAAGGAACATAAAATGAAAATGTAGAAATGCAAATGTTCAGGAAAGTTTTGTTTGGATTAGTAGGGAAAGGTAAATTAAGAATGTGTGCACATGTATGGGTGTTTTAAATAGTATGATAGGAAGTCGTTTTGTAGTTTGTATGGTATAGGGACAGATAGGATGTGATAACATGTATATGATTATTTTTGATATAAAATTAAGAAAGAAGGTAAAAACTCCCCTCCCAGCTGGTTGGAGGGGAGGAGAAGCCCGATTTCACAAAAAAAAAAAAAAAAAAAAAAAAAAAATCTGTTCTTATCAGTTTAATATCTGATACGTCCCCTACCCGGGGACCATATATTAAATTGATTTTTGGAACAGGGAGATGGAATAGGGGCTTGCTCCGTCCACTCCACGCATCGACCTGGTCTTGCAGTATCTCCAGGAACGGTGCACTAACTCCTCCTAACTTTGTCAAAGTAAATGTTTTGTTACACTAATCTGCGATGGGTTAAAGGCAATGCAAAAAAAAAGAAATCATTAGATGGGCAATGCTCTGTTTAATCTGCGTTATGTTTTCCCGCCCTTTTTGTTAAAAAAAAAACGTCTGTGTGTGTGTGTGTGTGTGTGTGTGTGTGTGTGTGTGTGTGTGTGTGTGTGTGTGTGTGTGTGTGTGTGTGTGTGTGTAAATGGCTGCATTTACATAGCGCTTTACAATTTGTTCCTCACATTTGACCCATTCACTCAGACGTTCACACACCGATGGCGGAGGCAACCATGCAAGGTGCCAACCTACCTGCTCATCAGGAGCAATTAGGGGATAAGTGTCTTTAAACAAAGCACAATTGATGCAAACACAGACAACGTGTTGTAAATGCTAGTACAGTAACATCCACCCCCCTGCGTCCTGTATCAGCCGCGCCGGGCGTGCCCGCTGGCCATAATGGGGGTTATCGCTTCTCGGCCTTTTGGCTAAGATCAAGTGTAGTATCTGTTCTTATCAGTTTAATATCTGATACGTCCCCTACCCGGGGACCATATATTAAATTGATTTTTGGAACAGGGAGATGGAATAGGGGCTTGCTCCGTCCACTCCACGCATCGACCTGGTCTTGCAGTATCTCCAGGAACGGTGCACTCACTCCTCCTAACTTTGTCAAAGTAAATGTTTTGGTACGCTAATCTGCGATGGGTTAAAGGCAATGCAAAAAAAAGAAATCATTAGATGGGCAACGCTCTGTTTAATCTGCGTTATGTTTCCCCGCCCTTTTTGTTAAAAAAAAAGAAAAGAAAAACCCTCCGTGTGTGTGTGTGTGTGTGTGTGTGTGTGTGTGTGTGTGTGTGTGTGTGTGTAAATGGCTGCATTTACATAGCGCTTTACAATTTGTTCCTCACATTTTACCCATTCACTCAGACGTTCACACACCGATGGCGGAGGCAACCATGCAAGGTGCCAACCTACCTGCTCATCAGGAGCAATTAGGGGATAAGTGTCTTTAAACAAAGCACAATTGATGCAAACACAGACAACGTGTTGTAAATGCTAGTACAGTAACATCCACCCCCCTGCGTCCTGTATCAGCCGCGCCGGGCGTGCCCGCTGGCCATAATGGGGGTTATCGCTTCTCGGCCTTTTGGCTAAGATCAAGTGTAGTATCTGTTCTTATCAGTTTAATATCTGATACGTCCCCTACCCGGGGACCATATATTAAATTGATTTTTGGAACAGGGAGATGGAATAGGGGCTTGCTCCGTCCACTCCACGCATCGACCTGGTCTTGCAGTATCTCCAGGAACGGTGCACTCACTCCTCCTAACTTTGTCAAAGTAAATGTTTTGGTACGCTAATCTGCGATGGGTTAAAGGCAATGCAAAAAAAAGAAATCATTAGATGGGCAACGCTCTGTTTAATCTGCGTTATGTTTCCCCGCCCTTTTTGTTAAAAAAAAAAAGAAAAAAAAAAACGTCCGTGTGTGTGTGTGTGTGTGTGTGTGTGTGTGTGTGTGTGTAAATGGCTGCATTTACATAGCGCTTTACAATTTGTTCCTCACATTTTACCCATTCACTCAGACGTTCACACACCGATGGCGGAGGCAACCATGCAAGGTGCCAACCTACCTGCTCATCAGGAGCAATTAGGGGATAAGTGTCTTTAAACAAAGCACAATTGATGCAAACACAGACAACGTGTTGTAAATGCTAGTACAGTAACATCCACCCCCCTGCGTCCTGTATCAGCCGCGCCGGGCGTGCCCGCTGGCCATAATGGGGTTTATCGCTTCTCGGCCTTTTGGCTAAGATCGTGGAGGATCGTTTCGCGTTTATTATTTTACTCTCATTTCCACAGTCGTGCGGTGTATGGGACGTGGAAAGGGAGGTCTTTTTTGTTTTCTGTGCTGGCTTCTCCCTAGGAGGGTCAGTACTTAAGTTTCTTAGTTTTTTCTCTTTTGTTGGGTGTGGGTGACCGGCCTGTTTGCGATGGCCGGCTCATCCCCTGACTCTGCACAGTCGACCCCCGGGGTCGGACTGAGGCGCACAGCCCGTTTTTCCTGCTCCGGACCGGGGGAGTTGCTGGAGAGAGGCCTTTTCGTCAGGGGTGTCCTGGTGAAGCAGCTCGGCCTGAAGGTGGAGGAGGTTTACTGCCTGCAGTCGAACCTGCCAGAGAAGTGCTACGATGTGACCTTGAAGACTGAGGGCAGATACAACGACATGTTGAAGAAGTGCGAGGAATCGGCAGCCGTTGGTCTGCTGTCAGGCTTCAAGGTCACGGGTTTGGACAAGCCCAATTTCAGGTTAGTCACAATCCAAATGTATAATCCATTTGTGACTGACCTGACTTTGGCTTCCTTCCTGGGGAAATACGGGGACACGAGTTCTGCGGCACGGTATTGTTTGGATCCGTGGGGAATTTGGACTGGACGTAGGCAGTATCAAGTGCTGCTTCACCAGGACAAGGACGGGCACGAGGGCCTCAAACACCCGCCTGCCTTCTTCACCTTGGGCGGCGACAGGGGTTTCCTCTATTACTCCCGGCAGCCGCCTTTTTGTAGGCGGTGCAGGACATCGGGTCACACAGAGGCGGGTTGTAGCGGTGCCACCTGCCGTTTCTGTGGAGGGGACCACGAGACGAGGAACTGTGGGGCTCCGAAGAAGTGCCATGGCTGTGGGCTGGAGGGCCACCTCTTCAGGAGCTGTCCCAACCGCCAGAGGACCTTCGCTGAAGCGGTGGGCGGAGGAAGAAGCGGGGCCCGAGGTCCGGCCCAGACAGCGGCTCCAGCAGCGGCGGCAGAGGCCCAGGCGGGGAAGGCGGCTCCAGCGGATGCTCCGGCATTGGCGGTGGCAGAGGCCCAGGCGGTGCGGCCGGCTCCGGCGGAAGCTCCGGCATCGGCGATGGCAGAGGCCCAGGCGGCGCGGCCGGCTCCGGCAGAAGCTCCAGCATCGGCGGTGGCAGAGGCCCATGCGGGGGAGGTGGCTCCGGCGGAGTTTCCAGCATCGGCAGTGGCAGAGGCCCAGGCGGGGAAGGCGGCTCCGGAGGGAGCTCCAGCAGTGACGGCAACATCGGCCCATACAAGGGAGGCGGCCTCGGTGGCGGATCCGGCGCAGGCTCCAGCGACGTCTCCAAGGAGGACTCGGAAGCCAGCTCCGGCCCCACCGGCGCAGAGGAAAAGGATGGCACCTGCACCACTAGCAGGCCAGGAGGAGGCGGTACGGAGGCAGAAGGTGCAGTCAGTGTCTGCCCCACCGGGAGAGCAGGAGGGGGCAGGACGGAGGCACGGGACGCAGTCGGCGTCTGCACCACCGGGCGTGCAGGGGGAGATGGGACAGGGGGCCAGCATGGCAGGGATGGTGACAGGCACTGGTAGCCAGAGAGTTTCAGTGGCTGGACCATCGCTCCGGGCTCCAGAGCCCACAGAGGGGGGTTTTATGCAACGGATTGGGTCAGTTGTTGCATCAGCTGCCAGGAAGATCCGGACCTCACAGGGTCTGGGGCTCTCGGGTGAGGGAGGCGTGAGGAAGGCCAAGGGGCCTGGGGGTCAAGGGATGGGTGGTGGGTTTGGTCTGGGTGGCACGGGTGTTTCTGGCGGACTGGGGGAAGGGGGAGGGGGTTCTTCTCCCAGCTCAGAGGGATCGTCGGGGGAAAGTTTGGGGTTGGAGATGGACTATTCCCCATGCCTTGTGGCTTTGTCCCCTTTGGGGACTGACGCTTATGAGGGTTCAGAGAGGCCACCAACTTCCCCCAACGTGATGCCCTATTCGTGGGCAGAGGCGTCAGAAGAGCTCTACCAGGACCTTGGGATTTAGAGGGGTCTGGGAGTGTTTTTTCTTGTTTTTTCCAAAATGTCTTTTATAGCTGCTACTTTTAACGTCAGAGGCTTGAGGGACCGAGTCAAAAGAGCGGCTGTTTTTGATTTCCTCGGTTCCCTTCATTTCTCTTTCTGTTTTTTGCAGGAGGTGCACTTGAAGGGTGGGGAGGATGTGAGGGATTTCCAGAAGGAGTGGAGTGGGGGGGATTCAGTGTGGAGTGTGGGGGGGGTTCATTCTGATGGGGTGGGCATTTTGTTTGGGAGGGGAGTCAGGGTGGAGGACGTTTTTGTTGTTTCTCAGGGGAGGGTTTTTGGTGCTGATATAGCAATTGGGGAATGTAGGTTGAGGGTTATTGGGGTGTATGGGTGTCAGGGGGTTGCAGATAGGGTTAGACTGTTTGAGGGGTTAGTGCCACATTGTGCGACAAATAGACTGTTGGTCATTGGGGGTGATTTTAATTGTGAGTTGGGGAGGGGGGATATGGGTGGTAGGTGCATCGCGGGGCTCATGGCTTCTTTTGGGTTGGTGGACGGGGGGAGGGCTGTCACTCCCCGTTTGGATGGTCCCACATGGCGTAACTCCCGGGGGGTCGCCAGGCGGCTGGACTACATCCTCGCTTCACGGTCTTTGGGTCTGTTGTCTGGACGGGTGGTCCCTGCCTTTTTTTCGGACCATGACGGGGTCCTCCTGCGGTTTCGGTCGGCCGTTCCGGTTTTTGGGCGTGGGTACTGGAGGCTGAACTCCGGCATCCTCAGTGAGGCTGAGTTTGCCGGTGGTTTCGCCCTTTTTTTCCGGGGGCTTGAGGGACTCAGGCCATTCTTTGCCGGTGTGGTGGAGTGGTGGGAGGTGGCCAAGGAGAGGATAAGGGGGTTTGCCATTGGGTACAGCAAAAGGAGGGCGAAGAAGGCGGGGAGGGAGGTGCACCGTCTTTAACGTCTCCTCGAGTTCGAGTACACCTTGGGTAACCAAGGTGGCATTGTAGATCAGCGGGCTTGTGACTCCCTTAAAGCCGAGCTTAGGGGGGTCTATGAAGTTAGGGCCCGTGCTTTCCTATCGCGGTCACGTCGGGATTTCTTGGAGAAGGATGAGACGTGTTCTGCAGCTTTTTTTGGCAGTGTAAGGGCCGATAAGGTAAGGAAGACGATCACGGGGGTTAGGGACAGCCGGGGTCAGGTGACAACAGAAGCAGGGGAGATGGTAAGGGTCTCAACAGACCACTTCCGCTCTTTCTTCTGTGAACGGGTGGTGGATGAGGACCGCGCAGAGGCTTTTTTGCAGCTCGTGGCTCAAAGGGTTTCGCCCGACCTGGCTGAGGCTTTGGAGGCCCCTCTCTCTCTCGAGGAATTGGAGGGTGCCCTTCGTAGGATGGGCAAGCGTAAGGTTCCGGGCATCGACGGCCTGCCGGCTGAGTTTTATCTCAGGTTTTGGGATATTCTCGGCCCGGTGGTTCTAGAGGTCCTGACCGAGGTCCTCCGCACAGGGGCGCTGGGAGGGTCGATGGCTAAGGGGGTGATCTCACTTCTGTTCAAGAAGGGGGACGCCTCTGACCTTAATAACTGGCGGCCTTTGACCATGCTGTGTGTGGACTATAAGCTATTGGCTAAGGTCCTCACGGACCGTCTGTGCGCAGCTCTCCCGGATGCGGTCCATGTGGACCAGACGTGTGGGGTGGCTGGGCGCTCGTTGAGATGGAACCTCCAGCTCATCAGAGACGTCATCGCTTGGGCAGAGGATCGGGATTTGCCACTTATGGTTGTGGGTCTCGATCAGGCCAAAGCCTTTGATAGGGTTCACTGGGGTTTTATGTTCAAGGTTCTAGAGAGGATAGGGTTAGGGCGGGTTTTTGTTGGGTGGCTGCGTACCCTGTACACAGCAGTGGGGAGCACGGTTTCCGTTAATGGGCACTTGGGGGAGTTTTTTGGGTTGCACGCAGGGGTAAGACAGGGGTGTCCGCTCTCACCCCTGCTCTACGTCCTTTACATGGAGCCCCTGGCGGCGGCCATTAGGGCTGACCCGGGTGTGAAAGGTATCCTGGTACCAGGCAGCAGGGGCCTGAGGGTCAAGTTGTCGCAGTATGCGGATGACACCACACTGCTGCTGGACAACGATGCGTGTCTGAGTGGGTCTTTGGAGATCTTCCAGGACTTTGGCCGGGTGTCTGGAGCGGAGCTCAATCTCGCCAAATCCTCGGTCAAGTTCTTTGGGCAGTGGAGGAGTAGGACAGACGTACCAGGAGGGCTGTCGCTCTGTGAGGGGCCCTTGAGGATTCTTGGGGTCCACTTTGAGGCAGCCCGTAGCGCCGTGGCCAACTGGACCAGGCGCATGGAAGCAGTCCAGAAGAAGTTCACCCTCTGGAAGGCCAGGAGACTGACCTTCATGGGCAAAGTCCTGGTTCTGAAGGTGGACGTGTTGCCATCCCTCCTGTTCCTGGCATACATCTACCCTATGCCGGCCAGCATGCGGAGGCCTCTGATCCGCCTCATGTTCGGTTTCCTTTGGGGGGGAAGTTACGAGTATGTGGCGAGGGCCCGCATGCTGGCACCCATGGGGGACGGGGGGCGGGATGTGCCTCACCTCCCGCTCAAGCTGGATTGTATTTTTGTTTCCTTTTTGTTGAAGGAGTTGTCCTCTCCGGTGGTTCATCCATCAGGCCATTTCCTGCGTTTCTTTTTCGCTTACCCGGCGAGGAGGCTTATGGTCTGGAACAACTCGGGCCCCCGGGCAGAGCAGTTGCCCTGGCATTATGGCCACGCGGCCAAGTGGCTTCGGGCTCACCCCGAGGCTTTGGATCGGGACGTGGGGCCGGACCATAGGAGGCTCTATGCCGAGGTGAGGCAGGGAGTGAACGCTCCAGCCATGGTGGGCATTCCCTCTACGGTCTGGTTGTCGGTCCAACTGCCTGGCCTGGACAACGGGCTCAAGGACCTGAACTGGCTAGTGTTACATAAGAGCCTGCCGGTGCGGTCCATCATGCACCGGCATGGCCTGGCGAGGTCCGCGGGGTGCCCCAGAGCCGTGTGCTCTGGGGAAGAGACCATTAGACATGCCATGTGGGACTGTCCATTTGCGGGGGTTGTTTGGGCCAGGGCTTTGGTGCTATTGGGGAGAGTGGAGGGTGGGTTTACGCTGTCTTGGCCCAGAGTAGAGAGGGGCATAGGAAGGGTGACTGGAGGAGCACGGGGAAGGCTGGTGGCCTGGTTGATCATCAGCCTTTTCAAGCAGACAATTTGGGGGGCCAGACAGGCTTTGGTGAAAACCAACGCAGACTGGGGGGTGGAGGGTGTTGTGAGAAGGGTTGAGGGAGACTTGAGAGGGAGGATGAGGCGAGATGTGGCGAGGTGGGGTCAACATGCGGCCCTAGAACGGTGGAAAGGGGGAATGGGACTAATGTAGTAGTTTTGTCGTGCCCGAGAGTGGTTTAGTGGCTGGTATGGGGTTTTTGTTTTGTTGTGTAGTAATTGTTTTTTGGTTCGGTATAGGTATGTGATTGGTTTTGTATTATGTATGTCTGTTTTTTTGATAATAAAATAAGAATGAAGGTAAAACTCCTCTCCCAGCTGTTTGGAGAGGAGGTAACACCTGATTTCACAAAAAAAAAAAAAAAAAAAAAAAAAAAAAAAAATCTGTTCTTATCAGTTTAATATCTGATACGTCCCCTACCCGGGGACCATATATTAAATTGATTTTTGGAACAGGGAGATGGAATAGGGGCTTGCTCCGTCCACTCCACGCATCGACCTGGTCTTGCAGTATCTCCAGGAACGGTGCACTAACTCCTCCTAACTTTGTCAAAGTAAATGTTTTGGTACGCTAATCTGCGATGGGTTAAAGGCAATGCAAAAAAAAGAAATCATTAGATGGGCAACGCTCTGTTTAATCTGCGTTATGTTTCCCCGCCCTTTTTGTTAAAAAAAAAAAGAAAAAAAGAAAACGTCCGTGTGTGTGTGTGTGTGTGTGTGTGTGTTTTGCTTAAAAACCGGAATAGACGATTTCAAACATGAATCATCCAAATTCTACACAGTGTTTTTGGACTTTAGAGACGCATTTGGTACACTCTCCCATGAGGTGATGTTAAAAACATTAGAGGAAATACACCTGCCTCAGCCTTTTGTGAATATTGTATCCAGTGTATACCAAGGTTCATTTATCCAAGTTATCTGTGGGCAGCAGCTCACAGAGCCGATTGCACTGAAGGTGGGAATAAAAACTGGCTGTCCCTGGAGTGCCGTGAACTTCATCCTAGCACTCAACCAGTGGATGAAGTGGATTTACCAGTGCGCTCCTCTGCATGTCCGATCCCCAAATCCTGTTCAGGGATACGCGGACGACGTGCAGGTGTCATCACGACAGGAAGATGTCATCATTAACATGCTGGCACGCACTGATGAGTTCCTCCAGTGGTCAGGGCTGGAGGTGAAGCAAGCCAAGTGCGCCGTACTCCATGAGCGCCGCAGTGGAGGCAACCGCTGGTATAAGGCCAAGAACGACAAGCCCCCCTCCTTTCTTGTAATGGGCCAACCCATCAAGGTGTATTCCCGTAATGAGACCTACCCATACCTTGGCCACAGGTTTAACATCGCTGGAGAGTGGGGGGAGCAGGTCGAGGAGCTCACTACAGAGTTTCTCCATCGTCTACACCTGATTGACCTGTCCCCCCTCCCCGTCATCATGAAGTTCCAGGCTGTGAGAGAGGTGGCTCTGGCTAAAATCCAACACCTTTTTGCCAATGTACACATCCCTCTCAAGGCACTGAGAGAAATGACAAACAAAACTGTTCAGCTGGTCAGAAAGTGGGTAGGCCTCAACACACACTCCACACGGGGCATGATCTTTCTCCCATGTGGAGAGGGAGGGCTGGGAGTCCCCAATGTCGAGTGGACCTACATCGCCACCAGGCTAGCCCACCTGCTCCACATGCTTAACAATGATGATGTCACCGTCAGAGAAATGGCCAGGGCCTCTCTCCTGCTGGATCTACGCAGAAGGAAGATCCCCCTGGCCACCGCAGACCAGAATAACTTCCTCGGCTACAGGAAGAAAGACTCTGGGAAACTGGACTCTCGGGCCAAGGGCTTCGGGGTCTGGTCTGACTGGCCAGATCTCAATGACCTCTGCAACCAGACTGGAGTTCAGCTGAAATGGACAAAACCCACCAACACACAGACTGAAGTCCCTGTCTCTGATGAACTTATCACAGACCCCTGTGTGGTTGTGAAGGCCAACATCACAACACCGCAGGAAGAGACTGTCGAACTGCACAGAGACTCTGCAAGGAGGGTTCTGCTTAGCATGAAGCAGTCTGAGATCAGGCAGCACTGGTGTGGACTCAGACTACAGGGCAAACTAGCTTGTTTGGAGTTTGCTGACCACTCAGTCTCACACTCAGTGTATAAGAACGCCGCTGTTGGTGAGGATGTTTTAAAATTTACCATCAAAGCAAGACTGCAGGTATTACCCACCCAATACAATCTGTCCACTTGGTATCCTCAAACTCACAGTCCATTCTGTTTAAACCATCAGGATTCACAACACCTAGAATCCATTGCACACATAACAAACGGATGTAATGCATACAAACACCTGTACATCGCTCGTCATGACCGTATTGTGGACATTGTGTCTGATGCGGTACGGAACATATCACCAGCTAGTGCAACAATGTACAAACATGCCAGAGTAAAACCAGAGTGGTTTGGCCTTACCAACGATGTTTTTGCTAACATACCCAATACACCGGACGTTGTTTTTGTTGACACCAGCCACGGAGAGGTGCTGGTCATAGAAGTAGGCTGTACCTTTGACCTGTACATGGACCAGGCCTTCCGGGACAAGTATATCAAATACCAACCACTGCTCAGTGTGATGACTGACCTTGGGTATAGGTGTAGATATGGTGTACTTGTGTTCGGAAGTCTTGGCCATGTACACAAATCCACCATGACCGGTCTGAGAATTGCTGCAATGTCTAAAAGAAAAGCCAAACAAATTGCCAAATATTGCTCTGTCTCAGCTATTATTGGCAGCTTAGCCACGTGGAGAAGGAGGTGCTATGTGTACCCTTAAGTGTTCAGTGCTGCTTGGCCCCGATACATTTGATTCCCTGTTTATGTAATATAATTTGTGGAACCAAATAAAGTATTAAAATGTGTGTGTGTAAATGGCTGCATTTACATAGCGCTTTACAATTTGTTCCTCACATTTTACCCATTCACTCAGACGTTCACACACCGATGGCGGAGGCAACCATGCAAGGTGCCAACCTACCTGCTCATCAGGAGCAATTAGGGGATAAGTGTCTTTAAACAAAGCACAATTGATGCAAACACAGACAACGTGTTGTAAATGCTAGTACAGTAACATCCACCCCCCTGCGTCCTGTATCAGCTGCGCCGGGCGTGCCCGCTGGCCATAATGGGGGTTATCGCTTCTCGGCCTTTTGGCTAAGATCAAGTGGATGACCGGTGTATGCTGTTCCTGGTTTTGTTTGCTTGTTTATTATTTTTCTCACATTTCCACAGTCGTGCGGTGTATGGGACTGGAAATTGAGTTTTTTTTATTGTTTGTGCTGGCTTCTCCCTACGATGGCCAGCACTCCACGGCAGTCGACCCCTAGGGCTGGGTTACGGTTTTCGGCGAGGTTCATATGGAAGGATGGAACGATGCCCATGTGGAACAGAGATGTGTTTGTGGATGGTGTCATCATGACTCAACTCAAGTTGAAGGCGGACGATATTTTTTGCATCCAGCACAATGCCCAGGAGAGGGGCTACGATGTTTCCTTCAGATCCAGTTTGGGGCTCCAGGGGGTTTTGGAGGACTGCAAGCGGATGGAGGCTGATGTCGGACCCCTCAGCCATTTCGAGGTGTTTTCTCTGGACAGGCTGAATTTTCGAGTTATCAATGTCACAATGTACAACCCGTACGTGATCGATAAGGAGGTGACTGATTTTTTGGCCCCCTACGCTGAGGTGATATCTGAGGTCCGGAGGATCAGAGACAGACGTGGGATCTGGACGGGGCGGAGGCAGGTGCAGGTGCTCCTAAAGGCTGTTCCCGGTGGCTGTGACGGGCTGGCTCATCCCCCAGCCTTCTTTTCCTTGGGGCCTGATAGGGGGTATTTGTTTTATAACAACCAGCCCCCTTTCTGCCGAAGGTGCCGGGTGGCAGGGCACTCTGATGGAAAGTGTGGGGAGGTGAGGTGCCACCATTGCAAGGAGGAGGGCCACATGGCTAAAGATTGTAAGGTTGGTAAGAAATGCCACAACTGCAGTTCCACCGACCACCTGGTGAGGGCCTGTCCCCAGGAGCGGCGGTATTCGTCAGTGGTGGTGATGGGGAAGGAGCTTGCACCGAAGACCGGAGAGGAGGAAGAAAGTGCACCAGTGGCACCAGCACCAGCACCAATAGAGGCGATTCCTGTGGAGAAGGACGCAGAGGCGGAGACGGTACTCCTGGTTGGCAACAAGACAGTTTCCCCTTTGTCTTCCGATGGAGAGGCGATGGACGAGGAGGAGGTGGTCGGTGGAGCCAGCGGAGCCAGTGGAGCCAGTGGAGCCAGAAAACGGAGGTTAAGGGTTAAAAGGACTACACCTGGGTCAGAAGGTATGGGGGCAGGGGAAATTACCGGTGGGGGCCCACACAAAAAGGTAAGGGGAGGGAAGGGAGGTAGGGTGGCCCTCTTAGTGCAACAGGTCGGTGGGGAGCAGGGGGTTGGTGGGGGAGTGGGTTTGGCGGATGTTGAGGCTGAGGGGGAGGGGGTTTGTTTACCGGTTTCCCCTGTCCTGGACAGTATGGACAGTATGGACCCTTTTGAGACTCCAAGCCTTGGGGAAGGGTTACAGGTGGGAGCACCCAACACTTTGCCTGCTTCTTGGGATAAGGGGGAGGATGGGGAGGACAGTTAAAAGTGGGGGTAGGGGTATTATTGTGGGTTGGTTTTTTGTTTAATTTAATTTTATTATTGTCAATGGCTTTCACAGTGGGCACTTTTAATGCACGGGGGTTGAGGGGTTCTGTTAAGAGGAGGGGCTTTTTTGATTATGTTGCCTCACTCAGGCTTACCGTTTGTTTTGTTCAAGAGGTGCACTTACGGGATGGGAGGGATTGTGGTGTGTTTTCAAAGGAATGGGACAAGGGGGAATCGTTTTGGTCAGTGGGGGGGGTTCACTCATCTGGTGTGGGGATACTGTTTGGAAACCGGGAGGCAAGGGTGGTGGGTTCTTTTGTAATTGTGCAGGGGAGGGTTATGGGGGTTGATGTGAATATTGGGGTTTTGAAATTGAGGGTGGTGGTGGTGTACGGGCCACAGAGGGCGGGTGAAAGGAGTGCCATGATGGAGGCTTTAAGGCCTTTTTTTGCCACAAACAGGCAGATGGTGGTGGGGGGTGATTTTAATGTGGATCTGGGGAGGGTGGGTGATCCAAGTGCTGGGTGTGTGGGTTCTTTTTTTAAGGGGCAGGGGCTTGTGGATGGAGGGAAGGCACTTACCCCTCGAATAGATGGTCCCACATGGCGTAACTCCCGGGGGGTAGCCAGGCGTCTCGATTATGTGTTTTTTTCTCTGTCCTTGGTCCTATTGTCGGGCCGGGTGGTCCCTGTTTTTTTCTCTGACCATGATGGGCTCCTCTTTCGGGTCCGGTCTAGCGCTCCTGTTTTCGGCCCCGGGTACTGGAGGTTGAACTCCAGTGTCCTTGGCGAGGATGAGTTCTGCAGTAGCTTTGTCTCCTTTTTCCGGGGGCTCGAGGGACTTAGGGCTTTGTTTTCTGGTGTGGTGGAGTGGTGGGAGGGGGCTAAGGAGAGGATAAAGGGGTTTTGTATTATGTATTGTCAACGGAGGGCGAAGGAGGCGGGGAGGGAAGTGCTCCGTCTTCAACACCTCCTCGAGCTCGAGTACACTTTGGGTAACCTAGGTGGCGCTGTAGACCAGCGGGCTTGTGACTCCCTTAAGACAGAACTTAGGGATGTCTATGAGGATAAGGCCCGTGCTTACCTGACGCGGTCACGTCGTGAGTTCTTGGAGAAGAATGAGACGTGTTCCGCAGCCTTTTTCAGCAGCGTGAAGGCTGATAAGGGAAGGAAGGTGATATCGGGAGTTAGGGACAGTCAGGGTCAGGTGGTTACTGAGACAGGGGAGATGGTAAGGGTCGCAACCGATCACTTCCGCTCCTTCTTCTGTGAACGAGTGGTGGATGAGGAGCGAGCAGAGGCTTTTTTGCAGCTTGTGGCTCAGAGGGTACCGTCAGACCTGGCTGAGGCTTTGGAGGCCCCTCTCTCTCTCGAGGAATTGGAGGGTGCCCTTCGTAGAATGGGCAAGCGTAAGGTTCCGGGCATCGATGGCCTGCCGGCTGAGTTTTATCTCATGTTTTGGGATATTCTCGGCCCGGTGGTTCTCGAGGTCCTGACCGAGGTCCTCCGCACAGGGGCACTGGGAGGGTCAATGGCTAAGGGGGTGATCTCACTTCTGTTTAAGAAGGGGGACGCCTCTGACCTTAAGAACTGGCGGCCATTGACCATGCTGTGTGTTGATTACAAGCTTTTGGCTAAGGTTCTCACAGACCGTCTGTGCACAGCTCTCCCAGATGCGGTCCATGTGGACCAGACGTGTGGGGTGGCTGGGCGCTCGTTGAGATGGAATCTCCAGCTCATCAGAGACGTCATCGCTTGGGCAGAGGATCGGGACCTGCCACTTATGGTGGTGGGTCTTGATCAGGCCAAAGCCTTTGATAGGGTTCACTGGGGTTTTATGTTCAAAGTTTTAGAGAGAATAGGCTTAGGGCGGGTTTTTGTTGGGTGGCTGCGTACTCTGTACACAGCAGTGGGGAGCACGGTTTCTGTTAATGGGCACTTGGGGGAGTTTTTTGGGTTGCACGCAGGGGTAAGACAGGGGTGTCCGCTCTCTCCCCTGCTCTACGTCCTTTATATGGAGCCCCTGGCGGCGGCCATTAGGGCTGACCCGGGTGTGAAGGGTATCCTGGTACCAGGCAGCAGGGGCCTGAGGGTCAAGTTGTCGCAGTATGCGGATGATACCACACTGCTACTGGACAACGATGCGTGTCTGAGTCGGTCTTTGGAGATCTTCCAGGACTTTGGCCGGGTGTCTGGCGCGGAGCTCAACCGTGCTAAATCCTCGGTTAAGTTCTTTGGGCGGTGGAAGAGTAGGTCAGACGTACCAGGAGGGCTGTCGCTCTGTGAAGGGGCCCTGAGGATTCTTGGGGTCCTCTTTGAGGCAGCCCACAGTGCCACGGTCAACTGGACCAGGCGAATAGATGCAGTTCATAAAAAGTTTGCCCTCTGGAAGGCCAGGAGACTGACCTTTACGGGGAAGGTACTGGTTTTGAAGGTAGACGTGTTGCCGTCCCTCCTGTACCTGGCGTACATCTTTCCGATGCCGGCCAGCATGCGGAGGCCGCTCACTCGGCTTGTGTTTCGTTTCATGTGGGGGGGGAGTTATGAATACGTGGCGAGGGCACGCATGTTGGCTCCGGTGGGGGAAGGGGGGAGGGACGTGCCCCATTTCCCACTCAAGTTGGACTGCATTTTTGTTTCTTTTTTGCTCAAAGAATTGTCCTCTCCGGTAGTCCATCCATCTGGCTACTTCCTCCGGTTCTACTTTGCCTACCCGGCAAGGAGGGTCATGGCCTGGTCCAATTCGGCCCCCCGGGCGGAGCAGTTGCCGTGGCATTTTGGCCACGCGGCAAAGTGGCTGCGGGCTCATCCTGGGGTTTTGGAAGGGGATGTGGGGTTGGACCAGAAGAGGCTCTATGCCGAGGTGAGACAGGGAGTGACCGCGCCAGCTGTGGTGGGGATACCCGCTACAGTTTGGTTGTCGGTACAACTGCCTGGCCTGGACAATGGGCTCAAGGATTTAGGATGGCTGATGTTACACAGGAGTTTGCCGGTGCGTGAGATCATGCACCGGCATGGCTTGGCGAGATCCCCGGTGTGCCCCAGAGCTGGTTGCTTTGTGGACGAGACTATTAGACACGTCATGTGGGACTGTCCTTTTGCAGGGGTGGTGTGGGCTAGGGCATCTGTGTTGATTGGGAGGTTGGAGGGGAGTGTTGGGGTCACATGGGCAAGATTGGAGAGAGGGATTGGGAGAGCTGGGGGGGGGCGTAGGGGGCGTCTCCTGCAATGGCTGCTCATGGGCCTTTTTAAGAAGGGGCTGTGGGAGGCCAGACAGGCTCTGGTTAAAAAGGCGGTGGATTGGGGGGTGGAGGGGGTTGTTAGGAGAGTAGAGGGGGACGTAAAGGGAAGGATGCGGTGGGATGTGAAGAGGTGGGGACATCATGCTGCTAGGGAGAGATGGAAGGGGGGTTTAGGTTTGATGGAAGGGATGTAGTGGTTGCTTAGGATATTGACATATGGTTTTTTTTTTGTGGAGACCGGAAAGTGCATAAGTGGAAAATGGGGACATGGTTTTTTGTCTTGGATAGTGGGCTATTGTTTTGGGTGGGATAAAGGGAGGTTTTGGTTAACAGTGGGTGGTTTAATTTGGGGTTCATTTTCATTTTCAACTGTAACAGGGACAGCATACAATAAGGAACATAAAATGAAAATGTAGAAATGCAAATGTTCAGGAAAGTTTTGTTTGGATTAGTAGGGAAAGGTAAATTAAGAATGTGTGCACATGTATGGGTGTTTTAAATAGTATGATAGGAAGTCGTTTTGTAGTTTGTATGGTATAGGGACAGATAGGATGTGATAACATGTATATGATTATTTTTGATATAAAATTAAGAAAGAAGGTAAAAACTCCCCTCCCAGCTGGTTGGAGGGGAGGAGAAGCCCGATTTCACAAAAAAAAAAAAAAAAAAAAAAAAAAAAATCTGTTCTTATCAGTTTAATATCTGATAAGTCCCCTACCCGGGGACCATATATTAAATTGATTTTTGGAACAGGGAGATGGAATAGGGGCTTGCTCCGTCCACTCCACGCATCGACCTGGTCTTGCAGTATCTCCAGGAACGGTGCACTCACTCCTCCTAACTTTGTCAAAGTAAATGTTTTGGTACGCTAATCTGCGATGGGTTAAAGGCAATGCAAAAAAAAGAAATCATTAGATGGGCAACGCTCTGTTTAATCTGCGTTATGTTTCCCCGCCCTTTTTGTTAAAAAAAGAAAAGAAAAGAAAAACCCTCTGGGTGTGTGTGTGTGTGTGTGTGTGTGTGTGTGTGTGTGTGTGTGTGTGTGTGTGTGTGTGTGTAAATGGCTGCATTTACATAGCGCTTTACAATTTGTTCCTCACATTTTACCCATTCACTCAGACGTTCACACACCGATGGCGGAGGCAACCATGCAAGGTGCCAACCTACCTGCTCATCAGGAGCAATTAGGGGATAAGTGTCTTTAAACAAAGCACAATTGATGCAAACACAGACAACGTGTTGTAAATGCTAGTACAGTAACATCCACCCCCCTGCGTCCTGTATCAGCCGCGCCGGGCGTGCCCGCTGGCCATAATGGGGGTTATCGCTTCTCTGCCTTTTGGCTAAGATCAAGTGGATGACCGGTGTATGCTGTTCCTGGTTTTGTTTGCTTGTTTATTATTTTTCTCACATTTCCACAGTCGTGCGGTGTATGGGACTGGAAATTGAGTTTTTTTTTTTTTTTTTTTTTTTTTTTTTTTTTTTTTTTATTGTTTGTGCTGGCTTCTCCCTACGATGGCCAGCACTCCACGGCAGTCGACCCCTAGGGCTGGGTTACGGTTTTCGGCGAGGTTCATATGGAAGGATGGAACGATGCCCATGTGGAACAGAGATGTGTTTGTGGATGGTGTCATCATGACTCAACTCAAGTTGAAGGCGGACGATATTTTTTGCATCCAGCACAATGCCCAGGAGAGGGGCTACGATGTTTCCTTCAGATCCAGTTTGGGGCTCCAGGGGGTTTTGGAGGACTGCAAGCGGATGGAGGCTGATGTCGGACCCCTCAGCCATTTCGAGGTGTTTTCTCTGGACAGGCTGAATTTTCGAGTTATCAATGTCACAATGTACAACCCGTACGTGATCGATAAGGAGGTGACTGATTTTTTGGCCCCCTACGCTGAGGTGATATCTGAGGTCCGGAGGATCAGAGACAGACGTGGGATCTGGACGGGGCGGAGGCAGGTGCAGGTGCTCCTAAAGGCTGTTCCCGGTGGCTGTGACGGGCTGGCTCATCCCCCAGCCTTCTTTTCCTTGGGGCCTGATAGGGGGTATTTGTTTTATAACAACCAGCCCCCTTTCTGCCGAAGGTGCCGGGTGGCAGGGCACTCTGATGGAAAGTGTGGGGAGGTGAGGTGCCACCATTGCAAGGAGGAGGGCCACATGGCTAAAGATTGTAAGGTTGGTAAGAAATGCCACAACTGCAGTTCCACCGACCACCTGGTGAGGGCCTGTCCCCAGGAGCGGCGGTATTCGTCAGTGGTGGTGATGGGGAAGGAGCTTGCACCGAAGACCGGAGAGGAGGAAGAAAGTGCACCAGTGGCACCAGCACCAGCACCAATAGAGGCGATTCCTGTGGAGAAGGACGCAGAGGCGGAGACGGTACTCCTGGTTGGCAACAAGACAGTTTCCCCTTTGTCTTCCGATGGAGAGGCGATGGACGAGGAGGAGGTGGTCGGTGGAGCCAGCGGAGCCAGTGGAGCCAGTGGAGCCAGAAAACGGAGGTTAAGGGTTAAAAGGACTACACCTGGGTCAGAAGGTATGGGGGCAGGGGAAATTACCGGTGGGGGCCCACAAAAAAAGGTAAGGGGAGGGAAGGGAGGTAGGGTGGCCCTCTTAGTGCAACAGGTCGGTGGGGAGCAGGGGGTTGGTGGGGGAGTGGGTTTGGCGGATGTTGAGGCTGAGGGGGAGGGGGTTTGTTTACCGGTTTCCCCTGTCCTGGACAGTATGGACAGTATGGACCCTTTTGAGACTCCAAGCCTTGGGGAAGGGTTACAGGTGGGAGCACCCAACACTTTGCCTGCTTCTTGGGATAAGGGGGAGGATGGGGAGGACAGTTAAAAGTGGGGGTAGGGGTATTATTGTGGGTTGGTTTTTTGTTTAATTTAATTTTATTATTGTCAATGGCTTTCACAGTGGGCACTTTTAATGCACGGGGGTTGAGGGGTTCTGTTAAGAGGAGGGGCTTTTTTGATTATGTTGCCTCACTCAGGCTTACCGTTTGTTTTGTTCAAGAGGTGCACTTACGGGATGGGAGGGATTGTGGTGTGTTTTCAAAGGAATGGGACAAGGGGGAATCGTTTTGGTCAGTGGGGGGGGTTCACTCATCTGGTGTGGGGATACTGTTTGGAAACCGGGAGGCAAGGGTGGTGGGTTCTTTTGTAATTGTGCAGGGGAGGGTTATGGGGGTTGATGTGAATATTGGGGTTTTGAAATTGAGGGTGGTGGTGGTGTACGGGCCACAGAGGGCGGGTGAAAGGAGTGCCATGATGGAGGCTTTAAGGCCTTTTTTTGCCACAAACAGGCAGATGGTGGTGGGGGGTGATTTTAATGTGGATCTGGGGAGGGTGGGTGATCCAAGTGCTGGGTGTGTGGGTTCTTTTTTTAAGGGGCAGGGGCTTGTGGATGGAGGGAAGGCACTTACCCCTCGAATAGATGGTCCCACATGGCGTAACTCCCGGGGGGTAGCCAGGCGTCTCGATTATGTGTTTTTTTCTCGGTCCTTGGTCCTATTGTCGGGCCGGGTGGTCCCTGTTTTTTTCTCTGACCATGATGGGCTCCTCTTTCGGGTCCGGTCTAGCGCTCCTGTTTTCGGCCCCGGGTACTGGAGGTTGAACTCCAGTGTCCTTGGCGAGGATGAGTTCTGCAGTAGCTTTGTCTCCTTTTTCCGGGGGCTCGAGGGACTTAGGGCTTTGTTTTCTGGTGTGGTGGAGTGGTGGGAGGGGGCTAAGGAGAGGATAAAGGGGTTTTGTATTATGTATTGTCAACGGAGGGCGAAGGAGGCGGGGAGGGAAGTGCTCCGTCTTCAACACCTCCTCGAGCTCGAGTACACTTTGGGTAACCTAGGTGGCGCTGTAGACCAGCGGGCTTGTGACTCCCTTAAGACAGAACTTAGGGATGTCTATGAGGATAAGGCCCGTGCTTACCTGACGCGGTCACGTCGTGAGTTCTTGGAGAAGAATGAGACGTGTTCCGCAGCCTTTTTCAGCAGCGTGAGGGCTGATAAGGGAAGGAAGGTGATATCGGGAGTTAGGGACAGTCAGGGTCAGGTGGTTACTGAGACAGGGGAGATGGTAAGGGTCGCAACCGATCACTTCCGCTCCTTCTTCTGTGAACGAGTGGTGGATGAGGAGCGAGCAGAGGCTTTTTTGCAGCTTGTGGCTCAGAGGGTACCGTCAGACCTGGCTGAGGCTTTGGAGGCCCCTCTCTCTCTCGAGGAATTGGAGGGTGCCCTTCGTAGAATGGGCAAGCGTAAGGTTCCGGGCATCGATGGCCTGCCGGCTGAGTTTTATCTCATGTTTTGGGATATTCTCGGCCCGGTGGTTCTCGAGGTCCTGACCGAGGTCCTCCGCACAGGGGCACTGGGAGGGTCAATGGCTAAGGGGGTGATCTCACTTCTGTTTAAGAAGGGGGACGCCTCTGACCTTAAGAACTGGCGGCCATTGACCATGCTGTGTGTTGATTACAAGCTTTTGGCTAAGGTTCTCACAGACCGTCTGTGCACAGCTCTCCCAGATGCGGTCCATGTGGATCAGACGTGTGGGGTGGCTGGGCGCTCGTTGAGATGGAATCTCCAGCTCATCAGAGACGTCATCGCTTGGGCAGAGGATCGGGACCTGCCACTTATGGTGGTGGGTCTTGATCAGGCCAAAGCCTTTGATAGGGTTCACTGGGGTTTTATGTTCAAAGTTTTAGAGAGAATAGGCTTAGGGCGGGTTTTTGTTGGGTGGCTGCGTACTCTGTACACAGCAGTGGGGAGCACGGTTTCTGTTAATGGGCACTTGGGGGAGTTTTTTGGGTTGCACGCAGGGGTAAGACAGGGGTGTCCGCTCTCTCCCCTGCTCTACGTCCTTTATATGGAGCCCCTGGCGGCGGCCATTAGGGCTGACCCGGGTGTGAAGGGTATCCTGGTACCAGGCAGCAGGGGCCTGAGGGTCAAGTTGTCGCAGTATGCGGATGATACCACACTGCTACTGGACAACGATGCGTGTCTGAGTCGGTCTTTGGAGATCTTCCAGGACTTTGGCCGGGTGTCTGGCGCGGAGCTCAACCGTGCTAAATCCTCGGTTAAGTTCTTTGGGCGGTGGAAGAGTAGGTCAGACGTACCAGGAGGGCTGTCGCTCTGTGAAGGGGCCCTGAGGATTCTTGGGGTCCTCTTTGAGGCAGCCCACAGTGCCACGGTCAACTGGACCAGGCGAATAGATGCAGTTCATAAAAAGTTTGCCCTCTGGAAGGCCAGGAGACTGACCTTTACGGGGAAGGTACTGGTTTTGAAGGTAGACGTGTTGCCGTCCCTCCTGTACCTGGCGTACATCTTTCCGATGCCGGCCAGCATGCGGAGGCCGCTCACTCGGCTTGTGTTTCGTTTCATGTGGGGGGGGAGTTATGAATACGTGGCGAGGGCACGCATGTTGGCTCCGGTGGGGGAAGGGGGGAGGGACGTGCCCCATTTCCCACTCAAGTTGGACTGCATTTTTGTTTCTTTTTTGCTCAAAGAATTGTCCTCTCCGGTAGTCCATCCATCTGGCTACTTCCTCCGGTTCTACTTTGCCTACCCGGCAAGGAGGGTCATGGCCTGGTCCAATTCGGCCCCCCGGGCGGAGCAGTTGCCGTGGCATTTTGGCCACGCGGCAAAGTGGCTGCGGGCTCATCCTGGGGTTTTGGAAGGGGATGTGGGGTTGGACCAGAAGAGGCTCTATGCCGAGGTGAGACAGGGAGTGACCGCGCCAGCTGTGGTGGGGATACCCGCTACAGTTTGGTTGTCGGTACAACTGCCTGGCCTGGACAATGGGCTCAAGGATTTAGGATGGCTGATGTTACACAGGAGTTTGCCGGTGCGTGAGATCATGCACCGGCATGGCTTGGCGAGATCCCCGGTGTGCCCCAGAGCTGGTTGCTTTGTGGACGAGACTATTAGACACGTCATGTGGGACTGTCCTTTTGCAGGGGTGGTGTGGGCTAGGGCATCTGTGTTGATTGGGAGGTTGGAGGGGAGTGTTGGGGTCACATGGGCAAGATTGGAGAGAGGGATTGGGAGAGCTGGGGGGGGGCGTAGGGGGCGTCTCCTGCAATGGCTGCTCATGGGCCTTTTTAAGAAGGGGCTGTGGGAGGCCAGACAGGCTCTGGTTAAAAAGGCGGTGGATTGGGGGGTGGAGGGGGTTGTTAGGAGAGTAGAGGGGGACGTAAAGGGAAGGATGCGGTGGGATGTGAAGAGGTGGGGACATCATGCTGCTAGGGAGAGATGGAAGGGGGGTTTAGGTTTGATGGAAGGGATGTAGTGGTTGCTTAGGATATTGACATATGGTTTTTTTTTTTGTGGAGACCGGAAAGTGCATAAGTGGAAAATGGGGACATGGTTTTTTGTCTTGGATAGTGGGCTATTGTTTTGGGTGGGATAAAGGGAGGTTTTGGTTAACAGTGGGTGGTTTAATTTGGGGTTCATTTTCATTTTCAACTGTAACAGGGACAGCATACAATAAGGAACATAAAATGAAAATGTAGAAATGCAAATGTTCAGGAAAGTTTTGTTTGGATTAGTAGGGAAAGGTAAATTAAGAATGTGTGCACATGTATGGGTGTTTTAAATAGTATGATAGGAAGTCGTTTTGTAGTTTGTATGGTATAGGGACAGATAGGATGTGATAACATGTATATGATTATTTTTGATATAAAATTAAGAAAGAAGGTAAAAACTCCCCTCCCAGCTGGTTGGAGGGGAGGAGAAGCCCGATTTCACAAAAAAAAAAAAAAAAAATCTGTTCTTATCAGTTTAATATCTGATACGTCCCCTACCCGGGGACCATATATTAAATTGATTTTTGGAACAGGGAGATGGAATAGGGGCTTGCTCCGTCCACTCCACGCATCGACCTGGTCTTGCAGTATCTCCAGGAACGGTGCACTCACTCCTCCTAACTTTGTCAAAGTAAATGTTTTGGTACGCTAATCTGCGATGGGTTAAAGGCAATGCAAAAAAAAGAAATCATTAGATGGGCAACGCTCTGTTTAATCTGCGTTATGTTTCCCCGCCCTTTTTGTTAAAAAAAAAAAGAAAAGAAAAACCCTCCGTGTGTGTGTGTGTGTGTGTGTGTGTGTGTGTGTGTGTGTGTGTGTGTGTGTGTGTGTGTGTGTGTGTGTGTGTGTGTGTGTGTAAATGGCTGCATTTACATAGCGCTTTACAATTTGTTCCTCACATTTTACCCATTCACTCAGACGTTCACACACCGATGGCGGAGGCAACCATGCAAGGTGCCAACCTACCTGCTCATCAGGAGCAATTAGGGGATAAGTGTCTTTAAACAAAGCACAATTGATGCAAACACAGACAACGTGTTGTAAATGCTAGTACAGTAACATCCACCCCCCTGCGTCCTGTATCAGCCGCGCCGGGCGTGCCCGCTGGCCATAATGGGGGTTATCGCTTCTCGGCCTTTTGGCTAAGATCAAGTGTAGTATCTGTTTTTATCAGTTTAATATCTGATACGTCCCCTACCCGGGGACCATATATTAAATTGATTTTTGGAACAGGGAGATGGAATAGGGGCTTGCTCCGTCCACTCCACGCATCGACCTGGTCTTGCAGTATCTCCAGGAACGGTGCACTCACTCCTCCTAACTTTGTCAAAGTAAATGTTTTGGTACGCTAATCTGCGATGGGTTAAAGGCAATGCAAAAAAAAGAAATCATTAGATGGGCAACGCTCTGTTTAATCTGCGTTATGTTTCCCCGCCCTTTTTGTTAAAAAAAAAAAGAAAAGAAAAACCCTCCGTGTGTGTGTGTGTGTGTGTGTGTGTGTGTGTGTGTGTGTGTGTGTGTGTGTGTGTGTGTGTGTGTAAATGGCTGCATTTACATAGCGCTTTACAATTTGTTCCTCACATTTTACCCATTCACCCAGACGTTCACACACCGATGGCGGAGGCAACCATGCAAGGTGCCAACCTACCTGCTCATCAGGAGCAATTAGGGGATAAGTGTCTTTAAACAAAGCACAATTGATGCAAACACAGACAACGTGTTGTAAATGCTAGTACAGTAACATCCACCCCCCTGCGTCCTGTATCAGCCGCGCCGGGCGTGCCCGCTGGCCATAATGGGGGTTATCGCTTCTCGGCCTTTTGGCTAAGATCAAGTGTAGTATCTGTTCTTATCAGTTTAATATCTGATACGTCCCCTACCCGGGGACCATATATTAAATTGATTTTTGGAACAGGGAGATGGTATAGGGGCTTGCTCCGTCCACTCCACGCATCGACCTGGTCTTGCAGTATCTCCAGGAACGGTGCACTCACTCCTCCTAACTTTGTCAAAGTAAATGTTTTGGTACGCTAATCTGCGATGGGTTAAAGGCAATGCAAAAAAAATAAATCATTAGATGGGCAACGCTCTGTTTAATCTGCGTTATGTTTCCCCGCCCTTTTTGTTAAAAAAAAAAAGAAAAGAAAAACCCTCCGTGTGTGTGTGTGTGTGTGTGTGTGTGTGTGTGTGTGTGTGTGTGTGTGTGTGTGTAAATGGCTGCATTTACATAGCGCTTTACAATTTGTTCCTCACATTTTACCCATTCACTCAGACGTTCACACACCGATGGCGGAGGCAACCATGCAAGGTGCCAACCTACCTGCTCATCAGGAGCAATTAGGGGATAAGTGTCTTTAAACAAAGCACAATTGATGCAAACACAGACAACGTGTTGTAAATGCTAGTACAGTAACATCCACCCCCCTGCGTCCTGTATCAGCCGCGCCGGGCGTGCCCGCTGGCCATAATGGGGTTTATCGCTTCTCGGCCTTTTGGCTAAGATCAAGTGGATGACCGGTGTATGCTGTTCCTGGTTTTGTTTGCTTGTTTATTATTTTTCTCACATTTCCACAGTCGTGCGGTGTATGGGACTGGAAATTGAGTTTTTTTTATTGTTTGTGCTGGCTTCTCCCTACGATGGCCAGCACTCCACGGCAGTCGACCCCTAGGGCTGGGTTACGGTTTTCGGCGAGGTTCATATGGAAGGATGGAACGATGCCCATGTGGAACAGAGATGTGTTTGTGGATGGTGTCATCATGACTCAACTCAAGTTGAAGGCGGACGATATTTTTTGCATCCAGCACAATGCCCAGGAGAGGGGCTACGATGTTTCCTTCAGATCCAGTTTGGGGCTCCAGGGGGTTTTGGAGGACTGCAAGCGGATGGAGGCTGATGTCGGACCCCTCAGCCATTTCGAGGTGTTTTCTCTGGACAGGCTGAATTTTCGAGTTATCAATGTCACAATGTACAACCCGTACGTGATTGATAAGGAGGTGACTGATTTTTTGGCCCCCTACGCTGAGGTGATATCTGAGGTCCGGAGGATCAGAGATAGACGTGGGATCTGGACGGGGCGGAGGCAGGTGCAGGTGCTCCTAAAGGCTGTTCCCGGTGGCTGTGACGGGCTGGCTCATCCCCCAGCCTTCTTTTCCTTGGGGCCTGATAGGGGGTATTTGTTTTATAACAACCAGCCCCCTTTCTGCCGAAGGTGCCGGGTGGCAGGGCACTCTGATGGAAAGTGTGGGGAGGTGAGGTGCCACCATTGCAAGGAGGAGGGCCACATGGCTAAAGATTGTAAGGTTGGTAAGAAATGCCACAACTGCAGTTCCACCGACCACCTGGTGAGGGCCTGTCCCCAGGAGCGGCGGTATTCGTCAGTGGTGGTGATGGGGAAGGAGCTTGCACCGAAGACCGGAGAGGAGGAAGAAAGTGCACCAGTGGCACCAGCACCAGCACCAATAGAGGCGGTTCCTGTGGAGAAGGACGCAGAGGCGGAGACGGTACTCCTGGTTGGCAACAAGACAGTTTCCCCTTTGTCTTCCGATGGAGAGGCGATGGACGAGGAGGAGGTGGTCAGTGGAGCCAGCGGAGCCAGTGGAGCCAGTGGAGCCAGAAAACGGAGGTTAAGGGTTAAAAGGACTACACCTGGGTCAGAAGGTATGGGGGCAGGGGAAATTACCGGTGGGGGCCCACAAAAAAAGGTAAGGGGAGGGAAGGGAGGTAGGGTGGCCCTCTTAGTGCAACAGGTCGGTGGGGAGCAGGGGGTTGGTGGGGGAGTGGGTTTGGCGGATGTTGAGGCTGAGGGGGAGGGGGTTTGTTTACCGGTTTCCCCTGTCCTGGACAGTATGGACAGTATGGACCCTTTTGAGACTCCAAGCCTTGGGGAAGGGTTACAGGTGGGAGCACCCAACACTTTGCCTGCTTCTTGGGATAAGGGGGAGGATGGGGAGGACAGTTAAAAGTGGGGGTAGGGGTATTATTGTGGGTTGGTTTTTTGTTTAATTTAATTTTATTATTGTCAATGGCTTTCACAGTGGGCACTTTTAATGCACGGGGGTTGAGGGGTTCTGTTAAGAGGAGGGGCTTTTTTGATTATGTTGCCTCACTCAGGCTTACCGTTTGTTTTGTTCAAGAGGTGCACTTACGGGATGGGAGGGATTGTGGTGTGTTTTCAAAGGAATGGGACAAGGGGGAATCGTTTTGGTCAGTGGGGGGGGTTCACTCATCTGGTGTGGGGATACTGTTTGGAAACCGGGAGGCAAGGGTGGTGGGTTCTTTTGTAATTGTGCAGGGGAGGGTTATGGGGGTTGATGTGAATATTGGGGTTTTGAAATTGAGGGTGGTGGTGGTGTACGGGCCACAGAGGGCGGGTGAAAGGAGTGCCATGATGGAGGCTTTAAGGCCTTTTTTTGCCACAAACAGGCAGATGGTGGTGGGGGGTGATTTTAATGTGGATCTGGGGAGGGTGGGTGATCCAAGTGCTGGGTGTGTGGGTTCTTTTTTTAAGGGGCAGGGGCTTGTGGATGGAGGGAAGGCACTTACCCCTCGAATAGATGGTCCCACATGGCGTAACTCCCGGGGGGTAGCCAGGCGTCTCGATTATGTGTTTTTTTCTCGGTCCTTGGTCCTATTGTCGGGCCGGGTGGTCCCTGTTTTTTTCTCTGACCATGATGGGCTCCTCTTTCGGGTCCGGTCTAGCGCTCCTGTTTTCGGCCCCGGGTACTGGAGGTTGAACTCCAGTGTCCTTGGCGAGGATGAGTTCTGCAGTAGCTTTGTCTCCTTTTTCCGGGGGCTCGAGGGACTTAGGGTTTTGTTTTCTGGTGTGGTGGAGTGGTGGGAGGGGGCTAAGGAGAGGATAAAGGGGTTTTGTATTATGTATTGTCAACGGAGGGCGAAGGAGGCGGGGAGGGAAGTGCTCCGTCTTCAACACCTCCTCGAGCTCGAGTACACTTTGAGTAACCTAGGTGGCGCTGTAGACCAGCGGGCTTGTGACTCCCTTAAGACAGAACTTAGGGATGTCTATGAGGATAAGGCCCGTGCTTACCTGACGCGGTCACGTCGTGAGTTCTTGGAGAAGAATGAGACGTGTTCCGCAGCCTTTTTCAGCAGCGTGAGGGCTGATAAGGGAAGGAAGGTGATATCGGGAGTTAGGGACAGTCAGGGTCAGGTGGTTACTGAGACAGGGGAGATGGTAAGGGTCGCAACCGATCACTTCCGCTCCTTCTTCTGTGAACGAGTGGTGGATGAGGAGCGAGCAGAGGCTTTTTTGCAGCTTGTGGCTCAGAGGGTACCGTCAGACCTGGCTGAGGCTTTGGAGGCCCCTCTCTCTCTCGAGGAATTGGAGGGTGCCCTTCGTAGAATGGGCAAGCGTAAGGTTCCGGGCATCGATGGCCTGCCGGCTGAGTTTTATCTCATGTTTTGGGATATTCTCGGCCCGGTGGTTCTCGAGGTCCTGACCGAGGTCCTCCGCACAGGGGCACTGGGAGGGTCAATGGCTAAGGGGGTGATCTCACTTCTGTTTAAGAAGGGGGACGCCTCTGACCTTAAGAACTGGCGGCCATTGACCATGCTGTGTGTTGATTACAAGCTTTTGGCTAAGGTTCTCACAGACCGTCTGTGCACAGCTCTCCCAGATGCGGTCCATGTGGATCAGACGTGTGGGGTGGCTGGGCGCTCGTTGAGATGGAATCTCCAGCTCATCAGAGACGTCATCGCTTGGGCAGAGGATCGGGACCTGCCACTTATGGTGGTGGGTCTTGATCAGGCCAAAGCCTTTGATAGGGTTCACTGGGGTTTTATGTTCAAAGTTTTAGAGAGAATAGGCTTAGGGCGGGTTTTTGTTGGGTGGCTGCGTACTCTGTACACAGCAGTGGGGAGCACGGTTTCTGTTAATGGGCACTTGGGGGAGTTTTTTGGGTTGCACGCAGGGGTAAGACAGGGGTGTCCGCTCTCTCCCCTGCTCTACGTCCTTTATATGGAGCCCCTGGCGGCGGCCATTAGGGCTGACCCGGGTGTGAAGGGTATCCTGGTACCAGGCAGCAGGGGCCTGAGGGTCAAGTTGTCGCAGTATGCGGATGATACCACACTGCTACTGGACAACGATGCGTGTCTGAGTCGGTCTTTGGAGATCTTCCAGGACTTTGGCCGGGTGTCTGGCGCGGAGCTCAACCGTGCTAAATCCTCGGTTAAGTTCTTTGGGCGGTGGAAGAGTAGGTCAGACGTACCAGGAGGGCTGTCGCTCTGTGAAGGGGCCCTGAGGATTCTTGGGGTCCTCTTTGAGGCAGCCCACAGTGCCACGGTCAACTGGACCAGGCGAATAGATGCAGTTCATAAAAAGTTTGCCCTCTGGAAGGCCAGGAGACTGACCTTTACGGGGAAGGTACTGGTTTTGAAGGTAGACGTGTTGCCGTCCCTCCTGTACCTGGCGTACATCTTTCCGATGCCGGCCAGCATGCGGAGGCCGCTCACTCGGCTTGTGTTTCGTTTCATGTGGGGGGGGAGTTATGAATACGTGGCGAGGGCACGCATGTTGGCTCCGGTGGGGGAAGGGGGGAGGGACGTGCCCCATTTCCCACTCAAGTTGGACTGCATTTTTGTTTCTTTTTTGCTCAAAGAATTGTCCTCTCCGGTAGTCCATCCATCTGGCTACTTCCTCCGGTTCTACTTTGCCTACCCGGCAAGGAGGGTCATGGCCTGGTCCAATTCGGCCCCCCGGGCGGAGCAGTTGCCGTGGCATTTTGGCCACGCGGCAAAGTGGCTGCGGGCTCATCCTGGGGTTTTGGAAGGGGATGTGGGGTTGGACCAGAAGAGGCTCTATGCCGAGGTGAGACAGGGAGTGACCGCGCCAGCTGTGGTGGGGATACCCGCTACAGTTTGGTTGTCGGTACAACTGCCTGGCCTGGACAATGGGCTCAAGGATTTAGGATGGCTGATGTTACACAGGAGTTTGCCGGTGCGTGAGATCATGCACCGGCATGGCTTGGCGAGATCCCCGGTGTGCCCCAGAGCTGGTTGCTTTGTGGACGAGACTATTAGACACGTCATGTGGGACTGTCCTTTTGCAGGGGTGGTGTGGGCTAGGGCATCTGTGTTGATTGGGAGGTTGGAGGGGAGTGTTGGGGTCACATGGGCAAGATTGGAGAGAGGGATTGGGAGAGCTGGGGGGGGGCGTAGGGGGCGTCTCCTGCAATGGCTGCTCATGGGCCTTTTTAAGAAGGGGCTGTGGGAGGCCAGACAGGCTCTGGTTAAAAAGGCGGTGGATTGGGGGGTGGAGGGGGTTGTTAGGAGAGTAGAGGGGGACGTAAAGGGAAGGATGCGGTGGGATGTGAAGAGGTGGGGACATCATGCTGCTAGGGAGAGATGGAAGGGGGGTTTAGGTTTGATGGAAGGGATGTAGTGGTTGCTTAGGATATTGACATATGGTTTTTTTTGTGGAGACCGGAAAGTGCATAAGTGGAAAATGGGGACATGGTTTTTTGTCTTGGATAGTGGGCTATTGTTTTGGGTGGGATAAAGGGAGGTTTTGGTTAACAGTGGGTGGTTTAATTTGGGGTTCATTTTCATTTTCAACTGTAACAGGGACAGCATACAATAAGGAACATAAAATGAAAATGTAGAAATGCAAATGTTCAGGAAAGTTTTGTTTGGATTAGTAGGGAAAGGTAAATTAAGAATGTGTGCACATGTATGGGTGTTTTAAATAGTATGATAGGAAGTCGTTTTGTAGTTTGTATGGTATAGGGACAGATAGGATGTGATAACATGTATATGATTATTTTTGATATAAAATTAAGAAAGAAGGTAAAAACTCCCCTCCCAGCTGGTTGGAGGGGAGGAGAAGCCCGATTTCACAAAAGAAAAAAAAAAAAAAAAAAAAAATCTGTTCTTATCAGTTTAATATCTGATACGTCCCCTACCCGGGGACCATATATTAAATTGATTTTTGGAACAGGGAGATGGAATAGGGGCTTGCTCCGTCCACTCCACGCATCGACCTGGTCTTGCAGTATCTCCAGGAACGGTGCACTCACTCCTCCTAACTTTGTCAAAGTAAATGTTTTGGTACGCTAATCTGCGATGGGTTAAAGGCAATGCAAAAAAATAAAAATCATTAGATGGGCAACGCTCTGTTTAATCTGCGTTATGTTTTCCCGCCCTTTTTGTTAAAAAAAGAAAAAAAAAAAAAAAACGTCCGTGTGTGTGTGTGTGTGTGTGTGTGTGTGTGTGTGTGTGTGTGTGTGTGTAAATGGCTGCATTTACATAGCGCTTTACAATTTGTTCCTCACATTTTACCCATTCACTCAGACGTTCACACACCGATGGCGGAGGCAACCATGCAAGGTGCCAACCTACCTGCTCATCAGGAGCAATTAGGGGATAAGTGTCTTTAAACAAAGCACAATTGATGCAAACACAGACAACGTGTTGTAAATGCTAGTACAGTAACATCCACCCCCCTGCGTCCTGTATCAGCCGCGCCGGGCGTGCCCGCTGGCCATAATGGGGGTTATCGCTTCTCGGCCTTTTGGCTAAGATCAAGTGTAGTATCTGTTCTTATCAGTTTAATATCTGATAAGTCCCCTACCCGGGGACCATATATTAAATTGATTTTTGGAACAGGGAGATGGAATAGGGGCTTGCTCCGTCCACTCCACGCATCGACCTGGTCTTGCAGTATCTCCAGGAACGGTGCACTCACTCCTCCTAACTTTGTCAAAGTAAATGTTTTGGTACGCTAATCTGCGATGGGTTAAAGGCAATGCAAAAAAAAGAAATCATTAGATGGGCAACGCTCTGTTTAATCTGCGTTATGTTTCCCCGCCCTTTTTGTTAAAAAAAAAAAGAAAAGAAAAACCCTCCGTGTGTGTGTGTGTGTGTGTGTGTGTGTGTGTGTGTGTGTAAATGGCTGCATTTACATAGCGCTTTACAATTTGTTCCTCACATTTTACCCATTCACTCAGACGTTCACACACCGATGGCGGAGGCAACCATGCAAGGTGCCAACCTACCTGCTCATCAGGAGCAATTAGGGGATAAGTGTCTTTAAACAAAGCACAATTGATGCAAACACAGACAACGTGTTGTAAATGCTAGTACAGTAACATCCACCCCCCTGCGTCCTGTATCAGCCGCGCCGGGCGTGCCCGCTGGCCATAATGGGGGTTATCGCTTCTCGGCCTTTTGGCTAAGATCAAGTGTAGTATCTGTTCTTATCAGTTTAATATCTGATACGTCCCCTACCCGGGGACCATATATTAAATTGATTTTTGGAACAGGGAGATGGAATAGGGGCTTGCTCCGTCCACTCCACGCATCGACCTGATCTTGCAGTATCTCCAGGAACGGTGCACTCACTCCTCCTAACTTTGTCAAAGTAAATGTTTTGGTACGCTAATCTGCGATGGGTTAAAGGCAATGCAAAAAAAAGAAATCATTAGATGGGCAACGCTCTGTTTAATCTGCGTTATGTTTCCCCGCCCTTTTTGTTAAAAAAAAAAAGAAAAGAAAAACCCTCTGTGTGTGTGTGTGTGTGTGTGTGTGTGTGTGTGTGTGTGTGTGTGTGTGTGTGTAAATGGCTGCATTTACATAGCGCTTTACAATTTGTTCCTCACATTTTACCCATTCACTCAGACGTTCACACACCGATGGCGGAGGCAACCATGCAAGGTGCCAACCTACCTGCTCATCAGGAGCAATTAGGGGATAAGTGTCTTTAAACAAAGCACAATTGATGCAAACACAGACAACGTGTTGTAAATGCTAGTACATAACATCCACCCCCCTGCGTCCTGTATCAGCCGCGCCGGGCGTGCCCGCTGGCCATAATGGGGGTTATCGCTTCTCGGCCTTTTGGCTAAGATCAAGTGTAGTATCTGTTCTTATCAGTTTAATATCTGATACGTCCCCTACCCGGGGACCATATATTAAATTGATTTTTGGAACAGGGAGATGGAATAGGGGCTTGCTCCGTCCACTCCACGCATCGACCTGGTCTTGCAGTATCTCCAGGAACGGTGCACTCACTCCTCCTAACTTTGTCAAAGTAAATGTTTTGGTACGCTAATCTGCGATGGGTTAAAGGCAATGCAAAAAAAAGAAATCATTAGATGGGCAACGCTCTGTTTAATCTGCGTTATGTTTCCCCGCCCTTTTTGTTAAAAAAAAAAAGAAAAGAAAAACCCTCCGTGTGTGTGTGTGTGTGTGTGTGTGTGTGTGTGTGTGTGTGTAAATGGCTGCATTTACATAGCGCTTTACAATTTGTTCCTCACATTTTACCCATTCACTCAGACGTTCACACACCGATGGCGGAGGCAACCATGCAAGGTGCCAACCTACCTGCTCATCAGGAGCAATTAGGGGATAAGTGTCTTTAAACAAAGCACAATTGATGCAAACACAGACAACGTGTTGTAAATGCTAGTACAGTAACATCCACCCCCCTGCGTCCTGTATCAGCCGCGCCGGGCGTGCCCGCTGGCCATAATGGGGGTTATCGCTTCTCGGCCTTTTGGCTAAGATCAAGTGTAGTATCTGTTCTTATCAGTTTAATATCTGATACGTCCCCTACCCGGGGACCATATATTAAATAGATTTTTGGAACAGGGAGATGGAATAGGGGCTTGCTCCGTCCACTCCACGCATCGACCTGGTCTTGCAGTATCTCCAGGAACGGTGCACTCACTCCTCCTAACTTTGTCAAAGTAAATGTTTTGGTACGCTAATCTGCGATGGGTTAAAGGCAATGCAAAAAAAAGAAATCATTAGATGGGCAACGCTCTGTTTAATCTGCGTTATGTTTCCCCGCCCTTTTTGTTAAAAAAAAAAAGAAAAGAAAAACCCTCTGTGTGTGTGTGTGTGTGTGTGTGTGTGTGTGTGTGTGTGTGTGTGTGTGTGTGTGTGTGTGTGTGTGTAAATGGCTGCATTTACATAGCGCTTTACAATTTGTTCCTCACATTTTACCCATTCACTCAGACGTTCACACACCGATGGCGGAGGCAACCATGCAAGGTGCCAACCTACCTGCTCATCAGGAGCAATTAGGGGATAAGTGTCTTTAAACAAAGCACAATTGATGCAAACACAGACAACGTGTTGTAAATGCTAGTACAGTAACATCCACCCCCCTGCGTCCTGTATCAGCCGCGCCGGGCGTGCCATAATGGGGGTTATCGCTTCTCGGCCTTTTGGCTAAGATCAAGTGGATGACCGGTGTATGCTGTTCCTGGTTTTGTTTGCTTGTTTATTATTTTTCTCACATTTCCACAGTCGTGCGGTGTATGGGACTGGAAATTGAGTTTTTTTTTATTGTTTGTGCTGGCTTCTCCCTACGATGGCCAGCACTCCACGGCAGTCGACCCCTAGGGCTGGGTTACGGTTTTCGGCGAGGTTCATATGGAAGGATGGAACGATGCCCATGTGGAACAGAGATGTGTTTGTGGATGGTGTCATCATGACTCAACTCAAGTTGAAGGCGGACGATATTTTTTGCATCCAGCACAATGCCCAGGAGAGGGGCTACGATGTTTCCTTCAGATCCAGTTTGGGGCTCCAGGGGGTTTTGGAGGACTGCAAGCGGATGGAGGCTGATGTCGGACCCCTCAGCCATTTCGAGGTGTTTTCTCTGGACAGGCTGAATTTTCGAGTTATCAATGTCACAATGTACAACCCGTACGTGATCGATAAGGAGGTGACTGATTTTTTGGCCCCCTACGCTGAGGTGATATCTGAGGTCCGGAGGATCAGAGACAGACGTGGGATCTGGACGGGGCGGAGGCAGGTGCAGGTGCTCCTAAAGGCTGTTCCCGGTGGCTGTGACGGGCTGGCTCATCCCCCAGCCTTCTTTTCCTTGGGGCCTGATAGGGGGTATTTGTTTTATAATAACCAGCCCCCTTTCTGCCGAAGGTGCCGGGTGGCAGGGCACTCTGACGGAAAGTGTGGGGAGGTGAGGTGCCACCATTGCAAGGAGGAGGGCCACATGGCTAAAGATTGTAAGGTTGGTAAGAAATGCCACAACTGCAGTTCCACCGACCACCTGGTGAGGGCCTGTCCCCAGGAGCGGCGGTATTCGTCAGTGGTGGTGATGGGGAAGGAGCTTGCGCCGAAGACCGGAGAGGAGGAAGAAAGTGCACCAGTGGCACCAGCACCAGCACCAATAGAGGCGATTCCTGTGGAGAAGGACGCAGAGGCGGAGACGGTACTCCTGGTTGGCAACAAGACAGTTTCCCCTTTGTCTTCCGATGGAGAGGCGATGGACGAGGAGGAGGTGGTCGGTGGAGCCAGCGGAGCCAGTGGAGCCAGTGGAGCCAGAAAAGGGAGGTTAAGGGTTAAAAGGACTACACCTGGGTCAGAAGGTATGGGGGCAGGGGAAATTACCGGTGGGGGCCCACAAAAAAAGGTAAGGGGAGGGAAGGGAGGTAGGGTGGCCCTCTTAGTGCAACAGGTCGGTGGGGAGCAGGGGATTGGTGGGGGAGTGGGTTTGGCGGATGTTGAGGCTGAGGGGGAGGGGGGTGGTTTACCGGGTTCCCCTGTCCTGGACAGTATGGACAGTATGGACCCTTTTGAGACTCCAAGCCTTGGGGAAGGGTTACAGGTGGGAGCACCCAACACTTTGCCTGCTTCTTGGGATAAGGGGGAGGATGGGGAGGACAGTTAAAAGTGGGGGTAGGGGTATTATTGTGGGTTGGTTTTTTGTTTAATTTAATTTTATTATTGTCAATGGCTTTCACAGTGGGCACTTTTAATGCACGGGGGTTGAGGGGTTCTGTTAAGAGGAGGGGCTTTTTTGATTATGTTGCCTCACTCAGGCTTACCGTTTGTTTTGTTCAAGAGGTGCACTTACGGGATGGGAGGGATTGTGGTGTGTTTTCAAAGGAATGGGACAAGGGGGAATCGTTTTGGTCAGTGGGGGGGGTTCACTCATCTGGTGTGGGGATACTGTTTGGAAACCGGGAGGCAAGGGTGGTGGGTTCTTTTGTAATTGTGCAGGGGAGGGTTATGGGGGTTGATGTGAATATTGGGGTTTTGAAATTGAGGGTGGTGGTGGTGTACGGGCCACAGAGGGCGGGTGAAAGGAGTGCCATGATGGAGGCTTTAAGGCCTTTTTTTGCCACAAACAGGCAGATGGTGGTGGGGGGTGATTTTAATGTGGATCTGGGGAGGGTGGGTGATCCAAGTGCTGGGTGTGTGGGTTCTTTTTTTAAGGGGCAGGGGCTTGTGGATGGAGGGAAGGCACTTACCCCTCGAATAGATGGTCCCACATGGCGTAACTCCCGGGGGGTAGCCAGGCGTCTCGATTATGTGTTTTTTTCTCGGTCCTTGGTCCTATTGTCGGGCCGGGTGGTCCCTGTTTTTTTCTCTGACCATGATGGGCTCCTCTTTCGGGTCCGGTCTAGCGCTCCTGTTTTCGGCCCCGGGTACTGGAGGTTGAACTCCAGTGTCCTTGGCGAGGATGAGTTCTGCAGTAGCTTTGTCTCCTTTTTCCGGGGGCTCGAGGGACTTAGGGCTTTGTTTTCTGGTGTGGTGGAGTGGTGGGAGGGGGCTAAGGAGAGGATAAAGGGGTTTTGTATTATGTATTGTCAACGGAGGGCGAAGGAGGCGGGGAGGGAAGTGCTCCGTCTTCAACACCTCCTCGAGCTCGAGTACACTTTGGGTAACCTAGGTGGCGCTGTAGACCAGCGG
This sequence comes from Notolepis coatsorum, assembly GCF_963971535.1. Classification (NCBI taxonomy): domain Eukaryota; kingdom Metazoa; phylum Chordata; class Actinopteri; order Aulopiformes; family Paralepididae; genus Notolepis; species Notolepis coatsorum. Next base: position 1,496,712 of record NW_028174865.1, read on the forward strand.
GCTTGTGACTCCCTTAAGACAGAACTTAGGGATGTCTATGAGGATAAGGCCCGTGCTTACCTGACGCGGTCACGTCGTGAGTTCTTGGAGAAGAATGAGACGTGTTCCGCAGCCTTTTTCAGCAGCGTGAGGGCTGATAAGGGAAGGAAGGTGATATCGGGAGTTAGGGACAGTCAGGGTCAGGTGGTTACTGAGACAGGGGAGATGGTAAGGGTCGCAACCGATCACTTCCGCTCCTTCTTCTGTGAACGAGTGGTGGATGAGGAGCGAGCAGAGGCTTTTTTGCAGCTTGTGGCTCAGAGGGTACCGTCAGACCTGGCTGAGGCTTTGGAGGCCCCTCTCTCTCTCGAGGAATTGGAGGGTGCCCTTCGTAGAATGGGCAAGCGTAAGGTTCCGGGCATCGATGGCCTGCCGGCTGAGTTTTATCTCATGTTTTGGGATATTCTCGGCCCGGTGGTTCTCGAGGTCCTGACCGAGGTCCTCCGCACAGGGGCACTGGGAGGGTCAATGGCTAAGGGGGTGATCTCACTTCTGTTTAAGAAGGGGGACGCCTCTGACCTTAAGAACTGGCGGCCATTGACCATGCTGTGTGTTGATTACAAGCTTTTGGCTAAGGTTCTCACAGACCGTCTGTGCACAGCTCTCCCAGATGCGGTCCATGTGGACCAGACGTGTGGGGTGGCTGGGCGCTCGTTGAGATGGAATCTCCAGCTCATCAGAGACGTCATCGCTTGGGCAGAGGATCGGGACCTGCCACTTATGGTGGTGGGTCTTGATCAGGCCAAAGCCTTTGATAGGGTTCACTGGGGTTTTATGTTCAAAGTTTTAGAGAGAATAGGCTTAGGGCGGGTTTTTGTTGGGTGGCTGCGTACTCTGTACACAGCAGTGGGGAGCACGGTTTCTGTTAATGGGCACTTGGGGGAGTTTTTTGGGTTGCACGCAGGGGTAAGACAGGGGTGTCCGCTCTCTCCCCTGCTCTACGTCCTTTATATGGAGCCCCTGGCGGCGGCCATTAGGGCTGACCCGGGTGTGAAGGGTATCCTGGTACCAGGCAGCAGGGGCCTGAGGGTCAAGTTGTCGCAGTATGCGGATGATACCACACTGCTACTGGACAACGATGCGTGTCTGAGTCGGTCTTTGGAGATCTTCCAGGACTTTGGCCGGGTGTCTGGCGCGGAGCTCAACCGTGCTAAATCCTCGGTTAAGTTCTTTGGGCGGTGGAAGAGTAGGTCAGACGTACCAGGAGGGCTGTCGCTCTGTGAAGGGGCCCTGAGGATTCTTGGGGTCCTCTTTGAGGCAGCCCACAGTGCCACGGTCAACTGGACCAGGCGAATAGATGCAGTTCATAAAAAGTTTGCCCTCTGGAAGGCCAGGAGACTGACCTTTACGGGGAAGGTACTGGTTTTGAAGGTAGACGTGTTGCCGTCCCTCCTGTACCTGGCGTACATCTTTCCGATGCCGGCCAGCATGCGGAGGCCGCTCACTCGGCTTGTGTTTCGTTTCATGTGGGGGGGGAGTTATGAATACGTGGCGAGGGCACGCATGTTGGCTCCGGTGGGGGAAGGGGGGAGGGACGTGCCCCATTTCCCACTCAAGTTGGACTGCATTTTTGTTTCTTTTTTGCTCAAAGAATTGTCCTCTCCGGTAGTCCATCCATCTGGCTACTTCCTCCGGTTCTACTTTGCCTACCCGGCAAGGAGGGTCATGGCCTGGTCCAATTCGGCCCCCCGGGCGGAGCAGTTGCCGTGGCATTTTGGCCACGCGGCAAAGTGGCTGCGGGCTCATCCTGGGGTTTTGGAAGGGGATGTGGGGTTGGACCAGAAGAGGCTCTATGCCGAGGTGAGACAGGGAGTGACCGCGCCAGCTGTGGTGGGGATACCCGCTACAGTTTGGTTGTCGGTACAACTGCCTGGCCTGGACAATGGGCTCAAGGATTTAGGATGGCTGATGTTACACAGGAGTTTGCCGGTGCGTGAGATCATGCACCGGCATGGCTTGGCGAGATCCCCGGTGTGCCCCAGAGCTGGTTGCTTTGTGGACGAGACTATTAGACACGTCATGTGGGACTGTCCTTTTGCAGGGGTGGTGTGGGCTAGGGCATCTGTGTTGATTGGGAGGTTGGAGGGGAGTGTTGGGGTCACATGGGCAAGATTGGAGAGAGGGATTGGGAGAGCTGGGGGGGGGCGTAGGGGGCGTCTCCTGCAATGGCTGCTCATGGGCCTTTTTAAGAAGGGGCTGTGGGAGGCCAGACAGGCTCTGGTTAAAAAGGCGGTGGATTGGGGGGTGGAGGGGGTTGTTAGGAGAGTAGAGGGGGACGTAAAGGGAAGGATGCGGTGGGATGTGAAGAGGTGGGGACATCATGCTGCTAGGGAGAGATGGAAGGGGGGTTTAGGTTTGATGGAAGGGATGTAGTGGTTGCTTAGGATATTGACATATGGTTTTTTTTGTGGAGACCGGAAAGTGCATAAGTGGAAAATGGGGACATGGTTTTTTGTCTTGGATAGTGGGCTATTGTTTTGGGTGGGATAAAGGGAGGTTTTGGTTAACAGTGGGTGGTTTAATTTGGGGTTCATTTTCATTTTCAACTGTAACAGGGACAGCATACAATAAGGAACATAAAATGAAAATGTAGAAATGCAAATGTTCAGGAAAGTTTTGTTTGGATTAGTAGGGAAAGGTAAATTAAGAATGTGTGCACATGTATGGGTGTTTTAAATAGTATGATAGGAAGTCGTTTTGTAGTTTGTATGGTATAGGGACAGATAGGATGTGATAACATGTATATGATTATTTTTGATATAAAATTAAGAAAGAAGGTAAAAACTCCCCTCCCAGCTGGTTGGAGGGGAGGAGAAGCCCGATTTCACAAAAGAAAAAAAAAAAAAAAAAAAAAATCTGTTCTTATCAGTTTAATATCTGATACGTCCCCTACCCGGGGACCATATATTAAATTGATTTTTGGAACAGGGAGATGGAATAGGGGCTTGCTCCGTCCACTCCACGCATCGACCTGGTCTTGCAGTATCTCCAGGAACGGTGCACTCACTCCTCCTAACTTTGTCAAAGTAAATGTTTTGGTACGCTAATCTGCGATGGGTTAAAGGCAATGCAAAAAAATAAAAATCATTAGATGGGCAACGCTCTGTTTAATCTGCGTTATGTTTTCCCGCCCTTTTTGTTAAAAAAAAAAAAAAAAAAAAAAACGTCCGTGTGTGTGTGTGTGTGTGTGTGTGTGTGTGTGTGTGTGTGTGTGTGTGTAAATGGCTGCATTTACATAGCGCTTTACAATTTGTTCCTCACATTTTACCCATTCACTCAGACGTTCACACACCGATGGCGGAGGCAACCATGCAAGGTGCCAACCTACCTGCTCATCAGGAGCAATTAGGGGATAAGTGTCTTTAAACAAAGCACAATTGATGCAAACACAGACAACGTGTTGTAAATGCTAGTACAGTAACATCCACCCCCCTGCGTCCTGTATCAGCCGCGCCGGGCGTGCCCGCTGGCCATAATGGGGGTTATCGCTTCTCGGCCTTTTGGCTAAGATCAAGTGTAGTATCTGTTCTTATCAGTTTAATATCTGATAAGTCCCCTACCCGGGGACCATATATTAAATTGATTTTTGGAACAGGGAGATGGAATAGGGGCTTGCTCCGTCCACTCCACGCATCGACCTGGTCTTGCAGTATCTCCAGGAACGGTGCACTCACTCCTCCTAACTTTGTCAAAGTAAATGTTTTGGTACGCTAATCTGCGATGGGTTAAAGGCAATGCAAAAAAAAGAAATCATTAGATGGGCAACGCTCTGTTTAATCTGCGTTATGTTTCCCCGCCCTTTTTGTTAAAAAAAAAAAGAAAAGAAAAACCCTCCGTGTGTGTGTGTGTGTGTGTGTGTGTGTGTGTGTGTAAATGGCTGCATTTACATAGCGCTTTACAATTTGTTCCTCACATTTTACCCATTCACTCAGACGTTCACACACCGATGGCGGAGGCAACCATGCAAGGTGCCAACCTACCTGCTCATCAGGAGCAATTAGGGGATAAGTGTCTTTAAACAAAGCACAATTGATGCAAACACAGACAACGTGTTGTAAATGCTAGTACAGTAACATCCACCCCCCTGCGTCCTGTATCAGCCGCGCCGGGCGTGCCCGCTGGCCATAATGGGGGTTATCGCTTCTCGGCCTTTTGGCTAAGATCAAGTGTAGTATCTGTTCTTATCAGTTTAATATCTGATACGTCCCCTACCCGGGGACCATATATTAAATTGATTTTTGGAACAGGGAGATGGAATAGGGGCTTGCTCCGTCCACTCCACGCATCGACCTGATCTTGCAGTATCTCCAGGAACGGTGCACTCACTCCTCCTAACTTTGTCAAAGTAAATGTTTTGGTACGCTAATCTGCGATGGGTTAAAGGCAATGCAAAAAAAAGAAATCATTAGATGGGCAACGCTCTGTTTAATCTGCGTTATGTTTCCCCGCCCTTTTTGTTAAAAAAAAAAAGAAAAGAAAAACCCTCTGTGTGTGTGTGTGTGTGTGTGTGTGTGTGTGTGTGTGTGTGTGTGTGTGTGTAAATGGCTGCATTTACATAGCGCTTTACAATTTGTTCCTCACATTTTACCCATTCACTCAGACGTTCACACACCGATGGCGGAGGCAACCATGCAAGGTGCCAACCTACCTGCTCATCAGGAGCAATTAGGGGATAAGTGTCTTTAAACAAAGCACAATTGATGCAAACACAGACAACGTGTTGTAAATGCTAGTACATAACATCCACCCCCCTGCGTCCTGTATCAGCCGCGCCGGGCGTGCCCGCTGGCCATAATGGGGGTTATCGCTTCTCGGCCTTTTGGCTAAGATCAAGTGTAGTATCTGTTCTTATCAGTTTAATATCTGATACGTCCCCTACCCGGGGACCATATATTAAATTGATTTTTGGAACAGGGAGATGGAATAGGGGCTTGCTCCGTCCACTCCACGCATCGACCTGGTCTTGCAGTATCTCCAGGAACGGTGCACTCACTCCTCCTAACTTTGTCAAAGTAAATGTTTTGGTACGCTAATCTGCGATGGGTTAAAGGCAATGCAAAAAAAAGAAATCATTAGATGGGCAACGCTCTGTTTAATCTGCGTTATGTTTCCCCGCCCTTTTTGTTAAAAAAAAAAAGAAAAGAAAAACCCTCCGTGTGTGTGTGTGTGTGTGTGTGTGTGTGTGTGTGTGTGTGTAAATGGCTGCATTTACATAGCGCTTTACAATTTGTTCCTCACATTTTACCCATTCACTCAGACGTTCACACACCGATGGCGGAGGCAACCATGCAAGGTGCCAACCTACCTGCTCATCAGGAGCAATTAGGGGATAAGTGTCTTTAAACAAAGCACAATTGATGCAAACACAGACAACGTGTTGTAAATGCTAGTACAGTAACATCCACCCCCCTGCGTCCTGTATCAGCCGCGCCGGGCGTGCCCGCTGGCCATAATGGGGGTTATCGCTTCTCGGCCTTTTGGCTAAGATCAAGTGTAGTATCTGTTCTTATCAGTTTAATATCTGATACGTCCCCTACCCGGGGACCATATATTAAATAGATTTTTGGAACAGGGAGATGGAATAGGGGCTTGCTCCGTCCACTCCACGCATCGACCTGGTCTTGCAGTATCTCCAGGAACGGTGCACTCACTCCTCCTAACTTTGTCAAAGTAAATGTTTTGGTACGCTAATCTGCGATGGGTTAAAGGCAATGCAAAAAAAAGAAATCATTAGATGGGCAACGCTCTGTTTAATCTGCGTTATGTTTCCCCGCCCTTTTTGTTAAAAAAAAAAAGAAAAGAAAAACCCTCTGTGTGTGTGTGTGTGTGTGTGTGTGTGTGTGTGTGTGTGTGTGTGTGTGTGTGTGTGTGTAAATGGCTGCATTTACATAGCGCTTTACAATTTGTTCCTCACATTTTACCCATTCACTCAGACATTCACACACCGATGGCGGAGGCAACCATGCAAGGTGCCAACCTACCTGCTCATCAGGAGCAATTAGGGGATAAGTGTCTTTAAACAAAGCACAATTGATGCAAACACAGACAACGTGTTGTAAATGCTAGTACAGTAACATCCACCCCCCTGCGTCCTGTATCAGCCGCGCCGGGCGTGCCCGCTGGCCATAATGGGGGTTATCGCTTCTCGGCCTTTTGGCTAAGATCAAGTGGATGACCGGTGTATGCTGTTCCTGGTTTTGTTTGCTTGTTTATTATTTTTCTCACATTTCCACAGTCGTGCGGTGTATGGGACTGGAAATTGAGTTTTTTTTTATTGTTTGTGCTGGCTTCTCCCTACGATGGCCAGCACTCCACGGCAGTCGACCCCTAGGGCTGGGTTACGGTTTTCGGCGAGGTTCATATGGAAGGATGGAACGATGCCCATGTGGAACAGAGATGTGTTTGTGGATGGTGTCATCATGACTCAACTCAAGTTGAAGGCGGACGATATTTTTTGCATCCAGCACAATGCCCAGGAGAGGGGCTACGATGTTTCCTTCAGATCCAGTTTGGGGCTCCAGGGGGTTTTGGAGGACTGCAAGCGGATGGAGGCTGATGTCGGACCCCTCAGCCATTTCGAGGTGTTTTCTCTGGACAGGCTGAATTTTCGAGTTATCAATGTCACAATGTACAACCCGTACGTGATCGATAAGGAGGTGACTGATTTTTTGGCCCCCTACGCTGAGGTGATATCTGAGGTCCGGAGGATCAGAGACAGACGTGGGATCTGGACGGGGCGGAGGCAGGTGCAGGTGCTCCTAAAGGCTGTTCCCGGTGGCTGTGACGGGCTGGCTCATCCCCCAGCCTTCTTTTCCTTGGGGCCTGATAGGGGGTATTTGTTTTATAATAACCAGCCCCCTTTCTGCCGAAGGTGCCGGGTGGCAGGGCACTCTGACGGAAAGTGTGGGGAGGTGAGGTGCCACCATTGCAAGGAGGAGGGCCACATGGCTAAAGATTGTAAGGTTGGTAAGAAATGCCACAACTGCAGTTCCACCGACCACCTGGTGAGGGCCTGTCCCCAGGAGCGGCGGTATTCGTCAGTGGTGGTGATGGGGAAGGAGCTTGCGCCGAAGACCGGAGAGGAGGAAGAAAGTGCACCAGTGGCACCAGCACCAGCACCAATAGAGGCGATTCCTGTGGAGAAGGACGCAGAGGCGGAGACGGTACTCCTGGTTGGCAACAAGACAGTTTCCCCTTTGTCTTCCGATGGAGAGGCGATGGACGAGGAGGAGGTGGTCGGTGGAGCCAGCGGAGCCAGTGGAGCCAGTGGAGCCAGAAAACGGAGGTTAAGGGTTAAAAGGACTACACCTGGGTCAGAAGGTATGGGGGCAGGGGAAATTACCGGTGGGGGCCCACAAAAAAAGGTAAGGGGAGGGAAGGGAGGTAGGGTGGCCCTCTTAGTGCAACAGGTCGGTGGGGAGCAGGGGATTGGTGGGGGAGTGGGTTTGGCGGATGTTGAGGCTGAGGGGGAGGGGGGTGGTTTACCGGGTTCCCCTGTCCTGGACAGTATGGACAGTATGGACCCTTTTGAGACTCCAAGCCTTGGGGAAGGGTTACAGGTGGGAGCACCCAACACTTTGCCTGCTTCTTGGGATAAGGGGGAGGATGGGGAGGACAGTTAAAAGTGGGGGTAGGGGTATTATTGTGGGTTGGTTTTTTGTTTAATTTAATTTTATTATTGTCAATGGCTTTCACAGTGGGCACTTTTAATGCACGGGGGTTGAGGGGTTCTGTTAAGAGGAGGGGCTTTTTTGATTATGTTGCCTCACTCAGGCTTACCGTTTGTTTTGTTCAAGAGGTGCACTTACGGGATGGGAGGGATTGTGGTGTGTTTTCAAAGGAATGGGACAAGGGGGAATCGTTTTGGTCAGTGGGGGGGGTTCACTCATCTGGTGTGGGGATACTGTTTGGAAACCGGGAGGCAAGGGTGGTGGGTTCTTTTGTAATTGTGCAGGGGAGGGTTATGGGGGTTGATGTGAATATTGGGGTTTTGAAATTGAGGGTGGTGGTGGTGTACGGGCCACAGAGGGCGGGTGAAAGGAGTGCCATGATGGAGGCTTTAAGGCCTTTTTTTGCCACAAACAGGCAGATGGTGGTGGGGGGTGATTTTAATGTGGATCTGGGGAGGGTGGGTGATCCAAGTGCTGGGTGTGTGGGTTCTTTTTTTAAGGGGCAGGGGCTTGTGGATGGAGGGAAGGCACTTACCCCTCGAATAGATGGTCCCACATGGCGTAACTCCCGGGGGGTAGCCAGGCGTCTCGATTATGTGTTTTTTTCTCGGTCCTTGGTCCTATTGTCGGGCCGGGTGGTCCCTGTTTTTTTCTCTGACCATGATGGGCTCCTCTTTCGGGTCCGGTCTAGCGCTCCTGTTTTCGGCCCCGGGTACTGGAGGTTGAACTCCAGTGTCCTTGGCGAGGATGAGTTCTGCAGTAGCTTTGTCTCCTTTTTCCGGGGGCTCGAGGGACTTAGGGCTTTGTTTTCTGGTGTGGTGGAGTGGTGGGAGGGGGCTAAGGAGAGGATAAAGGGGTTTTGTATTATGTATTGTCAACGGAGGGCGAAGGAGGCGGGGAGGGAAGTGCTCCGTCTTCAACACCTCCTCGAGCTCGAGTACACTTTGGGTAACCTAGGTGGCGCTGTAGACCAGCGGGCTTGTGACTCCCTTAAGACAGAACTTAGGGATGTCTATGAGGATAAGGCCCGTGCTTACCTGACGCGGTCACGTCGTGAGTTCTTGGAGAAGAATGAGACGTGTTCCGCAGCCTTTTTCAGCAGCGTGAGGGCTGATAAGGGAAGGAAGGTGATATCGGGAGTTAGGGACAGTCAGGGTCAGGTGGTTACTGAGACAGGGGAGATGGTAAGGGTCGCAACCGATCACTTCCGCTCCTTCTTCTGTGAACGAGTGGTGGATGAGGAGCGAGCAGAGGCTTTTTTGCAGCTTGTGGCTCAGAGGGTACCGTCAGACCTGGCTGAGGCTTTGGAGGCCCCTCTCTCTCTCGAGGAATTGGAGGGTGCCCTTCGTAGAATGGGCAAGCGTAAGGTTCCGGGCATCGATGGCCTGCCGGCTGAGTTTTATCTCATGTTTTGGGATATTCTCGGCCCGGTGGTTCTCGAGGTCCTGACTGAGGTCCTCCGCACAGGGGCACTGGGAGGGTCAATGGCTAAGGGGGTGATCTCACTTCTGTTTAAGAAGGGGGACGCCTCTGACCTTAAGAACTGGCGGCCATTGACCATGCTGTGTGTTGATTACAAGCTTTTGGCTAAGGTTCTCACAGACCGTCTGTGCACAGCTCTCCCAGATGCGGTCCATGTGGACCAGACGTGTGGGGTGGCTGGGCGCTCGTTGAGATGGAATCTCCAGCTCATCAGAGACGTCATCGCTTGGGCAGAGGATCGGGACCTGCCACTTATGGTGGTGGGTCTTGATCAGGCCAAAGCCTTTGATAGGGTTCACTGGGGTTTTATGTTCAAAGTTTTAGAGAGAATAGGCTTAGGGCGGGTTTTTGTTGGGTGGCTGCGTACTCTGTACACAGCAGTGGGGAGCACGGTTTCTGTTAATGGGCACTTGGGGGAGTTTTTTGGGTTGCACGCAGGGGTAAGACAGGGGTGTCCGCTCTCTCCCCTGCTCTACGTCCTTTATATGGAGCCCCTGGCGGCGGCCATTAGGGCTGACCCGGGTGTGAAGGGTATCCTGGTACCAGGCAGCAGGGGCCTGAGGGTCAAGTTGTCGCAGTATGCGGATGATACCACACTGCTACTGGACAACGATGCGTGTCTGAGTCGGTCTTTGGAGATCTTCCAGGACTTTGGCCGGGTGTCTGGCGCGGAGCTCAACCGTGCTAAATCCTCGGTTAAGTTCTTTGGGCGGTGGAAGAGTAGGTCAGACGTACCAGGAGGGCTGTCGCTCTGTGAAGGGGCCCTGAGGATTCTTGGGGTCCTCTTTGAGGCAGCCCACAGTGCCACGGTCAACTGGACCAGGCGAATAGATGCAGTTCATAAAAAGTTTGCCCTCTGGAAGGCCAGGAGACTGACCTTTACGGGGAAGGTACTGGTTTTGAAGGTAGACGTGTTGCCGTCCCTCCTGTACCTGGCGTACATCTTTCCGATGCCGGCCAGCATGCGGAGGCCGCTCACTCGGCTTGTGTTTCGTTTCATGTGGGGGGGGAGTTATGAATACGTGGCGAGGGCACGCATGTTGGCTCCGGTGGGGGAAGGGGGGAGGGACGTGCCCCATTTCCCACTCAAGTTGGACTGCATTTTTGTTTCTTTTTTGCTCAAAGAATTGTCCTCTCCGGTAGTCCATCCATCGGGCTACTTCCTCCGGTTCTACTTTGCCTACCCGGCAAGGAGGGTCATGGCCTGGTCCAATTCGGCCCCCCGGGCGGAGCAGTTGCCGTGGCATTTTGGCCACGCGGCAAAGTGGCTGCGGGCTCATCCTGGGGTTTTGGAAGGGGATGTGGGGTTGGACCAGAAGAGGCTCTATGCCGAGGTGAGACAGGGAGTGACCGCGCCAGCTGTGGTGGGGATACCCGCTACAGTTTGGTTGTCGGTACAACTGCCTGGCCTGGACAATGGGCTCAAGGATTTAGGATGGCTGATGTTACACAGGAGTTTGCCGGTGCGTGAGATCATGCACCGGCATGGCTTGGCAAGATCCCCGGTGTGCCCCAGAGCTGGTTGCTTTGTGGACGAGACTATTAGACACGTCATGTGGGACTGTCCTTTTGCAGGGGTGGTGTGGGCTAGGGCATCTGTGTTGATTGGGAGGTTGGAGGGGAGTGTTGGGGTCACATGGGCAAGATTGGAGAGAGGGATTGGGAGAGCTGGGGGGGGGCGTAGGGGGCGTCTCCTGCAATGGCTGCTCATGGGCCTTTTTAAGAAGGGGCTGTGGGAGGCCAGACAGGCTCTGGTTAAAAAGGCGGTGGATTGGGGGGTGGAGGGGGTTGTTAGGAGAGTAGAGGGGGACGTAAAGGGAAGGATGCGGTGGGATGTGAAGAGGTGGGGACATCATGCTGCTAGGGAGAGATGGAAGGGGGGTTTAGGTTTGATGGAAGGGATGTAGTGGTTGCTTAGGATATTGACATATGGTTTTTTGTGGAGACCGGAAAGTGCATAAGTGGAAAATGGGGACATGGTTTTTTGTCTTGGATAGTGGGCTATTGTTTTGGGTGGGATAAAGGGAGGTTTTGGTTAACAGTGGGTGGTTTAATTTGGGGTTCATTTTCATTTTCAACTGTAACAGGGACAGCATACAATAAGGAACATAAAATGAAAATGTAGAAATGCAAATGTTCAGGAAAGTTTTGTTTGGATTAGTAGGGAAAGGTAAATTAAGAATGTGTGCACATGTATGGGTGTTTTAAATAGTATGATAGGAAGTCGTTTTGTAGTTTGTATGGTATAGGGACAGATAGGATGTGATAACATGTATATGATTATTTTTGATATAAAATTAAGAAAGAAGGTAAAAACTCCCCTCCCAGCTGGTTGGAGGGGAGGAGAAGCCCGATTTCACAAAAAAAAATTAAAAAAAAAAAATCTGTTCTTATCAGTTTAATATCTGATACGTCCCCTACCCGGGGACCATATATTAAATTGATTTTTGGAACAGGGAGATGGAATAGGGGCTTGCTCCATCCACTCCACGCATCGACCTGGTCTTGCAGTATCTCCAGGAACGGTGCACTCACTCCTCCTAACTTTGTCAAAGTAAATGTTTTGGTACGCTAATCTGCGATGGGTTAAAGGCAATGCAAAAAAAAGAAATCATTAGATGGGCAACGCTCTGTTTAATCTGCGTTATGTTTCCCCGCCCTTTTTGTTAAAAAAAAAAAGAAAAGAAAAACCCTCCGTGTGTGTGTGTGTGTGTGTGTGTGTGTGTGTGTGTGTGTGTGTGTGTGTGTGTGTGTGTGTGTGTGTGTGTGTGTGTGTGTGTGTGTAAATGGCTGCATTTACATAGCGCTTTACAATTTGTTCCTCACATTTTACCCATTCACTCAGACGTTCACACACCGATGGCGGAGGCAACCATGCAAGGTGCCAACCTACCTGCTCATCAGGAGCAATTAGGGGATAAGTGTCTTTAAACAAAGCACAATTGATGCAAACACAGACAACGTGTTGTAAATGCTAGTACAGTAACATCCACCCCCCTGCGTCCTGTATCAGCCGCGCCGGGCGTGCCCGCTGGCCATAATGGGGGTTATCGCTTCTCGGCCTTTTGGCTAAGATCAAGTGTAGTATCTGTTTTTATCAGTTTAATATCTGATACGTCCCCTACCCGGGGACCATATATTAAATTGATTTTTGGAACAGGGAGATGGAATAGGGGCTTGCTCCGTCCACTCCACGCATCGACCTGGTCTTGCAGTATCTCCAGGAACGGTGCACTCACTCCTCCTAACTTTGTCAAAGTAAATGTTTTGGTACGCTAATCTGCGATGGGTTAAAGGCAATGCAAAAAAAAGAAATCATTAGATGGGCAACGCTCTGTTTAATCTGCGTTATGTTTCCCCGCCCTTTTTGTTAAAAAAAAAAAGAAAAGAAAAACCCTCCGTGTGTGTGTGTGTGTGTGTGTGTGTGTGTGTGTGTGTGTGTGTGTGTGTGTGTGTGTAAATGGCTGCATTTACATAGCGCTTTACAATTTGTTCCTCACATTTTACCCATTCACTCAGACGTTCACACACCGATGGCGGAGGCAACCATGCAAGGTGCCAACCTACCTGCTCATCAGGAGCAATTAGGGGATAAGTGTCTTTAAACAAAGCACAATTGATGCAAACACAGACAACGTGTTGTAAATGCTAGTACAGTAACATCCACCCCCCTGCGTCCTGTATCAGCCGCGCCGGGCGTGCCCGCTGGCCATAATGGGGGTTATCGCTTCTCGGCCTTTTTGCTAAGATCAAGTGGATGACCGGTGTATGCTGTTCCTGGTTTTGTTTGCTTGTTTATTATTTTTCTCACATTTCCACAGTCGTGCGGTGTATGGGACTGGAAATTGAGTTTTTTTTTTATTGTTTGTGCTGGCTTCTCCCTACGATGGCCAGCACTCCACGGCAGTCGACCCCTAGGGCTGGGTTACGGTTTTCGGCGAGGTTCATATGGAAGGATGGAACGATGCCCATGTGGAACAGAGATGTGTTTGTGGATGGTGTCATCATGACTCAACTCAAGTTGAAGGCGGACGATATTTTTTGCATCCAGCACAATGCCCAGGAGAGGGGCTACGATGTTTCCTTCAGATCCAGTTTGGGGCTCCAGGGGGTTTTGGAGGACTGCAAGCGGATGGAGGCTGATGTCGGACCCCTCAGCCATTTCGAGGTGTTTTCTCTGGACAGGCTGAATTTTCGAGTTATCAATGTCACAATGTACAACCCGTACGTGATTGATAAGGAGGTGACTGATTTTTTGGCCCCCTACGCTGAGGTGATATCTGAGGTCCGGAGGATCAGAGACAGACGTGGGATCTGGACGGGGCGGAGGCAGGTGCAGGTGCTCCTAAAGGCTGTTCCCGGTGGCTGTGACGGGCTGGCTCATCCCCCAGCCTTCTTTTCCTTGGGGCCTGATAGGGGGTATTTGTTTTATAACAACCAGCCCCCTTTCTGCCGAAGGTGCCGGGTGGCAGGGCACTCTGATGGAAAGTGTGGGGAGGTGAGGTGCCACCATTGCAAGGAGGAGGGCCACATGGCTAAAGATTGTAAGGTTGGTAAGAAATGCCACAACTGCAGTTCCACCGACCACCTGGTGAGGGCCTGTCCCCAGGAGCGGCGGTATTCGTCAGTGGTGGTGATGGGGAAGGAGCTTGCACCGAAGACCGGAGAGGAGGAAGAAAGTGCACCAGTGGCACCAGCACCAGCACCAATAGAGGCGTTTCCTGTGGAGAAGGACGCAGAGGCGGAGACGGTACTCCTGGTTGGCAACAAGACAGTTTCCCCTTTGTCTTCCGATGGAGAGGCGATGGACGAGGAGGAGGTGGTCGGTGGAGCCAGCGGAGCCAGTGGAGCCAGTGGAGCCAGAAAACGGAGGTTAAGGGTTAAAAGGACTACACCTGGGTCAGAAGGTATGGGGGCAGGGGAAATTACCGGTGGGGGCCCACAAAAAAAGGTAAGGGGAGGGAAGGGAGGTAGGGTGGCCCTCTTAGTGCAACAGGTCGGTGGGGAGCAGGGGGTTGGTGGGGGAGTGGGTTTGGCGGATGTTGAGGCTGAGGGGGAGGGGGTTTGTTTACCGGTTTCCCCTGTCCTGGACAGTATGGACAGTATGGACCCTTTTGAGACTCCAAGCCTTGGGGAAGGGTTACAGGTGGGAGCACCCAACACTTTGCCTGCTTCTTGGGATAAGGGGGAGGATGGGGAGGACAGTTAAAAGTGGGGGTAGGGGTATTATTGTGGGTTGGTTTTTTGTTTAATTTAATTTTATTATTGTCAATGGCTTTCACAGTGGGCACTTTTAATGCACGGGGGTTGAGGGGTTCTGTTAAGAGGAGGGGCTTTTTTGATTATGTTGCCTCACTCAGGCTTACCGTTTGTTTTGTTCAAGAGGTGCACTTACGGGATGGGAGGGATTGTGGTGTGTTTTCAAAGGAATGGGACAAGGGGGAATCGTTTTGGTCAGTGGGGGGGGTTCACTCATCTGGTGTGGGGATACTGTTTGGAAACCGGGAGGCAAGGGTGGTGGGTTCTTTTGTAATTGTGCAGGGGAGGGTTATGGGGGTTGATGTGAATATTGGGGTTTTGAAATTGAGGGTGGTGGTGGTGTACGGGCCACAGAGGGCGGGTGAAAGGAGTGCCATGATGGAGGCTTTAAGGCCTTTTTTTGCCACAAACAGGCAGATGGTGGTGGGGGGTGATTTTAATGTGGATCTGGGGAGGGTGGGTGATCCAAGTGCTGGGTGTGTGGGTTCTTTTTTTAAGGGGCAGGGGCTTGTGGATGGAGGGAAGGCACTTACCCCTCGAATAGATGGTCCCACATGGCGTAACTCCCGGGGGGTAGCCAGGCGTCTCGATTATGTGTTTTTTTCTCGGTCCTTGGTCCTATTGTCGGGCCGGGTGGTCCCTGTTTTTTTCTCTGACCATGATGGGCTCCTCTTTCGGGTCCGGTCTAGCGCTCCTGTTTTCGGCCCCGGGTACTGGAGGTTGAACTCCAGTGTCCTTGGCGAGGATGAGTTCTGCAGTAGCTTTGTCTCCTTTTTCCGGGGGCTCGAGGGACTTAGGGCTTTGTTTTCTGGTGTGGTGGAGTGGTGGGAGGGGGCTAAGGAGAGGATAAAGGGGTTTTGTATTATGTATTGTCAACGGAGGGCGAAGGAGGCGGGGAGGGAAGTGCTCCGTCTTCAACACCTCCTCGAGCTCGAGTACACTTTGGGTAACCTAGGTGGCGCTGTAGACCAGCGGGCTTGTGACTCCCTTAAGACAGAACTTAGGGATGTCTATGAGGATAAGGCCCGTGCTTACCTGACGCGGTCACGTCGTGAGTTCTTGGAGAAGAATGAGACGTGTTCCGCAGCCTTTTTCAGCAGCGTGAGGGCTGATAAGGGAAGGAAGGTGATATCGGGAGTTAGGGACAGTCAGGGTCAGGTGGTTACTGAGACAGGGGAGATGGTAAGGGTCGCAACCGATCACTTCCGCTCCTTCTTCTGTGAACGAGTGGTGGATGAGGAGCGAGCAGAGGCTTTTTTGCAGCTTGTGGCTCAGAGGGTACCGTCAGACCTGGCTGAGGCTTTGGAGGCCCCTCTCTCTCTCGAGGAATTGGAGGGTGCCCTTCGTAGAATGGGCAAGCGTAAGGTTCCGGGCATCGATGGCCTGCCGGCTGAGTTTTATCTCATGTTTTGGGATATTCTCGGCCCGGTGGTTCTCGAGGTCCTGACCGAGGTCCTCCGCACAGGGGCACTGGGAGGGTCAATGGCTAAGGGGGTGATCTCACTTCTGTTTAAGAAGGGGGACGCCTCTGACCTTAAGAACTGGCGGCCATTGACCATGCTGTGTGTTGATTACAAGCTTTTGGCTAAGGTTCTCACAGACCGTCTGTGCACAGCTCTCCCAGATGCGGTCCATGTGGATCAGACGTGTGGGGTGGCTGGGCGCTCGTTGAGATGGAATCTCCAGCTCATCAGAGACGTCATCGCTTGGGCAGAGGATCGGGACCTGCCACTTATGGTGGTGGGTCTTGATCAGGCCAAAGCCTTTGATAGGGTTCACTGGGGTTTTATGTTCAAAGTTTTAGAGAGAATAGGCTTAGGGCGGGTTTTTGTTGGGTGGCTGCGTACTCTGTACACAGCAGTGGGGAGCACGGTTTCTGTTAATGGGCACTTGGGGGAGTTTTTTGGGTTGCACGCAGGGGTAAGACAGGGGTGTCCGCTCTCTCCCCTGCTCTACGTCCTTTATATGGAGCCCCTGGCGGCGGCCATTAGGGCTGACCCGGGTGTGAAGGGTATCCTGGTACCAGGCAGCAGGGGCCTGAGGGTCAAGTTGTCGCAGTATGCGGATGATACCACACTGCTACTGGACAACGATGCGTGTCTGAGTCGGTCTTTGGAGATCTTCCAGGACTTTGGCCGGGTGTCTGGCGCGGAGCTCAACCGTGCTAAATCCTCGGTTAAGTTCTTTGGGCGGTGGAAGAGTAGGTCAGACGTACCAGGAGGGCTGTCGCTCTGTGAAGGGGCCCTGAGGATTCTTGGGGTCCTCTTTGAGGCAGCCCACAGTGCCACGGTCAACTGGACCAGGCGAATAGATGCAGTTCATAAAAAGTTTGCCCTCTGGAAGGCCAGGAGACTGACCTTTACGGGGAAGGTACTGGTTTTGAAGGTAGACGTGTTGCCGTCCCTCCTGTACCTGGCGTACATCTTTCCGATGCCGGCCAGCATGCGGAGGCCGCTCACTCGGCTTGTGTTTCGTTTCATGTGGGGGGGGAGTTATGAATACGTGGCGAGGGCACGCATGTTGGCTCCGGTGGGGGAAGGGGGGAGGGACGTGCCCCATTTCCCACTCAAGTTGGACTGCATTTTTGTTTCTTTTTTGCTCAAAGAATTGTCCTCTCCGGTAGTCCATCCATCTGGCTACTTCCTCCGGTTCTACTTTGCCTACCCGGCAAGGAGGGTCATGGCCTGGTCCAATTCGGCCCCCCGGGCGGAGCAGTTGCCGTGGCATTTTGGCCACGCGGCAAAGTGGCTGCGGGCTCATCCTGGGGTTTTGGAAGGGGATGTGGGGTTGGACCAGAAGAGGCTCTATGCCGAGGTGAGACAGGGAGTGACCGCGCCAGCTGTGGTGGGGATACCCGCTACAGTTTGGTTGTCGGTACAACTGCCTGGCCTGGACAATGGGCTCAAGGATTTAGGATGGCTGATGTTACACAGGAGTTTGCCGGTGCGTGAGATCATGCACCGGCATGGCTTGGCGAGATCCCCGGTGTGCCCCAGAGCTGGTTGCTTTGTGGACGAGACTATTAGACACGTCATGTGGGACTGTCCTTTTGCAGGGGTGGTGTGGGCTAGGGCATCTGTGTTGATTGGGAGGTTGGAGGGGAGTGTTGGGGTCACATGGGCAAGATTGGAGAGAGGGATTGGGAGAGCTGGGGGGGGGCGTAGGGGGCGTCTCCTGCAATGGCTGCTCATGGGCCTTTTTAAGAAGGGGCTGTGGGAGGCCAGACAGGCTCTGGTTAAAAAGGCGGTGGATTGGGGGGTGGAGGGGGTTGTTAGGAGAGTAGAGGGGGACGTAAAGGGAAGGATGCGGTGGGATGTGAAGAGGTGGGGACATCATGCTGCTAGGGAGAGATGGAAGGGGGGTTTAGGTTTGATGGAAGGGATGTAGTGGTTGCTTAGGATATTGACATATGGTTTTTTTTGTGGAGACCGGAAAGTGCATAAGTGGAAAATGGGGACATGGTTTTTTGTCTTGGATAGTGGGCTATTGTTTTGGGTGGGATAAAGGGAGGTTTTGGTTAACAGTGGGTGGTTTAATTTGGGGTTCATTTTCATTTTCAACTGTAACAGGGACAGCATACAATAAGGAACATAAAATGAAAATGTAGAAATGCAAATGTTCAGGAAAGTTTTGTTTGGATTAGTAGGGAAAGGTAAATTAAGAATGTGTGCACATGTATGGGTGTTTTAAATAGTATGATAGGAAGTCGTTTTGTAGTTTGTATGGTATAGGGACAGATAGGATGTGATAACATGTATATGATTATTTTTGATATAAAATTAAGAAAGAAGGTAAAAACTCCCCTCCCAGCTGGTTGGAGGGGAGGAGAAGCCCGATTTCACAAAAAAAAAAAAAAAAAAATCTGTTCTTATCAGTTTAATATCTGATACGTCCCCTACCCGGGGACCATATATTAAATTGATTTTTGGAACAGGGAGATGGAATAGGGGCTTGCTCCGTCCACTCCACGCATCGACCTGGTCTTGCAGTATCTCCAGGAACGGTGCACTCACTCCTCCTAACTTTGTCAAAGTAAATGTTTTGGTACGCTAATCTGCGATGGGTTAAAGGCAATGCAAAAAAAAGAAATCATTAGATGGGCAACGCTCTGTTTAATCTGCGTTATGTTTCCCCGCCCTTTTTGTTAAAAAAAAAAAGAAAAGAAAAACCCTCCGTGTGTGTGTGTGTGTGTGTGTGTGTGTGTGTGTGTGTGTGTGTGTGTAAATGGCTGCATTTACATAGCGCTTTACAATTTGTTCCTCACATTTTACCCATTCACTCAGACGTTCACACACCGATGGCGGAGGCAACCATGCAAGGTGCCAACCTACCTGCTCATCAGGAGCAATTAGGGGATAAGTGTCTTTAAACAAAGCACAATTGATGCAAACACAGACAACGTGTTGTAAATGCTAGTACAGTAACATCCACCCCCCTGCGTCCTGTATCAGCCGCGCCGGGCGTGCCCGCTGGCCATAATGGGGGTTATCGCTTCTCGGCCTTTTGGCTAAGATCAAGTGTAGTATCTGTTCTTATCAGTTTAATATCTGATACGTCCCCTACCCGGGGACCATATATTAAATTGATTTTTGGAACAGGGAGATGGAATAGGGGCTTGCTCCGTCCACTCCACGCATCGACCTGGTCTTGCAGTATCTCCAGGAACGGTGCACTCACTCCTCCTAACTTTGTCAAAGTAAATGTTTTGGTACGCTAATCTGCGATGGGTTAAAGGCAATGCAAAAAAAAGAAATCATTAGATGGACAACGCTCTGTTTAATCTGCGTTATGTTTCCCCGCCCTTTTTGTTAAAAAAAAAAAGAAAAGAAAAACCCTCCGTGTGTGTGTGTGTGTGTGTGTGTGTGTGTGTGTGTGTGTGTGTGTGTGTAAATGGCTGCATTTACATAGCGCTTTACAATTTGTTCCTCACATTTTACCCATTCACTCAGACGTTCACACACCGATGGCGGAGGCAACCATGCAAGGTGCCAACCTACCTGCTCATCAGGAGCAATTAGGGGATAAGTGTCTTTAAACAAAGCACAATTGATGCAAACACAGACAACGTGTTGTAAATGCTAGTACAGTAACATCCACCCCCCTGCGTCCTGTATCAGCCGCGCCGGGCGTGCCCGCTGGCCATAATGGGGGTTATCGCTTCTCGGCTTTTTGGCTAAGATCAAGTGGATGACCGGTGTATGCTGTTCCTGGTTTTGTTTGCTTGTTTATTGTTTTTCTCACATTTCCACAGTCGTGCGGTGTATGGGACTGGAAATTGAGTTTTTTTATTGTTTGTGCTGGCTTCTCCCTACGATGGCCAGCACTCCACGGCAGTCGACCCCTAGGGCTGGGTTACGGTTTTCGGCGAGGTTCATATGGAAGGATGGAACGATGCCCATGTGGAACAGAGATGTGTTTGTGGATGGTGTCATCATGACTCAACTCAAGTTGAAGGCGGACGATATTTTTTGCATCCAGCACAATGCCCAGGAGAGGGGCTACGATGTTTCCTTCAGATCCAGTTTGGGGCTCCAGGGGGTTTTGGAGGACTGCAAGCGGATGGAGGCTGATGTCGGACCCCTCAGCCATTTCGAGGTGTTTTCTCTGGACAGGCTGAATTTTCGAGTTATCAATGTCACAATGTACAACCCGTACGTGATCGATAAGGAGGTGACTGATTTTTTGGCCCCCTACGCTGAGGTGATATCTGAGGTCCGGAGGATCAGAGACAGACGTGGGATCTGGACGGGGCGGAGGCAGGTGCAGGTGCTCCTAAAGGCTGTTCCCGGTGGCTGTGACGGGCTGGC
This sequence comes from Notolepis coatsorum, assembly GCF_963971535.1. NCBI lineage: Eukaryota > Metazoa > Chordata > Actinopteri > Aulopiformes > Paralepididae > Notolepis > Notolepis coatsorum. The sequence goes on from NW_028174865.1 coordinate 1,516,969, forward strand.
TCATCCCCCAGCCTTCTTTTCCTTGGGGCCTGATAGGGGGTATTTGTTTTATAACAACCAGCCCCCTTTCTGCCGAAGGTGCCGGGTGGCAGGGCACTCTGATGGAAAGTGTGGGGAGGTGAGGTGCCACCATTGCAAGGAGGAGGGCCACATGGCTAAAGATTGTAAGGTTGGTAAGAAATGCCACAACTGCAGTTCCACCGACCACCTGGTGAGGGCCTGTCCCCAGGAGCGGCGGTATTCGTCAGTGGTGGTGATGGGGAAGGAGCTTGCACCGAAGACCGGAGAGGAGGAAGAAAGTGCACCAGTGGCACCAGCACCAGCACCAATAGAGGCGATTCCTGTGGAGAAGGACGCAGAGGCGGAGACGGTACTCCTGGTTGGCAACAAGACAGTTTCCCCTTTGTCTTCCGATGGAGAGGCGATGGACGAGGAGGAGGTGGTCGGTGGAGCCAGCGGAGCCAGTGGAGCCAGTGGAGCCAGAAAACGGAGGTTAAGGGTTAAAAGGACTACACCTGGGTCAGAAGGTATGGGGGCAGGGGAAATTACCGGTGGGGGCCCAAAAAAAAAGGTAAGGGGAGGGAAGGGAGGTAGGGTGGCCCTCTTAGTGCAACAGGTCGGTGGGGAGCAGGGGGTTGGTGGGGGAGTGGGTTTGGCGGATGTTGAGGCTGAGGGGGAGGGGGTTTGTTTACCGGTTTCCCCTGTCCTGGACAGTATGGACAGTATGGACCCTTTTGAGACTCCAAGCCTTGGGGAAGGGTTACAGGTGGGAGCACCCAACACTTTGCCTGCTTCTTGGGATAAGGGGGAGGATGGGGAGGACAGTTAAAAGTGGGGGTAGGGGTATTATTGTGGGTTGGTTTTTTGTTTAATTTAATTTAATTTTTGTCAATGGCTTTCACAGTGGGCACTTTTAATGCACGGGGGTTGAGGGGTTCTGTTAAGAGGAGGGGCTTTTTTGATTATGTTGCCTCACTCAGGCTTACCGTTTGTTTTGTTCAAGAGGTGCACTTACGGGATGGGAGGGATTGTGGTGTGTTTTCAAAGGAATGGGACAAGGGGGAATCGTTTTGGTCAGTGGGGGGGGTTCACTCATCTGGTGTGGGGATACTGTTTGGAAACCGGGAGGCAAGGGTGGTGGGTTCTTTTGTAATTGTGCAGGGGAGGGTTATGGGGGTTGATGTGAATATTGGGGTTTTGAAATTGAGGGTGGTGGTGGTGTACGGGCCACAGAGGGCGGGTGAAAGGAGTGCCATGATGGAGGCTTTAAGGCCTTTTTTTGCCACAAACAGGCAGATGGTGGTGGGGGGTGATTTTAATGTGGATCTGGGGAGGGTGGGTGATCCAAGTGCTGGGTGTGTGGGTTCTTTTTTTAAGGGGCAGGGGCTTGTGGATGGAGGGAAGGCACTTACCCCTCGAATAGATGGTCCCACATGGCGTAACTCCCGGGGGGTAGCCAGGCGTCTCGATTATGTGTTTTTTTCTCTGTCCTTGGTCCTATTGTCGGGCCGGGTGGTCCCTGTTTTTTTCTCTGACCATGATGGGCTCCTCTTTCGGGTCCGGTCTAGCGCTCCTGTTTTCGGCCCCGGGTACTGGAGGTTGAACTCCAGTGTCCTTGGCGAGGATGAGTTCTGCAGTAGCTTTGTCTTCTTTTTCCGGGGGCTCGAGGGACTTAGGGCTTTGTTTTCTGGTGTGGTGGAGTGGTGGGAGGGGGCTAAGGAGAGGATAAAGGGGTTTTGTATTATGTATTGTCAACGGAGGGCGAAGGAGGCGGGGAGGGAAGTGCTCCGTCTTCAACACCTCCTCGAGCTCGAGTACACTTTGGGTAACCTAGGTGGCGCTGTAGACCAGCGGGCTTGTGACTCCCTTAAGACAGAACTTAGGGATGTCTATGAGGATAAGGCCCGTGCTTACCTGACGCGGTCACGTCGTGAGTTCTTGGAGAAGAATGAGACGTGTTCCGCAGCCTTTTTCAGCAGCGTGAGGGCTGATAAGGGAAGGAAGGTGATATCGGGAGTTAGGGACAGTCAGGGTCAGGTGGTTACTGAGACAGGGGAGATGGTAAGGGTCGCAACCGATCACTTCCGCTCCTTCTTCTGTGAACGAGTGGTGGATGAGGAGCGAGCAGAGGCTTTTTTGCAGCTTGTGGCTCAGAGGGTACCGTCAGACCTGGCTGAGGCTTTGGAGGCCCCTCTCTCTCTCGAGGAATTGGAGGGTGCCCTTCGTAGAATGGGCAAGCGTAAGGTTCCGGGCATCGATGGCCTGCCGGCTGAGTTTTATCTCATGTTTTGGGATATTCTCGGCCCGGTGGTTCTCGAGGTCCTGACCGAGGTCCTCCGCACAGGGGCACTGGGAGGGTCAATGGCTAAGGGGGTGATCTCACTTCTGTTTAAGAAGGGGGACGCCTCTGACCTTAAGAACTGGCGGCCATTGACCATGCTGTGTGTTGATTACAAGCTTTTGGCTAAGGTTCTCACAGACCGTCTGTGCACAGCTCTCCCAGATGCGGTCCATGTGGATCAGACGTGTGGGGTGGCTGGGCGCTCGTTGAGATGGAATCTCCAGCTCATCAGAGACGTCATCGCTTGGGCAGAGGATCGGGACCTGCCACTTATGGTGGTGGGTCTTGATCAGGCCAAAGCCTTTGATAGGGTTCACTGGGGTTTTATGTTCAAAGTTTTAGAGAGAATAGGCTTAGGGCGGGTTTTTGTTGGGTGGCTGCGTACTCTGTACACAGCAGTGGGGAGCACGGTTTCTGTTAATGGGCACTTGGGGGAGTTTTTTGGGTTGCACGCAGGGGTAAGACAGGGGTGTCCGCTCTCTCCCCTGCTCTACGTCCTTTATATGGAGCCCCTGGCGGCGGCCATTAGGGCTGACCCGGGTGTGAAGGGTATCCTGGTACCAGGCAGCAGGGGCCTGAGGGTCAAGTTGTCGCAGTATGCGGATGATACCACACTGCTACTGGACAACGATGCGTGTCTGAGTCGGTCTTTGGAGATCTTCCAGGACTTTGGCCGGGTGTCTGGCGCGGAGCTCAACCGTGCTAAATCCTCGGTTAAGTTCTTTGGGCGGTGGAAGAGTAGGTCAGACGTACCAGGAGGGCTGTCGCTCTGTGAAGGGGCCCTGAGGATTCTTGGGGTCCTCTTTGAGGCAGCCCACAGTGCCACGGTCAACTGGACCAGGCGAATAGATGCAGTTCATAAAAAGTTTGCCCTCTGGAAGGCCAGGAGACTGACCTTTACGGGGAAGGTACTGGTTTTGAAGGTAGACGTGTTGCCGTCCCTCCTGTACCTGGCGTACATCTTTCCGATGCCGGCCAGCATGCGGAGGCCGCTCACTCGGCTTGTGTTTCGTTTCATGTGGGGGGGGAGTTATGAATACGTGGCGAGGGCACGCATGTTGGCTCCGGTGGGGGAAGGGGGGAGGGACGTGCCCCATTTCCCACTCAAGTTGGACTGCATTTTTGTTTCTTTTTTGCTCAAAGAATTGTCCTCTCCGGTAGTCCATCCATCTGGCTACTTCCTCCGGTTCTACTTTGCCTACCCGGCAAGGAGGGTCATGGCCTGGTCCAATTCGGCCCCCCGGGCGGAGCAGTTGCCGTGGCATTTTGGCCACGCGGCAAAGTGGCTGCGGGCTCATCCTGGGGTTTTGGAAGGGGATGTGGGGTTGGACCAGAAGAGGCTCTATGCCGAGGTGAGACAGGGAGTGACCGCGCCAGCTGTGGTGGGGATACCCGCTACAGTTTGGTTGTCGGTACAACTGCCTGGCCTGGACAATGGGCTCAAGGATTTAGGATGGCTGATGTTACACAGGAGTTTGCCGGTGCGTGAGATCATGCACCGGCATGGCTTGGCGAGATCCCCGGTGTGCCCCAGAGCTGGTTGCTTTGTGGACGAGACTATTAGACACGTCATGTGGGACTGTCCTTTTGCAGGGGTGGTGTGGGCTAGAGCATCTGTGTTGATTGGGAGGTTGGAGGGGAGTGTTGGGGTCACATGGGCAAGATTGGAGAGAGGGATTGGGAGAGCTGGGGGGGGGCGTAGGGGGCGTCTCCTGCAATGGCTGCTCATGGGCCTTTTTAAGAAGGGGCTGTGGGAGGCCAGACAGGCTCTGGTTAAAAAGGCGGTGGATTGGGGGGTGGAGGGGGTTGTTAGGAGAGTAGAGGGGGACGTAAAGGGAAGGATGCGGTGGGATGTGAAGAGGTGGGGACATCATGCTGCTAGGGAGAGATGGAAGGGGGGTTTAGGTTTGATGGAAGGGATGTAGTGGTTGCTTAGGATATTGACATATGGTTTTTTTTGTGGAGACCGGAAAGTGCATAAGTGGAAAATGGGGACATGGTTTTTTGTTTTGGATAGTGGGCTATTGTTTTGGGTGGGATAAAGGGAGGTTTTGGTTAACAGTGGGTGGTTTAATTTGGGGTTCATTTTCATTTTCAACTGTAACAGGGACAGCATACAATAAGGAACATAAAATGAAAATGTAGAAATGCAAATGTTCAGGAAAGTTTTGTTTGGATTAGTAGGGAAAGGTAAATTAAGAATGTGTGCACATGTATGGGTGTTTTAAATAGTATGATAGGAAGTCGTTTTGTAGTTTGTATGGTATAGGGACAGATAGGATGTGATAACATGTATATGATTATTTTTGATATAAAATTAAGAAAGAAGGTAAAAACTCCCCTCCCAGCTGGTTGGAGGGGAGGAGAAGCCCGATTTCACAAAAAGAAAAAAAAAAAAAAAATCTGTTCTTATCAGTTTAATATCTGATACGTCCCCTACCCGGGGACCATATATTAAATAGATTTTTGGAACAGGGAGATGGAATAGGGGCTTGCTCCGTCCACTCCACGCATCGACCTGGTCTTGCAGTATCTCCAGGAACGGTGCACTCACTCCTCCTAACTTTGTCAAAGTAAATGTTTTGGTACGCTAATCTGCGATGGGTTAAAGGCAATGCAAAAAAAAGAAATCATTAGATGGGCAACGCTCTGTTTAATCTGCGTTATGTTTCCCCGCCCTTTTTGTTAAAAAAAAAAAGAAAAGAAAAACCCTCCGTGTGTGTGTGTGTGTGTGTGTGTGTGTGTGTGTGTAAATGGCTGCATTTACATAGCGCTTTACAATTTGTTCCTCACATTTTACCCATTCACTCAGACGTTCACACACCGATGGCGGAGGCAACCATGCAAGGTGCCAACCTACCTGCTCATCAGGAGCAATTAGGGGATAAGTGTCTTTAAACAAAGCACAATTGATGCAAACACAGACAACGTGTTGTAAATGCTAGTACAGTAACATCCACCCCCCTGCGTCCTGTATCAGCCGCGCCGGGCGTGCCCGCTGGCCATAATGGGGGTTATCGCTTCTCGGCCTTTTGGCTAAGATCAAGTGTAGTATCTGTTCTTATCAGTTTAATATCTGATACGTCCCCTACCCGGGGACCATATATTAAATTGATTTTTGGAACAGGGAGATGGAATAGGGGCTTGCTCCGTCCACTCCACGCATCGACCTGGTCTTGCAGTATCTCCAGGAACGGTGCACTCACTCCTCCTAACTTTGTCAAAGTAAATGTTTTGGTACGCTAATCTGCGATGGGTTAAAGGCAATGCAAAAAAAAGAAATCATTAGATGGGCAACGCTCTGTTTAATCTGCGTTATGTTTCCCCGCCCTTTTTGTTAAAAAAAAAAAGAAAAGAAAAACCCTCCGTGTGTGTGTGTGTGTGTGTGTGTGTGTGTGTGTGTAAATGGCTGCATTTACATAGCGCTTTACAATTTGTTCCTCACATTTTACCCATTCACTCAGACGTTCACACACCGATGGCGGAGGCAACCATGCAAGGTGCCAACCTACCTGCTCATCAGGAGCAATTAGGGGATAAGTGTCTTTAAACAAAGCACAATTGATGCAAACACAGACAACGTGTTGTAAATGCTAGTACAGTAACATCCACCCCCCTGCGTCCTGTATCAGCCGCGCCGGGCGTGCCCGCTGGCCATAATGGGGGTTATCGCTTCTCGGCCTTTTGGCTAAGATCAAGTGTAGTATCTGTTTTTATCAGTTTAATATCTGATACGTCCCCTACCCGGGGACCATATATTAAATTGATTTTTGGAACAGGGAGATGGAATAGGGGCTTGCTCCGTCCACTCCACGCATCGACCTGGTCTTGCAGTATCTCCAGGAACGGTGCACTCACTCCTCCTAACTTTGTCAAAGTAAATGTTTTGGTACGCTAATCTGCGATGGGTTAAAGGCAATGCAAAAAAAAAAAAATCATTAGATGGGCAACGCTCTGTTTAATCTGCGTTATGTTTTCCCGCCCTTTTTGTTAAAAAAAAAAAAAAAAAAAAAAACGTCCGTGTGTGTGTGTGTGTGTGTGTGTGTGTGTGTGTGTGTGTGTGTGTGTGTAAATGGCTGCATTTACATAGCGCTTTACAATTTGTTCCTCACATTTTACCCATTCACTCAGACGTTCACACACCGATGGCGGAGGCAACCATGCAAGGTGCCAACCTACCTGCTCATCAGGAGCAATTAGGGGATAAGTGTCTTTAAACAAAGCACAATTGATGCAAACACAGACAACGTGTTGTAAATGCTAGTACAGTAACATCCACCCCCCTGCGTCCTGTATCAGCCGCGCCGGGCGTGCCCGCTGGCCATAATGGGGGTTATCGCTTCTCGGCCTTTTGGCTAAGATCAAGTGTAGTATCTGTTCTTATCAGTTTAATATCTGATACGTCCCCTACCCGGGGACCATATATTAAATTGATTTTTGGAACAGGGAGATGGAATAGGGGCTTGCTCCGTCCACTCCACGCATCGACCTGGTCTTGCAGTATCTCCAGGAACGGTGCACTCACTCCTCCTAACTTTGTCAAAGTAAATGTTTTGGTACGCTAATCTGCGATGGGTTAAAGGCAATGCAAAAAAAAGAAATCATTAGATGGGCAACGCTCTGTTTAATCTGCGTTATGTTTCCCCGCCCTTTTTGTTAAAAAAAAAAAGAAAAGAAAAACCCTCTGTGTGTGTGTGTGTGTGTGTGTGTGTGTGTGTGTGTGTGTGTGTGTAAATGGCTGCATTTACATAGCGCTTTACAATTTGTTCCTCACATTTTACCCATTCACTCAGACGTTCACACACCGATGGCGGAGGCAACCATGCAAGGTGCCAACCTACCTGCTCATCAGGAGCAATTAGGGGATAAGTGTCTTTAAACAAAGCACAATTGATGCAAACACAGACAACGTGTTGTAAATGCTAGTACAGTAACATCCACCCCCCTGCGTCCTGTATCAGCCGCGCCGGGCGTGCCCGCTGGCCATAATGGGGGTTATCGCTTCTCGGCCTTTTGGCTAAGATCAAGTGGATGACCGGTGTATGCTGTTCCTGGTTTTGTTTGCTTGTTTATTATTTTTCTCACATTTCCACAGTCGTGCGGTGTATGGGACTGGAAATTGAGTTTTTTTTTTTTATTTTATTGTTTGTGCTGGCTTCTCCCTACGATGGCCAGCACTCCACGGCAGTCGACCCCTAGGGCTGGGTTACGGTTTTCGGCGAGGTTCATATGGAAGGATGGAACGATGCCCATGTGGAACAGAGATGTGTTTGTGGATGGTGTCATCATGACTCAACTCAAGTTGAAGGCGGACGATATTTTTTGCATCCAGCACAATGCCCAGGAGAGGGGCTACGATGTTTCCTTCAGATCCAGTTTGGGGCTCCAGGGGGTTTTGGAGGACTGCAAGCGGATGGAGGCTGATGTCGGACCCCTCAGCCATTTCGAGGTGTTTTCTCTGGACAGGCTGAATTTTCGAGTTATCAATGTCACAATGTACAACCCGTACGTGATCGATAAGGAGGTGACTGATTTTTTGGCCCCCTACGCTGAGGTGATATCTGAGGTCCGGAGGATCAGAGACAGACGTGGGATCTGGACGGGGCGGAGGCAGGTGCAGGTGCTCCTAAAGGCTGTTCCCGGTGGCTGTGACGGGCTGGCTCATCCCCCAGCCTTCTTTTCCTTGGGGCCTGATAGGGGGTATTTGTTTTATAACAACCAGCCCCCTTTCTGCCGAAGGTGCCGGGTGGCAGGGCACTCTGATGGAAAGTGTGGGGAGGTGAGGTGCCACCATTGCAAGGAGGAGGGCCACATGGCTAAAGATTGTAAGGTTGGTAAGAAATGCCACAACTGCAGTTCCACCGACCACCTGGTGAGGGCCTGTCCCCAGGAGCGGCGGTATTCGTCAGTGGTGGTGATGGGGAAGGAGCTTGCACCGAAGACCGGAGAGGAGGAAGAAAGTGCACCAGTGGCACCAGCACCAGCACCAATAGAGGCGATTCCTGTGGAGAAGGACGCAGAGGCGGAGACGGTACTCCTGGTTGGCAACAAGACAGTTTCCCCTTTGTCTTCCGATGGAGAGGCGATGGACGAGGAGGAGGTGGTCGGTGGAGCCAGCGGAGCCAGTGGAGCCAGTGGAGCCAGAAAACGGAGGTTAAGGGTTAAAAGGACTACACCTGGGTCAGAAGGTATGGGGGCAGGGGAAATTACCGGTGGGGGCCCACAAAAAAAGGTAAGGGGAGGGAAGGGAGGTAGGGTGGCCCTCTTAGTGCAACAGGTCGGTGGGGAGCAGGGGGTTGGTGGGGGAGTGGGTTTGGCGGATGTTGAGGCTGAGGGGGAGGGGGTTTGTTTACCGGTTTCCCCTGTCCTGGACAGTATGGACAGTATGGACCCTTTTGAGACTCCAAGCCTTGGGGAAGGGTTACAGGTGGGAGCACCCAACACTTTGCCTGCTTCTTGGGATAAGGGGGAGGATGGGGAGGACAGTTAAAAGTGGGGGTAGGGGTATTATTGTGGGTTGGTTTTTTGTTTAATTTAATTTTATTATTGTCAATGGCTTTCACAGTGGGCACTTTTAATGCACGGGGGTTGAGGGGTTCTGTTAAGAGGAGGGGCTTTTTTGATTATGTTGCCTCACTCAGGCTTACCGTTTGTTTTGTTCAAGAGGTGCACTTACGGGATGGGAGGGATTGTGGTGTGTTTTCAAAGGAATGGGACAAGGGGGAATCGTTTTGGTCAGTGGGGGGGGTTCACTCATCTGGTGTGGGGATACTGTTTGGAAACCGGGAGGCAAGGGTGGTGGGTTCTTTTGTAATTGTGCAGGGGAGGGTTATGGGGGTTGATGTGAATATTGGGGTTTTGAAATTGAGGGTGGTGGTGGTGTACGGGCCACAGAGGGCGGGTGAAAGGAGTGCCATGATGGAGGCTTTAAGGCCTTTTTTTGCCACAAACAGGCAGATGGTGGTGGGGGGTGATTTTAATGTGGATCTGGGGAGGGTGGGTGATCCAAGTGCTGGGTGTGTGGGTTCTTTTTTTAAGGGGCAGGGGCTTGTGGATGGAGGGAAGGCACTTACCCCTCGAATAGATGGTCCCACATGGCGTAACTCCCGGGGGGTAGCCAGGCGTCTCGATTATGTGTTTTTTTCTCGGTCCTTGGTCCTATTGTCGGGCCGGGTGGTCCCTGTTTTTTTCTCTGACCATGATGGGCTCCTCTTTCGGGTCCGGTCTAGCGCTCCTGTTTTCGGCCCCGGGTACTGGAGGTTGAACTCCAGTGTCCTTGGCGAGGATGAGTTCTGCAGTAGCTTTGTCTCCTTTTTCCGGGGGCTCGAGGGACTTAGGGCTTTGTTTTCTGGTGTGGTGGATTGGTGGGAGGGGGCTAAGGAGAGGATAAAGGGGTTTTGTATTATGTATTGTCAACGGAGGGCGAAGGAGGCGGGGAGGGAAGTGCTCCGTCTTCAACACCTCCTCGAGCTCGAGTACACTTTGGGTAACCTAGGTGGCGCTGTAAACCAGCGGGCTTGTGACTCCCTTAAGACAGAACTTAGGGATGTCTATGAGGATAAGGCCCGTGCTTACCTGACGCGGTCACGTCGTGAGTTCTTGGAGAAGAATGAGACGTGTTCCGCAGCCTTTTTCAGCAGCGTGAGGGCTGATAAGGGAAGGAAGCCTTTGATAGGGTTCACTGGGGTTTTATGTTCAACGTTTTAGAGAGAATAGGCTTAGGGCGGGTTTTTGTTGGGTGGCTGCGTACTCTGTACACAGCAGTGGGGAGCACGGTTTCTGTTAATGGGCACTTGGGGGAGTTTTTTGGGTTGCACGCAGGGGTAAGACAGGGGTGTCCGCTCTCTCCCCTGCTCTACGTCCTTTATATGGAGCCCCTGGCGGCGGCCATTAGGGCTGACCCGGGTGTGAAGGGTATCCTGGTACCAGGCAGCAGGGGCCTGAGGGTCAAGTTGTCGCAGTATGCGGATGATACCACACTGCTACTGGACAACGATGCGTGTCTGAGTCGGTCTTTGGAGATCTTCCAGGACTTTGGCCGGGTGTCTGGCGCGGAGCTCAACCGTGCTAAATCCTCGGTTAAGTTCTTTGGGCGGTGGAAGAGTAGGTCAGACGTACCAGGAGGGCTGTCGCTCTGTGAAGGGGCCCTGAGGATTCTTGGGGTCCTCTTTGAGGCAGCCCACAGTGTCACGGTCAACTGGACCAGGCGAATAGATGCAGTTCATAAAAAGTTTGCCCTCTGGAAGGCCAGGAGACTGACCTTTACGGGGAAGGTACTGGTTTTGAAGGTAGACGTGTTGCCGTCCCTCCTGTACCTGGCGTACATCTTTCCGATGCCGGCCAGCATGCGGAGGCCGCTCACTCGGCTTGTGTTTCGTTTCATGTGGGGGGGGAGTTATGAATACGTGGCGAGGGCACGCATGTTGGCTCCGGTGGGGGAAGGGGGGAGGGACGTGCCCCATTTCCCACTCAAGTTGGACTGCATTTTTGTTTCTTTTTTGCTCAAAGAATTGTCCTCTCCGGTAGTCCATCCATCTGGCTACTTCCTCCGGTTCTACTTTGCCTACCCGGCAAGGAGGGTCATGGCCTGGTCCAATTCGGCCCCCCGGGCGGAGCAGTTGCCGTGGCATTTTGGCCACGCGGCAAAGTGGCTGCGGGCTCATCCTGGGGTTTTGGAAGGGGATGTGGGGTTGGACCAGAAGAGGCTCTATGCCGAGGTGAGACAGGGAGTGACCGCGCCAGCTGTGGTGGGGATACCCGCTACAGTTTGGTTGTCGGTACAACTGCCTGGCCTGGACAATGGGCTCAAGGATTTAGGATGGCTGATGTTACACAGGAGTTTGCCGGTGCGTGAGATCATGCACCGGCATGGCTTGGCGAGATCCCCGGTGTGCCCCAGAGCTGGTTGCTTTGTGGACGAGACTATTAGACACGTCATGTGGGACTGTCCTTTTGCAGGGGTGGTGTGGGCTAGGGCATCTGTGTTGATTGGGAGGTTGGAGGGGAGTGTTGGGGTCACATGGGCAAGATTGGAGAGAGGGATTGGGAGAGCTGGGGGGGGGCGTAGGGGGCGTCTCCTGCAATGGCTGCTCATGGGCCTTTTTAAGAAGGGGCTGTGGGAGGCCAGACAGGCTCTGGTTAAAAAGGCGGTGGATTGGGGGGTGGAGGGGGTTGTTAGGAGAGTAGAGGGGGACGTAAAGGGAAGGATGCGGTGGGATGTGAAGAGGTGGGGACATCATGCTGCTAGGGAGAGATGGAAGGGGGGTTTAGGTTTGATGGAAGGGATGTAGTGGTTGCTTAGGATATTGACATATGGTTTTTTTTGTGGAGACCGGAAAGTGCATAAGTGGAAAATGGGGACATGGTTTTTTGTCTTGGATAGTGGGCTATTGTTTTGGGTGGGATAAAGGGAGGTTTTGGTTAACAGTGGGTGGTTTAATTTGGGGTTCATTTTCATTTTCAACTGTAACAGGGACAGCATACAATAAGGAACATAAAATGAAAATGTAGAAATGCAAATGTTCAGGAAAGTTTTGTTTGGATTAGTAGGGAAAGGTAAATTAAGAATGTGTGCACATGTATGGGTGTTTTAAATAGTATGATATGAAGTCGTTTTGTAGTTTGTATGGTATAGGGACAGATAGGATGTGATAACATGTATATGATTATTTTTGATATAAAATTAAGAAAGAAGGTAAAAACTCCCCTCCCAGCTGGTTGGAGGGGAGGAGAAGCCCGATTTCACAAAAAAAAAAAAAAAAAAAAAAAAAAAAATCTGTTCTTATCAGTTTAATATCTGATACGTCCCCTACCCGGGGACCATATGAAAATTGATTTTTGGAACAGGGAGATGGAATAGGGGCTTGCTCCGTCCACTCCACGCATCGACCTGGTCTTGCAGTATCTCCAGGAACGGTGCACTCACTCCTCCTAACTTTGTCAAAGTAAATGTTTTGGTACGCTAATCTGCGATGGGTTAAAGGCAATGCAAAAAAAAGAAATCATTAGATGGGCAACGCTCTGTTTAATCTGCGTTATGTTTCCCCGCCCTTTTTGTTAAAAAAAAAAAGAAAAGAAAAACCCTCCGTGTGTGTGTGTGTGTGTGTGTGTGTGTGTGTGTGTGTGTGTGTGTGTGTGTGTGTGTGTGTGTGTGTGTGTGTGTGTGTAAATGGCTGCATTTACATAGCGCTTTACAATTTGTTCCTCACATTTTACCCATTCACTCAGACGTTCACACACCGATGGCGGAGGCAACCATGCAAGGTGCCAACCTACCTGCTCATCAGGAGCAATTAGGGGATAAGTGTCTTTAAACAAAGCACAATTGATGCAAACACAGACAACGTGTTGTAAATGCTAGTACAGTAACATCCACCCCCCTGCGTCCTGTATCAGCCGCGCCGGGCGTGCCCGCTGGCCATAATGGGGGTTATCGCTTCTCGGCCTTTTGGCTAAGATCAAGTGTAGTATCTGTTTTTATCAGTTTAATATCTGATACGTCCCCTACCCGGGGACCATATATTAAATTGATTTTTGGAACAGGGAGATGGAATAGGGGCTTGCTCCGTCCACTCCACGCATCGACCTGGTCTTGCAGTATCTCCAGGAACGGTGCACTCACTCCTCCTAACTTTGTCAAAGTAAATGTTTTGGTACGCTAATCTGCGATGGGTTAAAGGCAATGCAAAAAAAAGAAATCATTTGATGGGCAACGCTCTGTTTAATCTGCGTTATGTTTCCCCGCCCTTTTTGTTAAAAAAAAAAGAAAAGAAAAACCCTCCGTGTGTGTGTGTGTGTGTGTGTGTGTGTGTGTGTGTGTGTGTGTGTGTGTGTGTGTGTGTGTGTGTGTGTGTGTAAATGGCTGCATTTACATAGCGCTTTACAATTTGTTCCTCACATTTTACCCATTCACTCAGACGTTCACACACCGATGGCGGAGGCAACCATGCAAGGTGCCAACCTACCTGCTCATCAGGAGCAATTAGGGGATAAGTGTCTTTAAACAAAGCACAATTGATGCAAACACAGACAACGTGTTGTAAATGCTAGTACAGTAACATCCACCCCCCTGCGTCCTGTATCAGCCGCGCCGGGCGTGCCCGCTGGCCATAATGGGGGTTATCGCTTCTCGGCCTTTTGGCTAAGATCAAGTGGATGACCGGTGTATGCTGTTCCTGGTTTTGTTTGCTTGTTTATTATTTTTCTCACATTTCCACAGTCGTGCGGTGTATGGGACTGGAAATTGAGTTTTTTTTATTGTTTGTGCTGGCTTCTCCCTACGATGGCCAGCACTCCACGGCAGTCGACCCCTAGGGCTGGGTTACGGTTTTCGGCGAGGTTCATATGGAAGGATGGAACGATGCCCATGTGGAACAGAGATGTGTTTGTGGATGGTGTCATCATGACTCAACTCAAGTTGAAGGCGGACGATATTTTTTGCATCCAGCACAATGCCCAGGAGAGGGGCTACGATGTTTCCTTCAGATCCAGTTTGGGGCTCCAGGGGGTTTTGGAGGACTGCAAGCGGATGGAGGCTGATGTCGGACCCCTCAGCCATTTCGAGGTGTTTTCTCTGGACAGGCTGAATTTTCGAGTTATCAATGTCACAATGTACAACCCGTACGTGATTGATAAGGAGGTGACTGATTTTTTGGCCCCCTACGCTGAGGTGATATCTGAGGTCCGGAGGATCAGAGACAGACGTGGGATCTGGACGGGGCGGAGGCAGGTGCAGGTGCTCCTAAAGGCTGTTCCCGGTGGCTGTGACGGGCTGGCTCATCCCCCAGCCTTCTTTTCCTTGGGGCCTGATAGGGGGTATTTGTTTTATAACAACCAGCCCCCTTTCTGCCGAAGGTGCCGGGTGGCAGGGCACTCTGATGGAAAGTGTGGGGAGGTGAGGTGCCACCATTGCAAGGAGGAGGGCCACATGGCTAAAGATTGTAAGGTTGGTAAGAAATGCCACAACTGCAGTTCCACCGACCACCTGGTGAGGGCCTGTCCCCAGGAGCGGCGGTATTCGTCAGTGGTGGTGATGGGGAAGGAGCTTGCACCGAAGACCGGAGAGGAGGAAGAAAGTGCACCAGTGGCACCAGCACCAGCACCAATAGAGGCGTTTCCTGTGGAGAAGGACGCAGACGCGGAGACGGTACTCCTGGTTGGCAACAAGACAGTTTCCCCTTTGTCTTCCGATGGAGAGGCGATGGACGAGGAGGAGGTGGTCGGTGGAGCCAGCGGAGCCAGTGGAGCCAGTGGAGCCAGAAAACGGAGGTTAAGGGTTAAAAGGACTACACCTGGGTCAGAAGGTATGGGGGCAGGGGAAATTACCGGTGGGGGCCCACAAAAAAAGGTAAGGGGAGGGAAGGGAGGTAGGGTGGCCCTCTTAGTGCAACAGGTCGGTGGGGAGCAGGGGGTTGGTGGGGGAGTGGGTTTGGCGGATGTTGAGGCTGAGGGGGAGGGGGTTTGTTTACCGGTTTCCCCTGTCCTGGACAGTATGGACAGTATGGACCCTTTTGAGACTCCAAGCCTTGGGGAAGGGTTACAGGTGGGAGCACCCAACACTTTGCCTGCTTCTTGGGATAAGGGGGAGGATGGGGAGGACAGTTAAAAGTGGGGGTAGGGGTATTATTGTGGGTTGGTTTTTTGTTTAATTTAATTTTATTATTGTCAATGGCTTTCACAGTGGGCACTTTTAATGCACGGGGGTTGAGGGGTTCTGTTAAGAGGAGGGGCTTTTTTGATTATGTTGCCTCACTCAGGCTTACCGTTTGTTTTGTTCAAGAGGTGCACTTACGGGATGGGAGGGATTGTGGTGTGTTTTCAAAGGAATGGGACAAGGGGGAATCGTTTTGGTCAGTGGGGGGGGTTCACTCATCTGGTGTGGGGATACTGTTTGGAAACCGGGAGGCAAGGGTGGTGGGTTCTTTTGTAATTGTGCAGGGGAGGGTTATGGGGGTTGATGTGAATATTGGGGTTTTGAAATTGAGGGTGGTGGTGGTGTACGGGCCACAGAGGGCGGGTGAAAGGAGTGCCATGATGGAGGCTTTAAGGCCTTTTTTTGCCACAAACAGGCAGATGGTGGTGGGGGGTGATTTTAATGTGGATCTGGGGAGGGTGGGTGATCCAAGTGCTGGGTGTGTGGGTTCTTTTTTTAAGGGGCAGGGGCTTGTGGATGGAGGGAAGGCACTTACCCCTCGAATAGATGGTCCCACATGGCGTAACTCCCGGGGGGTAGCCAGGCGTCTCGATTATGTGTTTTTTTCTCGGTCCTTGGTCCTATTGTCGGGCCGGGTGGTCCCTGTTTTTTTCTCTGACCATGATGGGCTCCTCTTTCGGGTCCGGTCTAGCGCTCCTGTTTTCGGCCCCGGGTACTGGAGGTTGAACTCCAGTGTCCTTGGCGAGGATGAGTTCTGCAGCAGCTTTGTCTCCTTTTTCCGGGGGCTCGAGGGACTTAGGGCTTTGTTTTCTGGTGTGGTGGAGTGGTGGGAGGGGGCTAAGGAGAGGATAAAGGGGTTTTGTATTATGTATTGTCAACGGAGGGCGAAGGAGGCGGGGAGGGAAGTGCTCCGTCTTCAACACCTCCTCGAGCTCGAGTACACTTTGGGTAACCTAGGTGGCGCTGTAGACCAGCGGGCTTGTGACTCCCTTAAGACAGAACTTAGGGATGTCTATGAGGATAAGGCCCGTGCTTACCTGACGCGGTCACGTCGTGAGTTCTTGGAGAAGAATGAGACGTGTTCCGCAGCCTTTTTCAGCAGCGTGAGGGCTGATAAGGGAAGGAAGGTGATATCGGGAGTTAGGGACAGTCAGGGTCAGGTGGTTACTGAGACAGGGGAGATGGTAAGGGTCGCAACCGATCACTTCCGCTCCTTCTTCTGTGAACGAGTGGTGGATGAGGAGCGAGCAGAGGCTTTTTTGCAGCTTGTGGCTCAGAGGGTACCGTCAGACCTGGCTGAGGCTTTGGAGGCCCCTCTCTCTCTCGAGGAATTGGAGGGTGCCCTTCGTAGAATGGGCAAGCGTAAGGTTCCGGGCATCGATGGCCTGCCGGCTGAGTTTTATCTCATGTTTTGGGATATTCTCGGCCCGGTGGTTCTCGAGGTCCTGACCGAGGTCCTCCGCACAGGGGCACTGGGAGGGTCAATGGCTAAGGGGGTGATCTCACTTCTGTTTAAGAAGGGGGACGCCTCTGACCTTAAGAACTGGCGGCCATTGACCATGCTGTGTGTTGATTACAAGCTTTTGGCTAAGGTTCTCACAGACCGTCTGTGCACAGCTCTCCCAGATGCGGTCCATGTGGATCAGACGTGTGGGGTGGCTGGGCGCTCGTTGAGATGGAATCTCCAGCTCATCAGAGACGTCATCGCTTGGGCAGAGGATCGGGACCTGCCACTTATGGTGGTGGGTCTTGATCAGGCCAAAGCCTTTGATAGGGTTCACTGGGGTTTTATGTTCAAAGTTTTAGAGAGAATAGGCTTAGGGCGGGTTTTTGTTGGGTGGCTGCGTACTCTGTACACAGCAGTGGGGAGCACGGTTTCTGTTAATGGGCACTTGGGGGAGTTTTTTGGGTTGCACGCAGGGGTAAGACAGGGGTGTCCGCTCTCTCCCCTGCTCTACGTCCTTTATATGGAGCCCCTGGCGGCGGCCATTAGGGCTGACCCGGGTGTGAAGGGTATCCTGGTACCAGGCAGCAGGGGCCTGAGGGTCAAGTTGTCGCAGTATGCGGATGATACCACACTGCTACTGGACAACGATGCGTGTCTGAGTCGGTCTTTGGAGATCTTCCAGGACTTTGGCCGGGTGTCTGGCGCGGAGCTCAACCGTGCTAAATCCTCGGTTAAGTTCTTTGGGCGGTGGAAGAGTAGGTCAGACGTACCAGGAGGGCTGTCGCTCTGTGAAGGGGCCCTGAGGATTCTTGGGGTCCTCTTTGAGGCAGCCCACAGTGCCACGGTCAACTGGACCAGGCGAATAGATGCAGTTCATAAAAAGTTTGCCCTCTGGAAGGCCAGGAGACTGACCTTTACGGGGAAGGTACTGGTTTTGAAGGTAGACGTGTTGCCGTCCCTCCTGTACCTGGCGTACATCTTTCCGATGCCGGCCAGCATGCGGAGGCCGCTCACTCGGCTTGTGTTTCGTTTCATGTGGGGGGGGAGTTATGAATACGTGGCGAGGGCACGCATGTTGGCTCCGGTGGGGGAAGGGGGGAGGGACGTGCCCCATTTCCCACTCAAGTTGGACTGCATTTTTGTTTCTTTTTTGCTCAAAGAATTGTCCTCTCCGGTAGTCCATCCATCTGGCTACTTCCTCCGGTTCTACTTTGCCTACCCGGCAAGGAGGGTCATGGCCTGGTCCAATTCGGCCCCCCGGGCGGAGCAGTTGCCGTGGCATTTTGGCCATGCGGCAAAGTGGCTGCGGGCTCATCCTGGGGTTTTGGAAGGGGATGTGGGGTTGGACCAGAAGAGGCTCTATGCCGAGGTGAGACAGGGAGTGACCGCGCCAGCTGTGGTGGGGATACCCGCTACAGTTTGGTTGTCGGTACAACTGCCTGGCCTGGACAATGGGCTCAAGGATTTAGGATGGCTGATGTTACACAGGAGTTTGCCGGTGCGTGAGATCATGCACCGGCATGGCTTGGCGAGATCCCCGGTGTGCCCCAGAGCTGGTTGCTTTGTGGACGAGACTATTAGACACGTCATGTGGGACTGTCCTTTTGCAGGGGTGGTGTGGGCTAGGGCATCTGTGTTGATTGGGAGGTTGGAGGGGAGTGTTGGGGTCACATGGGCAAGATTGGAGAGAGGGATTGGGAGAGCTGGGGGGGGGCGTAGGGGGCGTCTCCTGCAATGGCTGCTCATGGGCCTTTTTAAGAAGGGGCTGTGGGAGGCCAGACAGGCTCTGGTTAAAAAGGCGGTGGATTGGGGGGTGGAGGGGGTTGTTAGGAGAGTAGAGGGGGACGTAAAGGGAAGGATGCGGTGGGATGTGAAGAGGTGGGGACATCATGCTGCTAGGGAGAGATGGAAGGGGGGTTTAGGTTTGATGGAAGGGATGTAGTGGTTGCTTAGGATATTGACATATGGTTTTTTTGTGGAGACCGGAAAGTGCATAAGTGGAAAATGGGGACATGGTTTTTTGTCTTGGATAGTGGGCTATTGTTTTGGGTGGGATAAAGGGAGGTTTTGGTTAACAGTGGGTGGTTTAATTTGGGGTTCATTTTCATTTTCAACTGTAACAGGGACAGCATACAATAAGGAACATAAAATGAAAATGTAGAAATGCAAATGTTCAGGAAAGTTTTGTTTGGATTAGTAGGGAAAGGTAAATTAAGAATGTGTGCACATGTATGGGTGTTTTAAATAGTATGATAGGAAGTCGTTTTGTAGTTTGTATGGTATAGGGACAGATAGGATGTGATAACATGTATATGATTATTTTTGATATAAAATTAAGAAAGAAGGTAAAAACTCCCCTCCCAGCTGGTTGGAGGGGAGGAGAAGCCCGATTTCACAAAAAAAAAAAGAAAAAAAAAAAAATCTGTTCTTATCAGTTTAATATCTGATACGTCCCCTACCCGGGGACCATATATTAAATTGATTTTTGGAACAGGGAGATGGAATAGGGGCTTGCTCCGTCCACTCCACGCATCGACCTGGTCTTGCAGTATCTCCAGGAACGGTGCACTCACTCCTCCTAACTTTGTCAAAGTAAATGTTTTGGTACGCTAATCTGCGATGGGTTAAAGGCAATGCAAAAAAAAGAAATCATTAGATGGGCAACGCTCTGTTTAATCTGCGTTATGTTTCCCCGCCCTTTTTGTTAAAAAAAAAAAGAAAAGAAAAACCCTCCGTGTGTGTGTGTGTGTGTGTGTGTGTGTGTGTGTGTGTGTGTGTGTAAATGGCTGCATTTACATAGCGCTTTACAATTTGTTCCTCACATTTTACCCATTCACTCAGACGTTCACACACCGATGGCGGAGGCAACCATGCAAGGTGCCAACCTACCTGCTCATCAGGAGCAATTAGGGGATAAGTGTCTTTAAACAAAGCACAATTGATGCAAACACAGACAACGTGTTGTAAATGCTAGTACAGTAACATCCACCCCCCTGCGTCCTGTATCAGCCGCGCCGGGCGTGCCCGCTGGCCATAATGGGGGTTATCGCTTCTCGGCCTTTTGGCTAAGATCAAGTGTAGTATCTGTTCTTATCAGTTTAATATCTGATACGTCCCCTACCCGGGGACCATATATTAAATTGATTTTTGGAACAGGGAGATGGAATAGGGGCTTGCTCCGTCCACTCCACGCATCGACCTGGTCTTGCAGTATCTCCAGGAACGGTGCACTCACTCCTCCTAACTTTGTCAAAGTAAATGTTTTGGTACGCTAATCTGCGATGGGTTAAAGGCAATGCAAAAAAAAGAAATCATTAGATGGGCAACGCTCTGTTTAATCTGCGTTATGTTTCCCCGCCCTTTTTGTTAAAAAAAAAAAGAAAAGAAAAACCCTCCGTGTGTGTGTGTGTGTGTGTGTGTGTGTGTGTGTGTGTGTGTGTGTGTAAATGGCTGCATTTACATAGCGCTTTACAATTTGTTCCTCACATTTTACCCATTCACTCAGACGTTCACACACCGATGGCGGAGGCAACCATGCAAGGTGCCAACCTACCTGCTCATCAGGAGCAATTAGGGGATAAGTGTCTTTAAACAAAGCACAATTGATGCAAACACAGACAACGTGTTGTAAATGCTAGTACAGTAACATCCACCCCCCTGCGTCCTGTATCAGCCGCGCCGGGCGTGCCCGCTGGCCATAATGGGGGTTATCGCTTCTCGGCCTTTTGGCTAAGATCAAGTGTAGTATCTGTTCTTATCAGTTTAATATCTGATACGTCCCCTACCCGGGGACCATATATTAAATTGATTTTTGGAACAGGGAGATGGAATAGGGGCTTGCTCCGTCCACTCCACGCATCGACCTGGTCTTGCAGTATCTCCAGGAACGGTGCACTCACTCCTCCTAACTTTGTCAAAGTAAATGTTTTGGTACGCTAATCTGCGATGGGTTAAAGGCAATGCAAAAAAAAGAAATCATTAGATGGGCAACGCTCTGTTTAATCTGCGTTATGTTTCCCCGCCCTTTTTGTTAAAAAAAAAAAGAAAAGAAAAACCCTCCGTGTGTGTGTGTGTGTGTGTGTGTGTGTGTGTGTGTGTGTGTGTGTGTGTGTGTGTGTGTGTGTGTGTGTGTAAATGGCTGCATTTACATAGCGCTTTACAATTTGTTCCTCACATTTTACCCATTCACTCAGACGTTCACACACCGATGGCGGAGGCAACCATGCAAGGTGCCAACCTACCTGCTCATCAGGAGCAATTAGGGGATAAGTGTCTTTAAACAAAGCACAATTGATGCAAACACAGACAACGTGTTGTAAATGCTAGTACAGTAACATCCACCCCCCTGCGTCCTGTATCAGCCGCGCCGGGCGTGCCCGCTGGCCATAATGGGGGTTATCGCTTCTCGGCCTTTTGGCTAAGATCAAGTGGATGACCGGTGTATGCTGTTCCTGGTTTTGTTTGCTTGTTTATTATTTTTCTCACATTTCCACAGTCGTGCGGTGTATGGGACTGGAAATTGAGTTTTCTTTATTGTTTGTGCTGGCTTCTCCCTACGATGGCCAGCACTCCACGGCAGTCGACCCCTAGGGCTGGGTTACGGTTTTCGGCGAGGTTCATATGGAAGGATGGAACGATGCCCATGTGGAACAGAGATGTGTTTGTGGATGGTGTCATCATGACTCAACTCAAGTTGAAGGCGGACGATATTTTTTGCATCCAGCACAATGCCCAGGAGAGGGGCTACGATGTTTCCTTCAGATCCAGTTTGGGGCTCCAGGGGGTTTTGGAGGACTGCAAGCGGATGGAGGCTGATGTCGGACCCCTCAGCCATTTCGAGGTGTTTTCTCTGGACAGGCTGAATTTTCGAGTTATCAATGTCACAATGTACAACCCGTACGTGATTGATAAGGAGGTGACTGATTTTTTGGCCCCCTACGCTGAGGTGATATCTGAGGTCCGGAGGATCAGAGACAGACGTGGGATCTGGACGGGGCGGAGGCAGGTGCAGGTGCTCCTAAAGGCTGTTCCCGGTGGCTGTGACGGGCTGGCTCATCCCCCAGCCTTCTTTTCCTTGGGGCCTGATAGGGGGTATTTGTTTTATAACAACCAGCCCCCTTTCTGCCGAAGGTGCCGGGTGGCAGGGCACTCTGATGGAAAGTGTGGGGAGGTGAGGTGCCACCATTGCAAGGAGGAGGGCCACATGGCTAAAGATTGTAAGGTTGGTAAGAAATGCCACAACTGCAGTTCCACCGACCACCTGGTGAGGGCCTGTCCCCAGGAGCGGCGGTATTCGTCAGTGGTGGTGATGGGGAAGGAGCTTGCACCGAAGACCGGAGAGGAGGAAGAAAGTGCACCAGTGGCACCAGCACCAGCACCAATAGAGGCGTTTCCTGTGGAGAAGGACGCAGAGGCGGAGACGGTACTCCTGGTTGGCAACAAGACAGTTTCCCCTTTGTCTTCCGATGGAGAGGCGATGGACGAGGAGGAGGTGGTCGGTGGAGCCAGCGGAGCCAGTGGAGCCAGTGGAGCCAGAAAACGGAGGTTAAGGGTTAAAAGGACTACACCTGGGTCAGAAGGTATGGGGGCAGGGGAAATTACCAGTGGGGGCCCACAAAAAAAGGTAAGGGGAGGGAAGGGAGGTAGGGTGGCCCTCTTAGTGCAACAGGTCGGTGGGGAGCAGGGGGTTGGTGGGGGAGTGGGTTTGGCGGATGTTGAGGCTGAGGGGGAGGGGGTTTGTTTACCGGTTTCCCCTGTCCTGGAGAGTATGGACAGTATGGACCCTTTTGAGACTCCAAGCCTTGGGGAAGGGTTACAGGTGGGAGCACCCAACACTTTGCCTGCTTCTTGGGATAAGGGGGAGGATGGGGAGGACAGTTAAAAGTGGGGGTAGGGGTATTATTGTGGGTTGGGTTTTTGTTTAATTTAATTTTATTATTGTCAATGGCTTTCACAGTGGGCACTTTTAATGCACGGGGGTTGAGGGGTTCTGTTAAGAGGAGGGGCTTTTTTGATTATGTTGCCTCACTCAGGCTTACCGTTTGTTTTGTTCAAGAGGTGCACTTACGGGATGGGAGGGATTGTGGTGTGTTTTCAAAGGAATGGGACAAGGGGGAATCGTTTTGGTCAGTGGGGGGGGTTCACTCATCTGGTGTGGGGATACTGTTTGGAAACCGGGAGGCAAGGGTGGTGGGTTCTTTTGTAATTGTGCAGGGGAGGGTTATGGGGGTTGATGTGAATATTGGGGTTTTGAAATTGAGGGTGGTGGTGGTGTACGGGCCACAGAGGGCGGGTGAAAGGAGTGCCATGATGGAGGCTTTAAGGCCTTTTTTTGCCACAAACAGGCAGATGGTGGTGGGGGGTGATTTTAATGTGGATCTGGGGAGGGTGGGTGATCCAAGTGCTGGGTGTGTGGGTTCTTTTTTTAAGGGGCAGGGGCTTGTGGATGGAGGGAAGGCACTTACCCCTCGAATAGATGGTCCCACATGGCGTAACTCCCGGGGGGTAGCCAGGCGTCTCGATTATGTGTTTTTTTCTCGGTCCTTGGTCCTATTGTCGGGCCGGGTGGTCCCTGTTTTTTTCTCTGACCATGATGGGCTCCTCTTTCGGGTCCGGTCTAGCGCTCCTGTTTTCGGCCCCGGGTACTGGAGGTTGAACTCCAGTGTCCTTGGCGAGGATGAGTTCTGCAGTAGCTTTGTCTCCTTTTTCCGGGGGCTCGAGGGACTTAGGGCTTTGTTTTCTGGTGTGGTGGAGTGGTGGGAGGGGGCTAAGGAGAGGATAAAGGGGTTTTGTATTATGTATTGTCAACGGAGGGCGAAGGAGGCGGGGAGGGAAGTGCTCCGTCTTCAACACCTCCTCGAGCTCGAGTACACTTTGGGTAACCTAGGTGGCGCTGTAGACCAGCGGGCTTGTGACTCCCTTAAGACAGAACTTAGGGATGTCTATGAGGATAAGGCCCGTGCTTACCTGACGCGGTCACGTCGTGAGTTCTTGGAGAAGAATGAGACGTGTTCCGCAGCCTTTTTCAGCAGCGTGAGGGCTGATAAGGGAAGGAAGGTGATATCGGGAGTTAGGGACAGTCAGGGTCAGGTGGTTACTGAGACAGGGGAGATGGTAAGGGTCGCAACCGATCACTTCCGCTCCTTCTTCTGTGAACGAGTGGTGGATGAGGAGCGAGCAGAGGCTTTTTTGCAGCTTGTGGCTCAGAGGGTACCGTCAGACCTGGCTGAGGCTTTGGAGGCCCCTCTCTCTCTCGAGGAATTGGAGGGTGCCCTTCGTAGAATGGGCAAGCGTAAGGTTCCGGGCATCGATGGCCTGCCGGCTGAGTTTTATCTCATGTTTTGGGATATTCTCGGCCCGGTGGTTCTCGAGGTCCTGACCGAGGTCCTCCGCACAGGGGCACTGGGAGGGTCAATGGCTAAGGGGGTGATCTCACTTCTGTTTAAGAAGGGGGACGCCTCTGACCTTAAGAACTGGCGGCCATTGACCATGCTGTGTGTTGATTACAAGCTTTTGGCTAAGGTTCTCACAGACCGTCTGTGCACAGCTCTCCCAGATGCGGTCCATGTGGATCAGACGTGTGGGGTGGCTGGGCGCTCGTTGAGATGGAATCTCCAGCTCATCAGAGACGTCATCGCTTGGGCAGAGGATCGGGACCTGCCACTTATGGTGGTGGGTCTTGATCAGGCCAAAGCCTTTGATAGGGTTCACTGGGGTTTTATGTTCAAAGTTTTAGAGAGAATAGGCTTAGGGCGGGTTTTTGTTGGGTGGCTGCGTACTCTGTACACAGCAGTGGGGAGCACGGTTTCTGTTAATGGGCACTTGGGGGAGTTTTTTGGGTTGCACGCAGGGGTAAGACAGGGGTGTCCGCTCTCTCCCCTGCTCTACGTCCTTTATATGGAGCCCCTGGCGGCGGCCATTAGGGCTGACCCGGGTGTGAAGGGTATCCTGGTACCAGGCAGCAGGGGCCTGAGGGTCAAGTTGTCGCAGTATGCGGATGATACCACACTGCTACTGGACAACGATGCGTGTCTGAGTCGGTCTTTGGAGATCTTCCAGGACTTTGGCCGGGTGTCTGGCGCGGAGCTCAACCGTGCTAAATCCTCGGTTAAGTTCTTTGGGCGGTGGAAGAGTAGGTCAGACGTACCAGGAGGGCTGTCGCTCTGTGAAGGGGCCCTGAGGATTCTTGGGGTCCTCTTTGAGGCAGCCCACAGTGCCACGGTCAACTGGACCAGGCGAATAGATGCAGTTCATAAAAAGTTTGCCCTCTGGAAGGCCAGGAGACTGACCTTTACGGGGAAGGTACTGGTTTTGAAGGTAGACGTGTTGCCGTCCCTCCTGTACCTGGCGTACATCTTTCCGATGCCGGCCAGCATGCGGAGGCCGCTCACTCGGCTTGTGTTTCGTTTCATGTGGGGGGGGAGTTATGAATACGTGGCGAGGGCACGCATGTTGGCTCCGGTGGGGGAAGGGGGGAGGGACGTGCCCCATTTCCCACTCAAGTTGGACTGCATTTTTGTTTCTTTTTTGCTCAAAGAATTGTCCTCTCCGGTAGTCCATCCATCTGGCTACTTCCTCCGGTTCTACTTTGCCTACCCGGCAAGGAGGGTCATGGCCTGGTCCAATTCGGCCCCCCGGGCGGAGCAGTTGCCGTGGCATTTTGGCCACGCGGCAAAGTGGCTGCGGGCTCATCCTGGGGTTTTGGAAGGGGATGTGGGGTTGGACCAGAAGAGGCTCTATGCCGAGGTGAGACAGGGAGTGACCGCGCCAGCTGTGGTGGGGATACCCGCTACAGTTTGGTTGTCGGTACAACTGCCTGGCCTGGACAATGGGCTCAAGGATTTAGGATGGCTGATGTTACACAGGAGTTTGCCGGTGCGTGAGATCATGCACCGGCATGGCTTGGCGAGATCCCCGGTGTGCCCCAGAGCTGGTTGCTTTGTGGACGAGACTATTAGACACGTCATGTGGGACTGTCCTTTTGCAGGGGTGGTGTGGGCTAGGGCATCTGTGTTGATTGGGAGGTTGGAGGGGAGTGTTGGGGTCACATGGGCAAGATTGGAGAGAGGGATTGGGAGAGCTGGGGGGGGGCGTAGGGGGCGTCTCCTGCAATGGCTGCTCATGGGCCTTTTTAAGAAGGGGCTGTGGGAGGCCAGACAGGCTCTGGTTAAAAAGGCGGTGGATTGGGGGGTGGAGGGGGTTGTTAGGAGAGTAGAGGGGGACGTAAAGGGAAGGATGCGGTGGGATGTGAAGAGGTGGGGACATCATGCTGCTAGGGAGAGATGGAAGGGGGGTTTAGGTTTGATGGAAGGGATGTAGTGGTTGCTTAGGATATTGACATATGGTTTTTTTTGTGGAGACCGGAAAGTGCATAAGTGGAAAATGGGGACATGGTTTTTTGTCTTGGATAGTGGGCTATTGTTTTGGGTGGGATAAAGGGAGGTTTTGGTTAACAGTGGGTGGTTTAATTTGGGGTTCATTTTCATTTTCAACTGTAACAGGGACAGCATACAATAAGGAACATAAAATGAAAATGTAGAAATGCAAATGTTCAGGAAAGTTTTGTTTGGATTAGTAGGGAAAGGTAAATTAAGAATGTGTGCACATGTATGGGTGTTTTAAATAGTATGATAGGAAGTCGTTTTGTAGTTTGTATGGTATAGGGACAGATAGGATGTGATAACATGTATATGATTATTTTTGATATAAAATTAAGAAAGAAGGTAAAAACTCCCCTCCCAGCTGGTTGGAGGGGAGGAGAAGCCCGATTTCACAAAAAAAAAAAAAAAAAAAAAAAAAAAAATCTGTTCTTATCAGTTTAATATCTGATACGTCCCCTACCCGGGGACCATATATTAAATAGATTTTTGGAACAGGGAGATGGAATAGGGGCTTGCTCCGTCCACTCCACACATCGACCTGGTCTTGCAGTATCTCCAGGAACGGTGCACTCACTCCTCCTAACTTTGTCAAAGTAAATGTTTTGGTACGCTAATCTGCGATGGGTTAAAGGCAATGCAAAAAAAATAAATCATTAGATGGGCAACGCTCTGTTTAATCTGCGTTATGTTTTCCCGCCCTTTTTGTTAAAAAAAAATAAAATAAAAAAACGTCCGTGTGTGTGTGTGTGTGTGTGTGTGTGTGTGTGTGTGTAAATGGCTGCATTTACATAGCGCTTTACAATTTGTTCCTCACATTTTACCCATTCACTCAGACGTTCACACACCGATGGCGGAGGCAACCATGCAAGGTGCCAACCTACCTGCTCATCAGGAGCAATTAGGGGATAAGTGTCTTTAAACAAAGCACAATTGATGCAAACACAGACAACGTGTTGTAAATGCTAGTACAGTAACATCCACCCCCCTGCGTCCTGTATCAGCCGCGCCGGGCGTGCCCGCTGGCCATAATGGGGGTTATCGCTTCTCGGCCTTTTGGCTAAGATCAAGTGTAGTATCTGTTCTTATCAGTTTAATATCTGATACGTCCCCTACCCGGGGACCATATATTAAATTGATTTTTGGAACAGGGAGATGGAATAGGGGCTTGCTCCGTCCACTCCACGCATCGACCTGGTCTTGCAGTATCTCCAGGAACGGTGCACTCACTCCTCCTAACTTTGTCAAAGTAAATGTTTTGGTACGCTAATCTGCGATGGGTTAAAGGCAATGCAAAAAAAAGAAATCATTAGATGGGCAACGCTCTGTTTAATCTGCGTTATGTTTCCCCGCCCTTTTTGTTAAAAAAAAAAAAGAAAAGAAAAACCCTCCGTGTGTGTGTGTGTGTGTGTGTGTGTGTGTGTGTGTGTGTGTGTGTGTGTGTGTGTGTGTAAATGGCTGCATTTACATAGCGCTTTACAATTTGTTCCTCACATTTTACCCATTCACTCAGACGTTCACACACCGATGGCGGAGGCAACCATGCAAGGTGCCAACCTACCTGCTCATCAGGAGCAATTAGGGGATAAGTGTCTTTAAACAAAGCACAATTGATGCAAACACAGACAACGTGTTGTAAATGCTAGTACAGTAACATCCACCCCCCTGCGTCCTGTATCAGCCGCGCCGGGCGTGCCCTCTGGCCATAATGGGGGTTATCGCTTCTCGGCCTTTTGGCTAAGATCGTGGAGGATCGTTTCGCGTTTATTATTTTACTCTCATTTCCACAGTCGTGCGGTGTATGGGACGTGGAAAGGGAGGTCTTTTTTGTTTTCTGTGCTGGCTTCTCCCTAGGAGGGTCAGTACTTAAGTTTCTTAGTTTTTTCTCTTTTGTTGGGTGTGGGTGACCGGCCTGTTTGCGATGGCCGGCTCATCCCCTGACTCTGCACAGTCGACCCCCGGGGTCGGACTGAGGCGCACAGCCCGTTTTTCCTGCTCCGGACCGGGGGAGTTGCTGGAGAGAGGCCTTTTCGTCAGGGGTGTCCTGGTGAAGCAGCTCGGCCTGAAGGTGGAGGAGGTTTACTGCCTGCAGTCGAACCTGCCAGAGAAGTGCTACGATGTGACCTTGAAGACTGAGGGCAGATACAACGACATGTTGAAGAAGTGCGAGGAATCGGCAGCCGTTGGTCTGCTGTCAGGCTTCAAGGTCACGGGTTTGGACAAGCCCAATTTCAGGTTAGTCACAATCCAAATGTATAATCCATTTGTGACTGACCTGACTTTGGCTTCCTTCCTGGGGAAATACGGGGACACGAGTTCTGCGGCACGGTATTGTTTGGATCCGTGGGGAATTTGGACTGGACGTAGGCAGTATCAAGTGCTGCTTCACCAGGACAAGGACGGGCACGAGGGCCTCAAACACCCGCCTGCCTTCTTCACCTTGGGCGGCGACAGGGGTTTCCTCTATTACTCCCGGCAGCCGCCTTTTTGTAGGCGGTGCAGGACATCGGGTCACACAGAGGCGGGTTGTAGCGGTGCCACCTGCCGTTTCTGTGGAGGGGACCACGAGACGAGGAACTGTGGGGCTCCGAAGAAGTGCCATGGCTGTGGGCTGGAGGGCCACCTCTTCAGGAGCTGTCCCAACCGCCAGAGGACCTTCGCTGAAGCGGTGGGCGGAGGAAGAAGCGGGGCCCGAGGTCCGGCCCAGACAGCGGCTCCAGCAGCGGCGGCAGAGGCCCAGGCGGGGAAGGCGGCTCCAGCGGATGCTCCGGCATTGGCGGTGGCAGAGGCCCAGGCGGTGCGGCCGGCTCCGGCGGAAGCTCCGGCATCGGCGATGGCAGAGGCCCAGGCGGCGCGGCCGGCTCCGGCAGAAGCTCCAGCATCGGCGGTGGCAGAGGCCCATGCGGGGGAGGTGGCTCCGGCGGAGTTTCCAGCATCGGCAGTGGCAGAGGCCCAGGCGGGGAAGGCGGCTCCGGAGGGAGCTCCAGCAGTGACGGCAACATCGGCCCATACAAGGGAGGCGGCCTCGGTGGCGGATCCGGCGCAGGCTCCAGCGACGTCTCCAAGGAGGACTCGGAGGCCAGCTCCGGCCCCACCGGCGCAGAGGAAAAGGATGGCACCTGCACCACTAGCAGGCCAGGAGGAGGCGGTACGGAGGCAGAAGGTGCAGTCAGTGTCTGCCCCACCGGGAGAGCAGGAGGGGGCAGGACGGAGGCACGGGACGCAGTCGGCGTCTGCACCACCGGGCGTGCAGGGGGAGATGGGACAGGGGGCCAGCATGGCAGGGATGGTGACAGGCACTGGTAGCCAGAGAGTTTCAGTGGCTGGACCATCGCTCCGGGCTCCAGAGCCCACAGAGGGGGGTTTTATGCAACGGATTGGGTCAGTTGTTGCATCAGCTGCCAGGAAGATCCGGACCTCACAGGGTCTGGGGCTCTCGGGTGAGGGAGGCGTGAGGAAGGCCAAGGGGCCTGGGGGTCAAGGGATGGGTGGTGGGTTTGGTCTGGGTGGCACGGGTGTTTCTGGCGGACTGGGGGAAGGGGGAGGGGGTTCTTCTCCCAGCTCAGAGGGATCGTCGGGGGAAAGTTTGGGGTTGGAGATGGACTATTCCCCATGCCTTGTGGCTTTGTCCCCTTTGGGGACTGACGCTTATGAGGGTTCAGAGAGGCCACCAACTTCCCCCAACGTGATGCCCTATTCGTGGGCAGAGGCGTCAGAAGAGCTCTACCAGGACCTTGGGATTTAGAGGGGTCTGGGAGTGTTTTTTCTTGTTTTTTCCAAAATGTCTTTTATAGCTGCTACTTTTAACGTCAGAGGCTTGAGGGACCGAGTCAAAAGAGCGGCTGTTTTTGATTTCTTCGGTTCCCTTCATTTCTCTTTCTGTTTTTTGCAGGAGGTGCACTTGAAGGGTGGGGAGGATGTGAGGGATTTCCAGAAGGAGTGGAGTGGGGGGGATTCAGTGTGGAGTGTGGGGGGGGTTCATTCTGACGGGGTGGGCATTTTGTTTGGGAGGGGAGTCAGGGTGGAGGACGTTTTTGTTGTTTCTCAGGGGAGGGTTTTTGGTGCTGATATAGCAATTGGGGAATGTAGGTTGAGGGTTATTGGGGTGTATGGGTGTCAGGGGGTTGCAGATAGGGTTAGACTGTTTGAGGGGTTAGTGCCACATTGTGCGACAAATAGACTGTTGGTCATTGGGGGTGATTTTAATTGTGAGTTGGGGAGGGGGGATATGGGTGGTAGGTGCATCGCGGGGCTCATGGCTTCTTTTGGGTTGGTGGACGGGGGGAGGGCTGTCACTCCCCGTTTGGATGGTCCCACATGGCGTAACTCCCGGGGGGTCGCCAGGCGGCTGGACTACATCCTCGCTTCACGGTCTTTGGGTCTGTTGTCTGGACGGGTGGTCCCTGCCTTTTTTTCGGACCATGACGGGGTCCTCCTGCGGTTTCGGTCGGCCGTTCCGGTTTTTGGGCGCGGGTACTGGAGGCTGAACTCCGGCATCCTCAGTGAGGCTGAGTTTGCCGGTGGTTTCGCCCTTTTTTTCCGGGGGCTTGAGGGACTCAGGCCATTCTTTGCCGGTGTGGTGGAGTGGTGGGAGGTGGCCAAGGAGAGGATAAGGGGGTTTGCCATTGGGTACAGCAAAAGGAGGGCGAAGAAGGCGGGGAGGGAGGTGCACCGTCTTCAACGTCTCCTCGAGTTCGAGTACACCTTGGGTAACCAAGGTGGCATTGTAGATCAGCGGGCTTGTGACTCCCTTAAAGCCGAGCTTAGGGGGGTCTATGAAGTTAGGGCCCGTGCTTTCCTATCGCGGTCACGTCGGGATTTCTTGGAGAAGGATGAGACGTGTTCTGCAGCTTTTTTTGGCAGTGTAAGGGCCGATAAGGTAAGGAAGACGATCACGGGGGTTAGGGACAGCCGGGGTCAGGTGACAACAGAAGCAGGGGAGATGGTAAGGGTCTCAACAGACCACTTCCGCTCTTTCTTCTGTGAACGGGTGGTGGATGAGGACCGCGCAGAGGCTTTTTTGCAGCTCGTGGCTCAAAGGGTTTCGCCCGACCTGGCTGAGGCTTTGGAGGCCCCTCTCTCTCTCGAGGAATTGGAGGGTGCCCTTCGTAGGATGGGCAAGCGTAAGGTTCCGGGCATCGACGGCCTGCCGGCTGAGTTTTATCTCAGGTTTTGGGATATTCTCGGCCCGGTGGTTCTAGAGGTCCTGACCGAGGTCCTCCGCACAGGGGCGCTGGGAGGGTCGATGGCTAAGGGGGTGATCTCACTTCTGTTCAAGAAGGGGGACGCCTCTGACCTTAATAACTGGCGGCCTTTGACCATGCTGTGTGTGGACTATAAGCTATTGGCTAAGGTCCTCACGGACCGTCTGTGCGCAGCTCTCCCGGATGCGGTCCATGTGGACCAGACGTGTGGGGTGGCTGGGCGCTCGTTGAGATGGAATCTCCAGCTCATCAGAGACGTCATCGCTTGGGCAGAGGATCGGGATTTGCCACTTATGGTGGTGGGTCTTGATCAGGCCAAAGCCTTTGATAGGGTTCACTGGGGTTTTATGTTCAAAGTTTTAGAGAGAATAGGCTTAGGGCGGGTTTTTGTTGGGTGGCTGCGTACCCTGTACACAGCAGTGGGGAGCACGGTTTCCGTTAATGGGCACTTGGGGGAGTTTTTTGGGTTGCACGCAGGGGTAAGACAGGGGTGTCCGCTCTCACCCCTGCTCTACGTCCTTTACATGGAGCCCCTGGCGGCGGCCATTAGGGCTGACCCGGGTGTGAAAGGTATCCTGGTACCAGGCAGCAGGGGCCTGAGGGTCAAGTTGTCGCAGTATGCGGATGACACCACACTGCTGCTGGACAACGATGCGTGTCTGAGTCGGTCTTTGGAGATCTTCCAGGACTTTGGCCGGGTGTCTGGAGCGGAGCTCAATCTCGCCAAATCCTCGGTCAAGTTCTTTGGGCAGTGGAGGAGTAGGACAGACGTACCAGGAGGGCTGTCGCTCTGTGAGGGGCCCTTGAGGATTCTTGGGGTCCACTTTGAGGCAGCCCGTAGCGCCGTGGCCAACTGGACCAGGCGCATGGAAGCAGTCCAGAAGAAGTTCACCCTCTGGAAGGCCAGGAGACTGACCTTCATGGGCAAAGTCCTGGTTCTGAAGGTGGACGTGTTGCCATCCCTCCTGTTCCTGGCATACATCTACCCTATGCCGGCCAGCATGCGGAGGCCTCTGATCCGCCTCATGTTCGGTTTCCTTTGGGGGGGAAGTTACGAGTATGTGGCGAGGGCCCGCATGCTGGCACCCATGGGGGACGGGGGGCGGGATGTGCCTCACCTCCCGCTCAAGCTGGATTGTATTTTTGTTTCCTTTTTGTTGAAGGAGTTGTCCTCTCCGGTGGTTCATCCATCAGGCCATTTCCTGCGTTTCTTTTTCGCTTACTCGGCGAGGAGGCTTATGGTCTGGAACAACTCGGGCCCCCGGGCAGAGCAGTTGCCCTGGCATTATGGCCACGCGGCCAAGTGGCTTCGGGCTCACCCCGAGGCTTTGGATCGGGACGTGGGGCCGGACCATAGGAGGCTCTATGCCGAGGTGAGGCAGGGAGTGAACGCTCCAGCCATGGTGGGCATTCCCTCTACGGTCTGGTTGTCGGTCCAACTGCCTGGCCTGGACAACGGGCTCAAGGACCTGAACTGGCTAGTGTTACATAAGAGCCTGCCGGTGCGGTCCATCATGCACCGGCATGGCCTGGCGAGGTCCGCGGGATGCCCCAGAGCCGTGTGCTCTGGGGAAGAGACCATTAGACATGCCATGTGGGACTGTCCATTTGCGGGGGTTGTTTGGGCCAGGGCTTTGGTGCTATTGGGGAGAGTGGAGGGTGGGTTTACGCTGTCTTGGCCCAGAGTAGAGAGGGGCATAGGAAGGGTGACTGGAGGAGCACGGGGAAGGCTGGTGGCCTGGTTGATCATCAGCCTTTTCAAGCAGACAATTTGGGGGGCCAGACAGGCTTTGGTGAAAACCAACGCAGACTGGGGGGTGGAGGGTGTTGTGAGAAGGGTTGAGGGAGACTTGAGAGGGAGGATGAGGCGAGATGTGGCGAGGTGGGGTCAACATGCGGCCCTAGAACGGTGGAAAGGGGGAATGGGACTAATGTAGTAGTTTTGTCGTGCCCGAGAGTGGTTTAGTGGCTGGCATGGGGTTTTTGTTTTGTTGTGTAGTAATTGTTTTTTGGTTCGGTATAGGTATGTGATTGGTTTTGTATTATGTATGTCTGTTTTTTTGATAATAAAATAAGAATGAAGGTAAAACTCCTCTCCCAGCTGTTTGGAGAGGAGGTAACACCTGATTTCACAAAAAAAAAAAAAAAAAAAAAATCTGTTCTTATCAGTTTAATATCTGATACGTCCCCTACCCGGGGACCATATATTAAATTGATTTTTGGAACAGGGAGATGGAATAGGGGCTTGCTCCGTCCACTCCACGCATCGACCTGGTCTTGCAGTATCTCCAGGAACGGTGCACTCACTCCTCCTAACTTTGTCAAAGTAAATGTTTTGGTACGCTAATCTGCGATGGGTTAAAGGCAATGCAAAAAAAAGAAATCATTAGATGGGCAACGCTCTGTTTAATCTGCGTTATGTTTCCCCGCCCTTTTTGTTAAAAAAAAAAAGAAAAGAAAAACCCTCCGTGTGTGTGTGTGTGTGTGTGTGTGTGTGTGTGTGTGTGTGTGTGTGTGTGTGTAAATGGCTGCATTTACATAGCGCTTTACAATTTGTTCCTCACATTTTACCCATTCACTCAGACGTTCACACACCGATGGCGGAGGCAACCATGCAAGGTGCCAACCTACCTGCTCATCAGGAGCAATTAGGGGATAAGTGTCTTTAAACAAAGCACAATTGATGCAAACACAGACAACGTGTTGTAAATGCTAGTACAGTAACATCCACCCCCCTGCGTCCTGTATCAGCCGCGCCGGGCGTGCCCGCTGGCCATAATGGGGGTTATCGCTTCTCGGCCTTTTGGCTAAGATCAAGTGTAGTATCTGTTCTTATCAGTTTAATATCTGATACGTCCCCTACCCGGGGACCATATATTAAATTGATTTTTGGAACAGGGAGATGGAATAGGGGCTTGCTCCGTCCACTCCACACATCGACCTGGTCTTGCAGTATCTCCAGGAACGGTGCACTCACTCCTCCTAACTTTGTCAAAGTAAATGTTTTGGTACGCTAATCTGCGATGGGTTAAAGGCAATGCAAAAAAAAGAAATCATTAGATGGGCAACGCTCTGTTTAATCTGCGTTATGTTTCCCCGCCCTTTTTGTTAAAAAAAAAAAGAAAAGAAAAACCCTCCGTGTGTGTGTGTGTGTGTGTGTGTGTGTGTGTAAATGGCTGCATTTACATAGCGCTTTACAATTTGTTCCTCACATTTTACCCATTCACTCAGACGTTCACACACCGATGGCGGAGGCAACCATGCAAGGTGCCAACCTACCTGCTCATCAGGAGCAATTAGGGGATAAGTGTCTTTAAACAAAGCACAATTGATGCAAACACAGACAACGTGTTGTAAATGCTAGTACAGTAACATCCACCCCCCTGCGTCCTGTATCAGCCGCGCCGGGCGTGCCCGCTGGCCATAATGGGGGTTATCGCTTCTCGGCCTTTTGGCTAAGATCAAGTGTAGTATCTGTTCTTATCAGTTTAATATCTGATACGTCCCCTACCCGGGGACCATATATTAAATTGATTTTTGGAACAGGGAGATGGAATAGGGGCTTGCTCCGTCCACTCCACGCATCGACCTGGTCTTGCAGTATCTCCAGGAACGGTGCACTCACTCCTCCTAACTTTGTCAAAGTAAATGTTTTGGTACGCTAATCTGCGATGGGTTAAAGGCAATGCAAAAAAAAGAAATCATTAGATGGGCAACGCTCTGTTTAATCTGCGTTATGTTTCCCCGCCCTTTTTGTAAAAAAAAAAAAGAAAAGAAAAACCCTCCGTGTGTGTGTGTGTGTGTGTGTGTGTGTGTGTGTGTGTGTGTAAATGGCTGCATTTACATAGCGCTTTACAATTTGTTCCTCACATTTTACCCATTCACTCAGACGTTCACACACCGATGGCGGAGGCAACCATGCAAGGTGCCAACCTACCTGCTCATCAGGAGCAATTAGGGGATAAGTGTCTTTAAACAAAGCACAATTGATGCAAACACAGACAACGTGTTGTAAATGCTAGTACAGTAACATCCACCCCCCTGCGTCCTGTATCAGCCGCGCCGGGCGTGCCCGCTGGCCATAATGGGGGTTATCGCTTCTCGGCCTTTTGGCTAAGATCAAGTGTAGTATCTGTTCTTATCAGTTTAATATCTGATACGTCCCCTACCCGGGGACCATATATTAAATTGATTTTTGGAACAGGGAGATGGAATAGGGGCTTGCTCCGTCCACTCCACACATCGACCTGGTCTTGCAGTATCTCCAGGAACGGTGCACTCACTCCTCCTAACTTTGTCAAAGTAAATGTTTTGGTACGCTAATCTGCGATGGGTTAAAGGCAATGCAAAAAAAATAAATCATTAGATGGGCAACGCTCTGTTTAATCTGCGTTATGTTTTCCCGCCCTTTTTGTTAAAAAAAAAAAGAAAAGAAAAACCCTCCGTGTGTGTGTGTGTGTGTGTGTGTGTGTGTGTGTGTGTGTGTGTGTGTGTGTGTAAATGGCTGCATTTACATAGCGCTTTACAATTTGTTCCTCACATTTTACCCATTCAATCAGACGTTCACACACCGATGGCGGAGGCAACCATGCAAGGTGCCAACCTACCTGCTCATCAGGAGCAATTAGGGGATAAGTGTCTTTAAACAAAGCACAATTGATGCAAACACAGACAACGTGTTGTAAATGCTAGTACAGTAACATCCACCCCCCTGCGTCCTGTATCAGCCGCGCCGGGCGTGCCCGCTGGCCATAATGGGGGTTATCGCTTCTCGGCCTTTTGGCTAAGATCAAGTGTAGTATCTGTTCTTATCAGTTTAATATCTGATACGTCCCCTACCCGGGGACCATATATTAAATTGATTTTTGGAACAGGGAGATGGAATAGGGGCTTGCTCCGTCCACTCCACACATCGACCTGGTCTTGCAGTATCTCCAGGAACGGTGCACTCACTCCTCCTAACTTTGTCAAAGTAAATGTTTTGGTACGCTAATCTGCGATGGGTTAAAGGCAATGCAAAAAAAATAAATCATTAGATGGGCAACGCTCTGTTTAATCTGCGTTATGTTTTCCCGCCCTTTTTGTTAAAAAAAAAAAAAAAAAAAAAAAACGTCCGTGTGTGTGTGTGTGTGTGTGTGTGTGTGTGTGTGTGTAAATGGCTGCATTTACATAGCGCTTTACAATTTGTTCCTCACATTTTACCCATTCACTCAGACGTTCACACACCGATGGCGGAGGCAACCATGCAAGGTGCCAACCTACCTGCTCATCAGGAGCAATTAGGGGATAAGTGTCTTTAAACAAAGCACAATTGATGCAAACACAGACAACGTGTTGTAAATGCTAGTACAGTAACATCCACCCCCCTGCGTCCTGTATCAGCCGCGCCGGGCGTGCCCGCTGGCCATAATGGGGGTTATCGCTTCTCGGCCTTTTGGCTAAGATCAAGTGGATGACCGGTGTATGCTGTTCCTGGTTTTGTTTGCTTGTTTATTATTTTTCTCACATTTCCACAGTCGTGCGGTGTATGGGACTGGAAATTGAGTTTTTTTTATTGTTTGTGCTGGCTTCTCCCTACGATGGCCAGCACTCCACGGCAGTCGACCCCTAGGGCTGGGTTACGGTTTTCGGCGAGGTTCATATGGAAGGATGGAACGATGCCCATGTGGAACAGAGATGTGTTTGTGGATGGTGTCATCATGACTCAACTCAAGTTGAAGGCGGACGATATTTTTTGCATCCAGCACAATGCCCAGGAGAGGGGCTACGATGTTTCCTTCAGATCCAGTTTGGGGCTCCAGGGGGTTTTGGAGGACTGCAAGCGGATGGAGGCTGATGTCGGACCCCTCAGCCATTTCGAGGTGTTTTCTCTGGACAGGCTGAATTTTCGAGTTATCAATGTCACAATGTACAACCCGTACGTGATTGATAAGGAGGTGACTGATTTTTTGGCCCCCTACGCTGAGGTGATATCTGAGGTCCGGAGGATCAGAGATAGACGTGGGATCTGGACGGGGCGGAGGCAGGTGCAGGTGCTCCTAAAGGCTGTTCCCGGTGGCTGTGACGGGCTGGCTCATCCCCCAGCCTTCTTTTCCTTGGGGCCTGATAGGGGGTATTTGTTTTATAACAACCAGCCCCCTTTCTGCCGAAGGTGCCGGGTGGCAGGGCACTCTGATGGAAAGTGTGGGGAGGTGAGGTGCCACCATTGCAAGGAGGAGGGCCACATGGCTAAAGATTGTAAGGTTGGTAAGAAATGCCACAACTGCAGTTCCACCGACCACCTGGTGAGGGCCTGTCCCCAGGAGCGGCGGTATTCGTCAGTGGTGGTGATGGGGAAGGAGCTTGCACCGAAGACCGGAGAGGAGGAAGAAAGTGCACCAGTGGCACCAGCACCAGCACCAATAGAGGCGTTTCCTGTGGAGAAGGACGCAGAGGCGGAGACGGTACTCCTGGTTGGCAACAAGACAGTTTCCCCTTTGTCTTCCGATGGAGAGGCGATGGACGAGGAGGAGGTGGTCGGTGGAGCCAGCGGAGCCAGTGGAGCCAGTGGAGCCAGAAAACGGAGGTTAAGGGTTAAAAGGACTACACCTGGGTCAGAAGGTATGGGGGCAGGGGAAATTACCGGTGGGGGCCCACAAAAAAAGGTAAGGGGAGGGAAGGGAGGTAGGGTGGCCCTCTTAGTGCAACAGGTCGGTGGGGAGCAGGGGGTTGGTGGGGGAGTGGGTTTGGCGGATGTTGAGGCTGAGGGGGAGGGGGTTTGTTTACCGGTTTCCCCTGTCCTGGACAGTATGGACAGTATGGACCCTTTTGAGACTCCAAGCCTTGGGGAAGGGTTACAGGTGGGAGCACCCAACACTTTGCCTGCTTCTTGGGATAAGGGGGAGGATGGGGAGGACAGTTAAAAGTGGGGGTAGGGGTATTATTGTGGGTTGGTTTTTTTGTTTAATTTAATTTTATTATTGTCAATGGCTTTCACAGTGGGCACTTTTAATGCACGGGGGTTGAGGGGTTCTGTTAAGAGGAGGGGCTTTTTTGATTATGTTGCCTCACTCAGGCTTACCGTTTGTTTTGTTCAAGAGGTGCACTTACGGGATGGGAGGGATTGTGGTGTGTTTTCAAAGGAATGGGACAAGGGGGAATCGTTTTGGTCAGTGGGGGGGGTTCACTCATCTGGTGTGGGGATACTGTTTGGAAACCGGGAGGCAAGGGTGGTGGGTTCTTTTGTAATTGTGCAGGGGAGGGTTATGGGGGTTGATGTGAATATTGGGGTTTTGAAATTGAGGGTGGTGGTGGTGTACGGGCCACAGAGGGCGGGTGAAAGGAGTGCCATGATGGAGGCTTTAAGGCCTTTTTTTGCCACAAACAGGCAGATGGTGGTGGGGGGTGATTTTAATGTGGATCTGGGGAGGGTGGGTGATCCAAGTGCTGGGTGTGTGGGTTCTTTTTTTAAGGGGCAGGGGCTTGTGGATGGAGGGAAGGCACTTACCCCTCGAATAGATGGTCCCACATGGCGTAACTCCCGGGGGGTAGCCAGGCGTCTCGATTATGTGTTTTTTTCTCGGTCCTTGGTCCTATTGTCGGGCCGGGTGGTCCCTGTTTTTTTCTCTGACCATGATGGGCTCCTCTTTCGGGTCCGGTCTAGCGCTCCTGTTTTCGGCCCCGGGTACTGGAGGTTGAACTCCAGTGTCCTTGGCGAGGATGAGTTCTGCAGTAGCTTTGTCTCCTTTTTCCGGGGGCTCGAGGGACTTAGGGCTTTGTTTTCTGGTGTGGTGGAGTGGTGGGAGGGGGCTAAGGAGAGGATAAAGGGGTTTTGTATTATGTATTGTCAACGGAGGGCGAAGGAGGCGGGGAGGGAAGTGCTCCGTCTTCAACACCTCCTCGAGCTCGAGTACACTTTGGGTAACCTAGGTGGCGCTGTAGACCAGCGGGCTTGTGACTCCCTTAAGACAGAACTTAGGGATGTCTATGAGGATAAGGCCCGTGCTTACCTGACGCGGTCACGTCGTGAGTTCTTGGAGAAGAATGAGACGTGTTCCGCAGCCTTTTTCAGCAGCGTGAGGGCTGATAAGGGAAGGAAGGTGATATCGGGAGTTAGGGACAGTCAGGGTCAGGTGGTTACTGAGACAGGGGAGATGGTAAGGGTCGCAACCGATCACTTCCGCTCCTTCTTCTGTGAACGAGTGGTGGATGAGGAGCGAGCAGAGGCTTTTTTGCAGCTTGTGGCTCAGAGGGTACCGTCAGACCTGGCTGAGGCTTTGGAGGCCCCTCTCTCTCTCGAGGAATTGGAGGGTGCCCTTCGTAGAATGGGCAAGCGTAAGGTTCCGGGCATCGATGGCCTGCCGGCTGAGTTTTATCTCATGTTTTGGGATATTCTCGGCCCGGTGGTTCTCGAGGTCCTGACCGAGGTCCTCCGCACAGGGGCACTGGGAGGGTCAATGGCTAAGGGGGTGATCTCACTTCTGTTTAAGAAGGGGGACGCCTCTGACCTTAAGAACTGGCGGCCATTGACCATGCTGTGTGTTGATTACAAGCTTTTGGCTAAGGTTCTCACAGACCGTCTGTGCACAGCTCTCCCAGATGCGGTCCATGTGGATCAGACGTGTGGGGTGGCTGGGCGCTCGTTGAGATGGAATCTCCAGCTCATCAGAGACGTCATCGCTTGGGCAGAGGATCGGGACCTGCCACTTATGGTGGTGGGTCTTGATCAGGCCAAAGCCTTTGATAGGGTTCACTGGGGTTTTATGTTCAAAGTTTTAGAGAGAATAGGCTTAGGGCGGGTTTTTGTTGGGTGGCTGCGTACTCTGTACACAGCAGTGGGGAGCACGGTTTCTGTTAATGGGCACTTGGGGGAGTTTTTTGGGTTGCACGCAGGGGTAAGACAGGGGTGTCCGCTCTCTCCCCTGCTCTACGTCCTTTATATGGAGCCCCTGGCGGCGGCCATTAGGGCTGACCCGGGTGTGAAGGGTATCCTGGTACCAGGCAGCAGGGGCCTGAGGGTCAAGTTGTCGCAGTATGCGGATGATACCACACTGCTACTGGACAACGATGCGTGTCTGAGTCGGTCTTTGGAGATCTTCCAGGACTTTGGCCGGGTGTCTGGCGCGGAGCTCAACCGTGCTAAATCCTCGGTTAAGTTCTTTGGGCGGTGGAAGAGTAGGTCAGACGTACCAGGAGGGCTGTCGCTCTGTGAAGGGGCCCTGAGGATTCTTGGGGTCCTCTTTGAGGCAGCCCACAGTGCCACGGTCAACTGGACCAGGCGAATAGATGCAGTTCATAAAAAGTTTGCCCTCTGGAAGGCCAGGAGACTGACCTTTACGGGGAAGGTACTGGTTTTGAAGGTAGACGTGTTGCCGTCCCTCCTGTACCTGGCGTACATCTTTCCGATGCCGGCCAGCATGCGGAGGCCGCTCACTCGGCTTGTGTTTCGTTTCATGTGGGGGGGGAGTTATGAATACGTGGCGAGGGCACGCATGTTGGCTCCGGTGGGGGAAGGGGGGAGGGACGTGCCCCATTTCCCACTCAAGTTGGACTGCATTTTTGTTTCTTTTTTGCTCAAAGAATTGTCCTCTCCGGTAGTCCATCCATCTGGCTACTTCCTCCGGTTCTACTTTGCCTACCCGGCAAGGAGGGTCATGGCCTGGTCCAATTCGGCCCCCCGGGCGGAGCAGTTGCCGTGGCATTTTGGCCACGCGGCAAAGTGGCTGCGGGCTCATCCTGGGGTTTTGGAAGGGGATGTGGGGTTGGACCAGAAGAGGCTCTATGCCGAGGTGAGACAGGGAGTGACCGCGCCAGCTGTGGTGGGGATACCCGCTACAGTTTGGTTGTCGGTACAACTGCCTGGCCTGGACAATGGGCTCAAGGATTTAGGATGGCTGATGTTACACAGGAGTTTGCCGGTGCGTGAGATCATGCACCGGCATGGCTTGGCGAGATCCCCGGTGTGCCCCAGAGCTGGTTGCTTTGTGGACGAGACTATTAGACACGTCATGTGGGACTGTCCTTTTGCAGGGGTGGTGTGGGCTAGGGCATCTGTGTTGATTGGGAGGTTGGAGGGGAGTGTTGGGGTCACATGGGCAAGATTGGAGAGAGGGATTGGGAGAGCTGGGGGGGGGCGTAGGGGGCGTCTCCTGCAATGGCTGCTCATGGGCCTTTTTAAGAAGGGGCTGTGGGAGGCCAGACAGGCTCTGGTTAAAAAGGCGGTGGATTGGGGGGTGGAGGGGGTTGTTAGGAGAGTAGAGGGGGACGTAAAGGGAAGGATGCGGTGGGATGTGAAGAGGTGGGGACATCATGCTGCTAGGGAGAGATGGAAGGGGGGTTTAGGTTTGATGGAAGGGATGTAGTGGTTGCTTAGGATATTGACATATGGTTTTTTTTGTGGAGACCGGAAAGTGCATAAGTGGAAAATGGGGACTTGGTTTTTTGTCTTGGATAGTGGGCTATTGTTTTGGGTGGGATAAAGGGAGGTTTTGGTTAACAGTGGGTGGTTTAATTTGGGGTTTCATTTTCATTTTCAACTGTAACAGGGACAGCATACAATAAGGAACATAAAATGAAAATGTAGAAATGCAAATGTTCAGGAAAGTTTTGTTTGGATTAGTAGGGAAAGGTAAATTAAGAATGTGTGCACATGTATGGGTGTTTTAAATAGTATGATAGGAAGTCGTTTTGTAGTTTGTATGGTATAGGGACAGATAGGATGTGATAACATGTATATGATTATTTTTGATATAAAATTAAGAAAGAAGGTAAAAACTCCCCTCCCAGCTGGTTGGAGGGGAGGAGAAGCCCGATTTCACAAAAAAAAAAAAAAAAAAAAAAAATCTGTTCTTATCAGTTTAATATCTGATACGTCCCCTACCCGGGGACCATATATTAAATTGATTTTTGGAACAGGGAGATGGAATAGGGGCTTGCTCCGTCCACTCCACACATCGACCTGGTCTTGCAGTATCTCCAGGAACGGTGCACTCACTCCTCCTAACTTTGTCAAAGTAAATGTTTTGGTACGCTAATCTGCGATGGGTTAAAGGCAATGCAAAAAGAAAGAAATCATTAGATGGGCAATGCTCAGTTTAATCTGCGTTATGTTTTCCCGCCCTTTTTGTTAAAAAAAAAAACGTCCGTGTGTGTGTGTGTGTGTGTGTGTGTGTGTGTGTGTGTGTGTGTGTGTGTAAATGGCTGCATTTACATAGCGCTTTACAATTTGTTCCTCACATTTTACCCATTCAATCAGATGTTCACACACCGATGGCGGAGGCAACCATGCAAGGTGCCAACCTACCTGCTCATCAGGAGCAATTAGGGGATACGTGTCTTTAAACAAAGCACAATTGATGCAAACACAGACAACGTGTTGTAAATGCTAGTACAGTAACATCCACCCCCCTGCGTCCTGTATCAGCCGCGCCGGGCGTGCCCGCTGGCCATAATGGGGGTTATCGCTTCTCGGCCTTTTGGCTAAGATCAAGTGGATGACCGGTGTATGCTGTTCCTGGTTTTGTTTGCTTGTTTATTATTTTTCTCACATTTCCACAGTCGTGCGGTGTATGGGACTGGAAATTGAGTTTTTTTTATTGTTTGTGCTGGCTTCTCCCTACGATGGCCAGCACTCCACGGCAGTCGACCCCTAGGGCTGGGTTACGGTTTTCGGCGAGGTTCATATGGAAGGATGGAACGATGCCCATGTGGAACAGAGATGTGTTTGTGGATGGTGTCATCATGACTCAACTCAAGTTGAAGGCGGATGATATTTTTTGCATCCAGCACAATGCCCAGGAGAGGGGCTACGATGTTTCCTTCAGATCCAGTTTGGGGCTCCAGGGGGTTTTGGAGGACTGCAAGCGGATGGAGGCTGATGTCGGACCCCTCAGCCATTTCGAGGTGTTTTCTCTGGACAGGCTGAATTTTCGAGTTATCAATGTCACAATGTACAACCCGTACGTGATCGATAAGGAGGTGACTGATTTTTTGGCCCCCTACGCTGAGGTGATATCTGAGGTCCGGAGGATCAGAGACAGACGTGGGATCTGGACGGGGCGGAGGCAGGTGCAGGTGCTCCTAAAGGCTGTTCCCGGTGGCTGTGACGGGCTGGCTCATCCCCCAGCCTTCTTTTCCTTGGGGCCTGATAGGGGGTATTTGTTTTATAACAACCAGCCCCCTTTCTGCCGAAGGTGCCGGGTGGCAGGGCACTCTGATGGAAAGTGTGGGGAGGTGAGGTGCCACCATTGCAAGGAGGAGGGCCACATGGCTAAAGATTGTAAGGTTGGTAAGAAATGCCACAACTGCAGTTCCACCGACCACCTGGTGAGGGCCTGTCCCCAGGAGCGGCGGTATTCGTCAGTGGTGGTGATGGGGAAGGAGCTTGCACCGAAGACCGGAGAGGAGGAAGAAAGTGCACCAGTGGCACCAGCACCAGCACCAATAGAGGCGATTCCTGTGGAGAAGGACGCAGAGGCGGAGACGGTACTCCTGGTTGGCAACAAGACAGTTTCCCCTTTGTCTTCCGATGGAGAGGCGATGGACGAGGAGGAGGTGGTCGGTGGAGCCAG
Source organism: Notolepis coatsorum (assembly GCF_963971535.1). Lineage (NCBI taxonomy): Eukaryota > Metazoa > Chordata > Actinopteri > Aulopiformes > Paralepididae > Notolepis > Notolepis coatsorum. The sequence continues at coordinate 1,560,538 of NW_028174865.1, forward strand.
CGGAGCCAGTGGAGCCAGTGGAGCCAGAAAACGGAGGTTAAGGGTTAAAAGGACTACACCTGGGTCAGAAGGTATGGGGGCAGGGGAAATTACCGGTGGGGGCCCACAAAAAAAGGTAAGGGGAGGGAAGGGAGGTAGGGTGGCCCTCTTAGTGCAACAGGTCGGTGGGGAGCAGGGGGTTGGTGGGGGAGTGGGTTTGGCGGATGTTGAGGCTGAGGGGGAGGGGGTTTGTTTACCGGTTTCCCCTGTCCTGGACAGTATGGACAGTATGGACCCTTTTGAGACTCCAAGCCTTGGGGAAGGGTTACAGGTGGGAGCACCCAACACTTTGCCTGCTTCTTGGGATAAGGGGGAGGATGGGGAGGACAGTTAAAAGTGGGGGTAGGGGTATTATTGTGGGTTGGTTTTTTGTTTAATTTAATTTTATTATTGTCAATGGCTTTCACAGTGGGCACTTTTAATGCACGGGGGTTGAGGGGTTCTGTTAAGACGAGGGGCTTTTTTGATTATGTTGCCTCACTCAGGCTTACCGTTTGTTTTGTTCAAGAGGTGCACTTACGGGATGGGAGGGATTGTGGTGTGTTTTCAAAGGAATGGGACAAGGGGGAATCGTTTTGGTCAGTGGGGGGGGTTCACTCATCTGGTGTGGGGATACTGTTTGGAAACCGGGAGGCAAGGGTGGTGGGTTCTTTTGTAATTGTGCAGGGGAGGGTTATGGGGGTTGATGTGAATATTGGGGTTTTGAAATTGAGGGTGGTGGTGGTGTACGGGCCACAGAGGGCGGGTGAAAGGAGTGCCATGATGGAGGCTTTAAGGCCTTTTTTTGCCACAAACAGGCAGATGGTGGTGGGGGGTGATTTTAATGTGGATCTGGGGAGGGTGGGTGATCCAAGTGCTGGGTGTGTGGGTTCTTTTTTTAAGGGGCAGGGGCTTGTGGATGGAGGGAAGGCACTTACCCCTCGAATAGATGGTCCCACATGGCGTAACTCCCGGGGGGTAGCCAGGCGTCTCGATTATGTGTTTTTTTCTCGGTCCTTGGTCCTATTGTCGGGCCGGGTGGTCCCTGTTTTTTTCTCTGACCATGATGGGCTCCTCTTTCGGGTCCGGTCTAGCGCTCCTGTTTTCGGCCCCGGGTACTGGAGGTTGAACTCCAGTGTCCTTGGCGAGGATGAGTTCTGCAGTAGCTTTGTCTCCTTTTTCCGGGGGCTCGAGGGACTTAGGGCTTTGTTTTCTGGTGTGGTGGAGTGGTGGGAGGGGGCTAAGGAGAGGATAAAGGGGTTTTGTATTATGTATTGTCAACGGAGGGCGAAGGAGGCGGGGAGGGAAGTGCTCCGTCTTCAACACCTCCTCGAGCTCGAGTACACTTTGGGTAACCTAGGTGACGCTGTAGACCAGCGGGCTTGTGACTCCCTTAAGACAGAACTTAGGGATGTCTATGAGGATAAGGCCCGTGCTTACCTGACGCGGTCACGTCGTGAGTTCTTGGAGAAGAATGAGACGTGTTCCGCAGCCTTTTTCAGCAGCGTGAGGGCTGATAAGGGAAGGAAGGTGATATCGGGAGTTAGGGACAGTCAGGGTCAGGTGGTTACTGAGACAGGGGAGATGGTAAGGGTCGCAACCGATCACTTCCGCTCCTTCTTCTGTGAACGAGTGGTGGATGAGGAGCGAGCAGAGGCTTTTTTGCAGCTTGTGGCTCAGAGGGTACCGTCAGACCTGGCTGAGGCTTTGGAGGCCCCTCTCTCTCTCGAGGAATTGGAGGGTGCCCTTCGTAGAATGGGCAAGCGTAAGGTTCCGGGCATCGATGGCCTGCCGGCTGAGTTTTATCTCATGTTTTGGGATATTCTCGGCCCGGTGGTTCTCGAGGTCCTGACCGAGGTCCTCCGCACAGGGGCACTGGGAGGGTCAATGGCTAAGGGGGTGATCTCACTTCTGTTTAAGAAGGGGGACGCCTCTGACCTTAAGAACTGGCGGCCATTGACCATGCTGTGTGTTGATTACAAGCTTTTGGCTAAGGTTCTCACAGACCGTCTGTGCACAGCTCTCCCAGATGCGGTCCATGTGGATCAGACGTGTGGGGTGGCTGGGCGCTCGTTGAGATGGAATCTCCAGCTCATCAGAGACGTCATCGCTTGGGCAGAGGATCGGGACCTGCCACTTATGGTGGTGGGTCTTGATCAGGCCAAAGCCTTTGATAGGGTTCACTGGGGTTTTATGTTCAAAGTTTTAGAGAGAATAGGCTTAGGGCGGGTTTTTGTTGGGTGGCTGCGTACTCTGTACACAGCAGTGGGGAGCACGGTTTCTGTTAATGGGCACTTGGGGGAGTGTTTTGGGTTGCACGCAGGGGTAAGACAGGGGTGTCCGCTCTCTCCCCTGCTCTACGTCCTTTATATGGAGCCCCTGGCGGCGGCCATTAGGGCTGACCCGGGTGTGAAGGGTATCCTGGTACCAGGCAGCAGGGGCCTGAGGGTCAAGTTGTCGCAGTATGCGGATGATACCACACTGCTACTGGACAACGATGCGTGTCTGAGTCGGTCTTTGGAGATCTTCCAGGACTTTGGCCGGGTGTCTGGCGCGGAGCTCAACCGTGCTAAATCCTCGGTTAAGTTCTTTGGGCGGTGGAAGAGTAGGTCAGACGTACCAGGAGGGCTGTCGCTCTGTGAAGGGGCCCTGAGGATTCTTGGGGTCCTCTTTGAGGCAGCCCACAGTGCCACGGTCAACTGGACCAGGCGAATAGATGCAGTTCATAAAAAGTTTGCCCTCTGGAAGGCCAGGAGACTGACCTTTACGGGGAAGGTACTGGTTTTGAAGGTAGACGTGTTGCCGTCCCTCCTGTACCTGGCGTACATCTTTCCGATGCCGGCCAGCATGCGGAGGCCGCTCACTCGGCTTGTGTTTCGTTTCATGTGGGGGGGGAGTTATGAATACGTGGCGAGGGCACGCATGTTGGCTCCGGTGGGGGAAGGGGGGAGGGACGTGCCCCATTTCCCACTCAAGTTGGACTGCATTTTTGTTTCTTTTTTGCTCAAAGAATTGTCCTCTCCGGTAGTCCATCCATCTGGCTACTTCCTCCGGTTCTACTTTGCCTACCCGGCAAGGAGGGTCATGGCCTGGTCCAATTCGGCCCCCCGGGCGGAGCAGTTGCCGTGGCATTTTGGCCACGCGGCAAAGTGGCTGCGGGCTCATCCTGGGGTTTTGGAAGGGGATGTGGGGTTGGACCAGAAGAGGCTCTATGCCGAGGTGAGACAGGGAGTGACCGCGCCAGCTGTGGTGGGGATACCCGCTACAGTTTGGTTGTCGGTACAACTGCCTGGCCTGGACAATGGGCTCAAGGATTTAGGATGGCTGATGTTACACAGGAGTTTGCCGGTGCGTGAGATCATGCACCGGCATGGCTTGGCGAGATCCCCGGTGTGCCCCAGAGCTGGTTGCTTTGTGGACGAGACTATTAGACACGTCATGTGGGACTGTCCTTTTGCAGGGGTGGTGTGGGCTAGGGCATCTGTGTTGATTGGGAGGTTGGAGGGGAGTGTTGGGGTCACATGGGCAAGATTGGAGAGAGGGATTGGGAGAGCTGGGGGGGGGCGTAGGGGGCGTCTCCTGCAATGGCTGCTCATGGGCCTTTTTAAGAAGGGGCTGTGGGAGGCCAGACAGGCTCTGGTTAAAAAGGCGGTGGATTGGGGGGTGGAGGGGGTTGTTAGGAGAGTAGAGGGGGACGTAAAGGGAAGGATGCGGTGGGATGTGAAGAGGTGGGGACATCATGCTGCTAGGGAGAGATGGAAGGGGGGTTTAGGTTTGATGGAAGGGATGTAGTGGTTGCTTAGGATATTGACATATGGTTTTTTTTTTGTGGAGACCGGAAAGTGCATAAGTGGAAAATGGGGACATGGTTTTTTGTCTTGGATAGTGGGCTATTGTTTTGGGTGGGATAAAGGGAGGTTTTGGTTAACAGTGGGTGGTTTAATTTGGGGTTCATTTTCATTTTCAACTGTAACAGGGACAGCATACAATAAGGAACATAAAATGAAAATGTAGAAATGCAAATGTTCAGGAAAGTTTTTTTTGGATTAGTAGGGAAAGGTAAATTAAGAATGTGTGCACATGTATGGGTGTTTTAAATAGTATGATAGGAAGTCGTTTTGTAGTTTGTATGGTATAGGGACAGATAGGATGTGATAACATGTATATGATTATTTTTGATATAAAATTAAGAAAGAAGGTAAAAACTCCCCTCCCAGCTGGTTGGAGGGGAGGAGAAGCCCGATTTCACAAAAAAAAAAAAAAATAAAAAAAAATCTGTTCTTATCAGTTTAATATCTGATACGTCCCCTACCCGGGGACCATATATTAAATTGATTTTTGGAACAGGGAGATGGAATAGGGGCTTGCTCCGTCCACTCCACGCATCGACCTGGTCTTGCAGTATCTCCAGGAACGGTGCACTCACTCCTCCTAACTTTGTCAAAGTAAATGTTTTGGTACGCTAATCTGCGATGGGTTAAAGGCAATGCAAAAAAAAAGAAATCATTAGATGGGCAATGCTCAGTTTAATCTGCGTTATGTTTTCCCGCCCTTTTTGTTAAAAAAAAAAACGTCCGTGTGTGTGTGTGTGTGTGTGTGTGTGTGTAAATGGCTGCATTTACATAGCGCTTTACAATTTGTTCCTCACATTTTACCCATTCACTCAGACGTTCACACACCGATGGCGGAGGCAACCATGCAAGGTGCCAACCTACCTGCTCATCAGGAGCAATTAGGGGATAAGTGTCTTTAAACAAAGCACAATTGATGCAAACACAGACAACGTGTTGTAAATGCTAGTACAGTAACATCCACCCCCCTGCGTACTGTATCAGCCGCGCCGGGCGTGCCCGCTGGCCATAATGGGGGTTATCGCTTCTCGGCCTTTTGGCTAAGATCAAGTGTAGTATCTGTTCTTATCAGTTTAATATCTGATACGTCCCCTACCCGGGGACCATATATTAAATTGATTTTTGGAACAGGGAGATGGAATAGGGGCTTGCTCCGTCCGCTCCACGCATCGACCTGGTCTTGCAGTATCTCCAGGAACGGTGCACTAACTCCTCCTAACTTTGTCAAAGTAAATGTTTTGGTACGCTAATCTGCGATGGGTTAAAGGCAATGCAAAAAAAAAGAAATCATTAGATGGGCAACGCTCAGTTTAATCTGCGTTATGTTTTCCCGCCCTTTTTGTTAAAAAAAAAAACGTCCGTGTGTGTGTGTGTGTGTGTGTGTGTGTGTGTGTGTGTGTGTGTAAATGGCTGCATTTACATAGCGCTTTACAATTTGTTCCTCACATTTTACCCATTCAATCAGACGTTCACACACCGATGGCGGAGGCAACCATGCAAGGTGCCAACCTACCTGCTCATCAGGAGCAATTAGGGGATACGTGTCTTTAAACAAAGCACAATTGATGCAAACACAGACAACGTGTTGTAAATGCTAGTACAGTAACATCCACCCCCCTGCGTCCTGTATCAGCCGCGCCGGGCGTGCCCGCTGGCCATAATGGGGGTTATCGCTTCTCGGCCTTTTGGCTAAGATCAAGTGTAGTATCTGTTCTTATCAGTTTAATATCTGATACGTCCCCTACCCGGGGACCATATATTAAATTGATTTTTGGAACAGGGAGATGGAATAGGGGCTTGCTCCGTCCACTCCACACATCGACCTGGTCTTGCAGTATCTCCAGGAACGGTGCACTCACTCCTCCTAACTTTGTCAAAGTAAATGTTTTGGTACGCTAATCTGCGATGGGTTAAAGGCAATGCAAAAAAAATAAATCATTAGATGGGCAACGCTCTGTTTAATCTGCGTTATGTTTTCCCGCCCTTTTTGTTAAAAAAAAAAAAAAAAAAAAAACGTCCGTGTGTGTGTGTGTGTGTGTGTGTGTGTGTGTGTGTGTGTGTGTGTGTAAATGGCTGCATTTACATAGCGCTTTACAATTTGTTCCTCACATTTTACCCATTCACTCAGACGTTCACACACCGATGGCGGAGGCAACCATGCAAGGTGCCAACCTACCTGCTCATCAGGAGCAATTAGGGGATAAGTGTCTTTAAACAAAGCACAATTGATGCAAACACAGACAACGTGTTGTAAATGCTAGTACAGTAACATCCACCCCCCTGCGTCCTGTATCAGCCGCGCCGGGCGTGCCCGCTGGCCATAATGGGGGTTATCGCTTCTCGGCCTTTTGGCTAAGATCAAGTGGATGACCGGTGTATGCTGTTCCTGGTTTTGTTTGCTTGTTTATTATTTTTCTCACATTTCCACAGTCGTGCGGTGTATGGGACTGGAAATTGAGTTTTTTTTATTGTTTGTGCTGGCTTCTCCCTACGATGGCCAGCACTCCACGGCAGTCGACCCCTAGGGCTGGGTTACGGTTTTCGGCGAGGTTCATATGGAAGGATGGAACGATGCCCATGTGGAACAGAGATGTGTTTGTGGATGGTGTCATCATGACTCAACTCAAGTTGAAGGCGGATGATATTTTTTGCATCCAGCACAATGCCCAGGAGAGGGGCTACGATGTTTCCTTCAGATCCAGTTTGGGGCTCCAGGGGGTTTTGGAGGACTGCAAGCGGATGGAGGCTGATGTCGGACCCCTCAGCCATTTCGAGGTGTTTTCTCTGGACAGGCTGAATTTTCGAGTTATCAATGTCACAATGTACAACCCGTACGTGATCGATAAGGAGGTGACTGATTTTTTGGCCCCCTACGCTGAGGTGATATCTGAGGTCCGGAGGATCAGAGACAGACGTGGGATCTGGACGGGGCGGAGGCAGGTGCAGGTGCTCCTAAAGGCTGTTCCCGGTGGCTGTGACGGGCTGGCTCATCCCCCAGCCTTCTTTTCCTTGGGGCCTGATAGGGGGTATTTGTTTTATAACAACCAGCCCCCTTTCTGCCGAAGGTGCCGGGTGGCAGGGCACTCTGATGGAAAGTGTGGGGAGGTGAGGTGCCACCATTGCAAGGAGGAGGGCCACATGGCTAAAGATTGTAAGGTTGGTAAGAAATGCCACAACTGCAGTTCCACCGACCACCTGGTGAGGGCCTGTCCCCAGGAGCGGCGGTATTCGTCAGTGGTGGTGATGGGGAAGGAGCTTGCACCGAAGACCGGAGAGGAGGAAGAAAGTGCACCAGTGGCACCAGCACCAGCACCAATAGAGGCGATTCCTGTGGAGAAGGACGCAGAGGCGGAGACGGTACTCCTGGTTGGCAACAAGACAGTTTCCCCTTTGTCTTCCGATGGAGAGGCGATGGACGAGGAGGAGGTGGTCGGTGGAGCCAGCGGAGCCAGTGGAGCCAGTGGAGCCAGAAAACGGAGGTTAAGGGTTAAAAGGACTACACCTGGGTCAGAAGGTATGGGGGCAGGGGAAATTACCGGTGGGGGCCCACAAAAAAAGGTAAGGGGAGGGAAGGGAGGTAGGGTGGCCCTCTTAGTGCAACAGGTCGGTGGGGAGCAGGGGGTTGGTGGGGGAGTGGGTTTGGCGGATGTTGAGGCTGAGGGGGAGGGGGTTTGTTTACCGGTTTCCCCTGTCCTGGACAGTATGGACAGTATGGACCCTTTTGAGACTCCAAGCCTTGGGGAAGGGTTACAGGTGGGAGCACCCAACACTTTGCCTGCTTCTTGGGATAAGGGGGAGGATGGGGAGGACAGTTAAAAGTGGGGGTAGGGGTATTATTGTGGGTTGGTTTTTTGTTTAATTTAATTTTATTATTGTCAATGGCTTTCACAGTGGGCACTTTTAATGCACGGGGGTTGAGGGGTTCTGTTAAGACGAGGGGCTTTTTTGATTATGTTGCCTCACTCAGGCTTACCGTTTGTTTTGTTCAAGAGGTGCACTTACGGGATGGGAGGGATTGTGGTGTGTTTTCAAAGGAATGGGACAAGGGGGAATCGTTTTGGTCAGTGGGGGGGGTTCACTCATCTGGTGTGGGGATACTGTTTGGAAACCGGGAGGCAAGGGTGGTGGGTTCTTTTGTAATTGTGCAGGGGAGGGTTATGGGGGTTGATGTGAATATTGGGGTTTTGAAATTGAGGGTGGTGGTGGTGTACGGGCCACAGAGGGCGGGTGAAAGGAGTGCCATGATGGAGGCTTTAAGGCCTTTTTTTGCCACAAACAGGCAGATGGTGGTGGGGGGTGATTTTAATGTGGATCTGGGGAGGGTGGGTGATCCAAGTGCTGGGTGTGTGGGTTCTTTTTTTAAGGGGCAGGGGCTTGTGGATGGAGGGAAGGCACTTACCCCTCGAATAGATGGTCCCACATGGCGTAACTCCCGGGGGGTAGCCAGGCGTCTCGATTATGTGTTTTTTTCTCGGTCCTTGGTCCTATTGTCGGGCCGGGTGGTCCCTGTTTTTTTCTCTGACCATGATGGGCTCCTCTTTCGGGTCCGGTCTAGCGCTCCTGTTTTCGGCCCCGGGTACTGGAGGTTGAACTCCAGTGTCCTTGGCGAGGATGAGTTCTGCAGTAGCTTTGTCTCCTTTTTCCGGGGGCTCGAGGGACTTAGGGCTTTGTTTTCTGGTGTGGTGGAGTGGTGGGAGGGGGCTAAGGAGAGGATAAAGGGGTTTTGTATTATGTATTGTCAACGGAGGGCGAAGGAGGCGGGGAGGGAAGTGCTCCGTCTTCAACACCTCCTCGAGCTCGAGTACACTTTGGGTAACCTAGGTGACGCTGTAGACCAGCGGGCTTGTGACTCCCTTAAGACAGAACTTAGGGATGTCTATGAGGATAAGGCCCGTGCTTACCTGACGCGGTCACGTCGTGAGTTCTTGGAGAAGAATGAGACGTGTTCCGCAGCCTTTTTCAGCAGCGTGAGGGCTGATAAGGGAAGGAAGGTGATATCGGGAGTTAGGGACAGTCAGGGTCAGGTGGTTACTGAGACAGGGGAGATGGTAAGGGTCGCAACCGATCACTTCCGCTCCTTCTTCTGTGAACGAGTGGTGGATGAGGAGCGAGCAGAGGCTTTTTTGCAGCTTGTGGCTCAGAGGGTACCGTCAGACCTGGCTGAGGCTTTGGAGGCCCCTCTCTCTCTCGAGGAATTGGAGGGTGCCCTTCGTAGAATGGGCAAGCGTAAGGTTCCGGGCATCGATGGCCTGCCGGCTGAGTTTTATCTCATGTTTTGGGATATTCTCGGCCCGGTGGTTCTCGAGGTCCTGACCGAGGTCCTCCGCACAGGGGCACTGGGAGGGTCAATGGCTAAGGGGGTGATCTCACTTCTGTTTAAGAAGGGGGACGCCTCTGACCTTAAGAACTGGCGGCCATTGACCATGCTGTGTGTTGATTACAAGCTTTTGGCTAAGGTTCTCACAGACCGTCTGTGCACAGCTCTCCCAGATGCGGTCCATGTGGATCAGACGTGTGGGGTGGCTGGGCGCTCGTTGAGATGGAATCTCCAGCTCATCAGAGACGTCATCGCTTGGGCAGAGGATCGGGACCTGCCACTTATGGTGGTGGGTCTTGATCAGGCCAAAGCCTTTGATAGGGTTCACTGGGGTTTTATGTTCAAAGTTTTAGAGAGAATAGGCTTAGGGCGGGTTTTTGTTGGGTGGCTGCGTACTCTGTACACAGCAGTGGGGAGCACGGTTTCTGTTAATGGGCACTTGGGGGAGTTTTTTGGGTTGCACGCAGGGGTAAGACAGGGGTGTCCGCTCTCTCCCCTGCTCTACGTCCTTTATATGGAGCCCCTGGCGGCGGCCATTAGGGCTGACCCGGGTGTGAAGGGTATCCTGGTACCAGGCAGCAGGGGCCTGAGGGTCAAGTTGTCGCAGTATGCGGATGATACCACACTGCTACTGGACAACGATGCGTGTCTGAGTCGGTCTTTGGAGATCTTCCAGGACTTTGGCCGGGTGTCTGGCGCGGAGCTCAACCGTGCTAAATCCTCGGTTAAGTTCTTTGGGCGGTGGAAGAGTAGGTCAGACGTACCAGGAGGGCTGTCGCTCTGTGAAGGGGCCCTGAGGATTCTTGGGGTCCTCTTTGAGGCAGCCCACAGTGCCACGGTCAACTGGACCAGGCGAATAGATGCAGTTCATAAAAAGTTTGCCCTCTGGAAGGCCAGGAGACTGACCTTTACGGGGAAGGTACTGGTTTTGAAGGTAGACGTGTTGCCGTCCCTCCTGTACCTGGCGTACATCTTTCCGATGCCGGCCAGCATGCGGAGGCCGCTCACTCGGCTTGTGTTTCGTTTCATGTGGGGGGGGAGTTATGAATACGTGGCGAGGGCACGCATGTTGGCTCCGGTGGGGGAAGGGGGGAGGGACGTGCCCCATTTCCCACTCAAGTTGGACTGCATTTTTGTTTCTTTTTTGCTCAAAGAATTGTCCTCTCCGGTAGTCCATCCATCTGGCTACTTCCTCCGGTTCTACTTTGCCTACCCGGCAAGGAGGGTCATGGCCTGGTCCAATTCGGCCCCCCGGGCGGAGCAGTTGCCGTGGCATTTTGGCCACGCGGCAAAGTGGCTGCGGGCTCATCCTGGGGTTTTGGAAGGGGATGTGGGGTTGGACCAGAAGAGGCTCTATGCCGAGGTGAGACAGGGAGTGACCGCGCCAGCTGTGGTGGGGATACCCGCTACAGTTTGGTTGTCGGTACAACTGCCTGGCCTGGACAATGGGCTCAAGGATTTAGGATGGCTGATGTTACACAGGAGTTTGCCGGTGCGTGAGATCATGCACCGGCATGGCTTGGCGAGATCCCCGGTGTGCCCCAGAGCTGGTTGCTTTGTGGACGAGACTATTAGACACGTCATGTGGGACTGTCCTTTTGCAGGGGTGGTGTGGGCTAGGGCATCTGTGTTGATTGGGAGGTTGGAGGGGAGTGTTGGGGTCACATGGGCAAGATTGGAGAGAGGGATTGGGAGAGCTGGGGGGGGGCGTAGGGGGCGTCTCCTGCAATGGCTGCTCATGGGCCTTTTTAAGAAGGGGCTGTGGGAGGCCAGACAGGCTCTGGTTAAAAAGGCGGTGGATTGGGGGGTGGAGGGGGTTGTTAGGAGAGTAGAGGGGGACGTAAAGGGAAGGATGCGGTGGGATGTGAAGAGGTGGGGACATCATGCTGCTAGGGAGAGATGGAAGGGGGGTTTAGGTTTGATGGAAGGGATGTAGTGGTTGCTTAGGATATTGACATATGGTTTTTTTTTTGTGGAGACCGGAAAGTGCATAAGTGGAAAATGGGGACATGGTTTTTTGTCTTGGATAGTGGGCTATTGTTTTGGGTGGGATAAAGGGAGGTTTTGGTTAACAGTGGGTGGTTTAATTTGGGGTTCATTTTCATTTTCAACTGTAACAGGGACAGCATACAATAAGGAACATAAAATGAAAATGTAGAAATGCAAATGTTCAGGAAAGTTTTGTTTGGATTAGTAGGGAAAGGTAAATTAAGAATGTGTGCACATGTATGGGTGTTTTAAATAGTATGATAGGAAGTCGTTTTGTAGTTTGTATGGTATAGGGACAGATAGGATGTGATAACATGTATATGATTATTTTTGATATAAAATTAAGAAAGAAGGTAAAAACTCCCCTCCCAGCTGGTTGGAGGGGAGGAGAAGCCCGATTTCACAAAAAAAAATAAAAAATAAAAAAAAATCTGTTCTTATCAGTTTAATATCTGATACGTCCCCTACCCGGGGACCATATATTAAATTGATTTTTGGAACAGGGAGATGGAATAGGGGCTTGCTCCGTCCACTCCACGCATCGACCTGGTCTTGCAGTATCTCCAGGAACGGTGCACTCACTCCTCCTAACTTTGTCAAAGTAAATGTTTTGGTACGCTAATCTGCGATGGGTTAAAGGCAATGCAAAAAAAAAGAAATCATTAGATGGGCAATGCTCAGTTTAATCTGCGTTATGTTTTCCCGCCCTTTTTGTTAAAAAAAAAAACGTCCGTGTGTGTGTGTGTGTGTGTGTGTGTAAATGGCTGCATTTACATAGCGCTTTACAATTTGTTCCTCACATTTTACCCATTCACTCAGACGTTCACACACCGATGGCGGAGGCAACCATGCAAGGTGCCAACCTACCTGCTCATCAGGAGCAATTAGGGGATAAGTGTCTTTAAACAAAGCACAATTGATGCAAACACAGACAACGTGTTGTAAATGCTAGTACAGTAACATCCACCCCCCTGCGTACTGTATCAGCCGCGCCGGGCGTGCCCGCTGGCCATAATGGGGGTTATCGCTTCTCGGCCTTTTGGCTAAGATCAAGTGTAGTATCTGTTCTTATCAGTTTAATATCTGATACGTCCCCTACCCGGGGACCATATATTAAATTGATTTTTGGAACAGGGAGATGGAATAGGGGCTTGCTCCGTCCGCTCCACGCATCGACCTGGTCTTGCAGTATCTCCAGGAACGGTGCACTAACTCCTCCTAACTTTGTCAAAGTAAATGTTTTGGTACGCTAATCTGCGATGGGTTAAAGGCAATGCAAAAAAAAAGAAATCATTAGATGGGCAACGCTCTGTTTAATCTGCGTTATGTTTTCCCGCCCTTTTTGTTAAAAAAATAAACGTCCGTGTTTGTGTGTGTGTGTGTGTGTGTGTGTGTGTGTGTGTGTGTGTGTGTGTGTAAATGGCTGCATTTACATAGCGCTTTACAATTTGTTCCTCACATTTTACCCATTCACTCAGACGTTCACACACCGATGGCGGAGGCAACCATGCAAGGTGCCAACCTACCTGCTCATCAGGAGCAATTAGGGGATAAGTGTCTTTAAACAAAGCACAATTGATGCAAACACAGACAACGTGTTGTAAATGCTAGTACAGTAACATCCACCCCCCTGCGTCCTGTATCAGCCGCGCCGGGCGTGCCCGCTGGCCATAATGGGGGTTATCGCTTCTCGGCCTTTTGGCTAAGATCAAGTGTAGTATCTGTTCTTATCAGTTTAATATCTGATACGTCCCCTACCCGGGGACCATATATTAAATTGATTTTTGGAACAGGGAGATGGAATAGGGGCTTGCTCCGTCCACTCCACGCATCGACCTGGTCTTGCAGTATCTCCAGGAACGGTGCACTCACTCCTCCTAACTTTGTCAAAGTAAATGTTTTGGTACGCTAATCTGCGATGGGTTAAAGGCAATGCAAAAAAAAAGAAATCATTAGATGGGCAATGCTCAGTTTAATCTGCGTTATGTTTTCCCGCCCTTTTTGTTAAAAAAAAAAACGTCCGTGTGTGTGTGTGTGTGTGTGTGTGTAAATGGCTGCATTTACATAGCGCTTTACAATTTGTTCCTCACATTTTACCCATTCACTCAGACGTTCACACACCGATGGCGGAGGCAACCATGCAAGGTGCCAACCTACCTGCTCATCAGGAGCAATTAGGGGATAAGTGTCTTTAAACAAAGCACAATTGATGCAAACACAGACAACGTGTTGTAAATGCTAGTACAGTAACATCCACCCCCCTGCGTACTGTATCAGCCGCGCCGGGCGTGCCCGCTGGCCATAATGGGGGTTATCGCTTCTCGGCCTTTTGGCTAAGATCAAGTGTAGTATCTGTTCTTATCAGTTTAATATCTGATACGTCCCCTACCCGGGGACCATATATTAAATTGATTTTTGGAACAGGGAGATGGAATAGGGGCTTGCTCCGTCCGCTCCACGCATCGACCTGGTCTTGCAGTATCTCCAGGAACGGTGCACTAACTCCTCCTAACTTTGTCAAAGTAAATGTTTTGGTACGCTAATCTGCGATGGGTTAAAGGCAATGCAAAAAAAAAGAAATCATTAGATGGGCAACGCTCTGTTTAATCTGCGTTATGTTTTCCCGCCCTTTTTGTTAAAAAAATAAACGTCCGTGTTTGTGTGTGTGTGTGTGTGTGTGTGTGTGTGTGTGTGTGTAAATGGCTGCATTTACATAGCGCTTTACAATTTGTTCCTCACATTTTACCCATTCACTCAGACGTTCACACACCGATGGCGGAGGCAACCATGCAAGGTGCCAACCTACCTGCTCATCAGGAGCAATTAGGGGATAAGTGTCTTTAAACAAAGCACAATTGATGCAAACACAGACAACGTGTTGTAAATGCTAGTACAGTAACATCCACCCCCCTGCGTCCTGTATCAGCCGCGCCGGGCGTGCCCGCTGGCCATAATGGGGGTTATCGCTTCTCGGCCTTTTGGCTAAGATCAAGTGTAGTATCTGTTCTTATCAGTTTAATATCTGATACGTCCCCTACCCGGGGACCATATATTAAATTGATTTTTGGAACAGGGAGATGGAATAGGGGCTTGCTCCGTCCACTCCACGCATCGACCTGGTCTTGCAGTATCTCCAGGAACGGTGCACTAACTCCTCCTAACTTTGTCAAAGTAAATGTTTTGGTACGCTAATCTGCGATGGGTTAAAGGCAATGCAAAAAAAAAGAAATCATTAGATGGGCAATGCTCTGTTTAATCTGCGTTATGTTTTCCCGCCCTTTTTGTTAAAAAAAAAAACGTCCGTGTGTGTGTGTGTGTGTGTGTGTGTGTGTGTGTGTGTGTGTGTAAATGGCTGCATTTACATAGCGCTTTACAATTTGTTCCTCACATTTTACCCATTCACTCAGACGTTCACACACCGATGGCGGAGGCAACCATGCAAGGTGCCAACCTACCTGCTCATCAGGAGCAATTAGGGGATAAGTGTCTTTAAACAAAGCACAATTGATGCAAACACAGACAACGTGTTGTAAATGCTAGTACAGTAACATCCACCCCCCTGCGTCCTGTATCAGCCGCGCCGGGCGTGCCCGCTGGCCATAATGGGGGTTATCGCTTCTCGGCCTTTTGGCTAAGATCAAGTGTAGTATCTGTTCTTATCAGTTTAATATCTGATACGTCCCCTACCCGGGGACCATATATTAAATTGATTTTTGTAACAGGGAGATGGAATAGGGGCTTGCTCCGTCCACTCCACGCATCGACCTGGTCTTGCAGTATCTCCAGGAACGGTGCACTCACTCCTCCTAACTTTGTCAAAGTAAATGTTTTGGTACGCTAATCTGCGATGGGTTAAAGGCAATGCAAAAAAAAGAAATCATTAGATGGGCAACGCTCTGTTTAATCTGCGTTATGTTTCCCCGCCCTTTTTGTTAAAAAAAAAAAGAAAAGAAAAACCCTCCGTGTGTGTGTGTGTGTGTGTGTGTGTGTGTGTGTGTGTGTGTGTAAATGGCTGCATTTACATAGCGCTTTACAATTTGTTCCTCACATTTTACCCTTTCACTCAGACGTTCACACACCGATGGCGGAGGCAACCATGCAAGGTGCCAACCTACCTGCTCATCAGGAGCAATTAGGGGATAAGTGTCTTTAAACAAAGCACAATTGATGCAAACACAGACAACGTGTTGTAAATGCTAGTACAGTAACATCCACCCCCCTGCGTCCTGTATCAGCCGCGCCGGGCGTGCCCGCTGGCCATAATGGGGGTTATCGCTTCTCGGCCTTTTGGCTAAGATCGTGGAGGATCGTTTCGCGTTTATTATTTTACTCTCATTTCCACAGTCGTGCGGTGTATGGGACGTGGAAAGGGAGGTCTTTTTTGTTTTCTGTGCTGGCTTCTCCCTAGGAGGGTCAGTACTTAAGTTTCTTAGTTTTTTCTCTTTTGTTGGGTGTGGGTGACCGGCCTGTTTGCGATGGCCGGCTCATCCCCTGACTCTGCACAGTCGACCCCCGGGGTCGGACTGAGGCGCACAGCCCGTTTTTCCTGCTCCGGACCGGGGGAGTTGCTGGAGAGAGGCCTTTTCGTCAGGGGTGTCCTGGTGAAGCAGCTCGGCCTGAAGGTGGAGGAGGTTTACTGCCTGCAGTCGAACCTGCCAGAGAAGTGCTACGATGTGACCTTGAAGACTGAGGGCAGATACAACGACATGTTGAAGAAGTGCGAGGAATCGGCAGCCGTTGGTCTGCTGTCAGGCTTCAAGGTCACGGGTTTGGACAAGCCCAATTTCAGGTTAGTCACAATCCAAATGTATAATCCATTTGTGACTGACCTGACTTTGGCTTCCTTCCTGGGGAAATACGGGGACACGAGTTCTGCGGCACGGTATTGTTTGGATCCGTGGGGAATTTGGACTGGACGTAGGCAGTATCAAGTGCTGCTTCACCAGGACAAGGACGGGCACGAGGGCCTCAAACACCCGCCTGCCTTCTTCACCTTGGGCGGCGACAGGGGTTTCCTCTATTACTCCCGGCAGCCGCCTTTTTGTAGGCGGTGCAGGACATCGGGTCACACAGAGGCGGGTTGTAGCGGTGCCACCTGCCGTTTCTGTGGAGGGGACCACGAGACGAGGAACTGTGGGGCTCCGAAGAAGTGCCATGGCTGTGGGCTGGAGGGCCACCTCTTCAGGAGCTGTCCCAACCGCCAGAGGACCTTCGCTGAAGCGGTGGGCGGAGGAAGAAGCGGGGCCCGAGGTCCGGCCCAGACAGCGGCTCCAGCAGCGGCGGCAGAGGCCCAGGCGGGGAAGGCGGCTCCAGCGGATGCTCCGGCATTGGCGGTGGCAGAGGCCCAGGCGGTGCGGCCGGCTCCGGCGGAAGCTCCGGCATCGGCGATGGCAGAGGCCCAGGCGGCGCGGCCGGCTCCGGCAGAAGCTCCAGCATCGGCGGTGGCAGAGGCCCATGCGGGGGTGGTGGCTCCGGCGGAGTTTCCAGCATCGGCAGTGGCAGAGGCCCAGGCGGGGAAGGCGGCTCCGGAGGGAGCTCCAGCAGTGACGGCAACATCGGCCCATACAAGGGAGGCGGCCTCGGTGGCGGATCCGGCGCAGGCTCCAGCGACGTCTCCAAGGAGGACTCGGAGGCCAGCTCCGGCCCCACCGGCGCAGAGGAAAAGGATGGCACCTGCACCACTAGCAGGCCAGGAGGAGGCGGTACGGAGGCAGAAGGTGCAGTCAGTGTCTGCCCCACCGGGAGAGCAGGAGGGGGCAGGACGGAGGCACGGGACGCAGTCGGCGTCTGCACCACCGGGCGTGCAGGGGGAGATGGGACAGGGGGCCAGCATGGCAGGGATGGTGACAGGCACTGGTAGCCAGAGAGTTTCAGTGGCTGGACCATCGCTCCGGGCTCCAGAGCCCACAGAGGGGGGTTTTATGCAACGGATTGGGTCAGTTGTTGCATCAGCTGCCAGGAAGATCCGGACCTCACAGGGTCTGGGGCTCTCGGGTGAGGGAGGCGTGAGGAAGGCCAAGGGGCCTGGGGGTCAAGGGATGGGTGGTGGGTTTGGTCTGGGTGGCACGGGTGTTTCTGGCGGACTGGGGGAAGGGGGAGGGGGTTCTTCTCCCAGCTCAGAGGGATCGTCGGGGGAAAGTTTGGGGTTGGAGATGGACTATTCCCCATGCCTTGTGGCTTTGTCCCCTTTGGGGACTGACGCTTATGAGGGTTCAGAGAGGCCACCAACTTCCCCCAACGTGATGCCCTATTCGTGGGCAGAGGCGTCAGAAGAGCTCTACCAGGACCTTGGGATTTAGAGGGGTCTGGGAGTGTTTTTTCTTGTTTTTTCCAAAATGTCTTTTATAGCTGCTACTTTTAACGTCAGAGGCTTGAGGGACCGAGTCAAAAGAGCGGCTGTTTTTGATTTCCTCGGTTCCCTTCATTTCTCTTTCTGTTTTTTGCAGGAGGTGCACTTGAAGGGTGGGGAGGATGTGAGGGATTTCCAGAAGGAGTGGAGTGGGGGGGATTCAGTGTGGAGTGTGGGGGGGGTTCATTCTGATGGGGTGGGCATTTTGTTTGGGAGGGGAGTCAGGGTGGAGGACGTTTTTGTTGTTTCTCAGGGGAGGGTTTTTGGTGCTGATATAGCAATTGGGGAATGTAGGTTGAGGGTTATTGGGGTGTATGGGTGTCAGGGGGTTGCAGATAGGGTTAGACTGTTTGAGGGGTTAGTGCCACATTGTGCGACAAATAGACTGTTGGTCATTGGGGGTGATTTTAATTGTGAGTTGGGGAGGGGGGATATGGGTGGTAGGTGCATCGCGGGGCTCATGGCTTCTTTTGGGTTGGTGGACGGGGGGAGGGCTGTCACTCCCCGTTTGGATGGTCCCACATGGCGTAACTCCCGGGGGGTCGCCAGGCGGCTGGACTACATCCTCGCTTCACGGTCTTTGGGTCTGTTGTCTGGACGGGTGGTCCCTGCCTTTTTTTCGGACCATGACGGGGTCCTCCTGCGGTTTCGGTCGGCCGTTCCGGTTTTTGGGCGTGGGTACTGGAGGCTGAACTCCGGCATCCTCAGTGAGGCTGAGTTTGCCGGTGGTTTCGCCCTTTTTTTCCGGGGGCTTGAGGGACTCAGGCCATTCTTTGCCGGTGTGGTGGAGTGGTGGGAGGTGGCCAAGGAGAGGATAAGGGGGTTTGCCATTGGGTACAGCAAAAGGAGGGCGAAGAAGGCGGGGAGGGAGGTGCACCGTCTTCAACGTCTCCTCGAGTTCGAGTACACCTTGGGTAACCAAGGTGGCATTGTAGATCAGCGGGCTTGTGACTCCCTTAAAGCCGAGCTTAGGGGGGTCTATGAAGTTAGGGCCCGTGCTTTCCTATCGCGGTCACGTCGGGATTTCTTGGAGAAGGATGAGACGTGTTCTGCAGCTTTTTTTGGCAGTGTAAGGGCCGATAAGGTAAGGAAGACGATCACGGGGGTTAGGGACAGCCGGGGTCAGGTGACAACAGAAGCAGGGGAGATGGTAAGGGTCTCAACAGACCACTTCCGCTCTTTCTTCTGTGAACGGGTGGTGGATGAGGACCGCGCAGAGGCTTTTTTGCAGCTCGTGGCTCAAAGGGTTTCGCCCGACCTGGCTGAGGCTTTGGAGGCCCCTCTCTCTCTCGAGGAATTGGAGGGTGCCCTTCGTAGGATGGGCAAGCGTAAGGTTCCGGGCATCGACGGCCTGCCGGCTGAGTTTTATCTCAGGTTTTGGGATATTCTCGGCCCGGTGGTTCTAGAGGTCCTGACCGAGGTCCTCCGCACAGGGGCGCTGGGAGGGTCGATGGCTAAGGGGGTGATCTCACTTCTGTTCAAGAAGGGGGACGCCTCTGACCTTAATAACTGGCGGCCTTTGACCATGCTGTGTGTGGACTATAAGCTATTGGCTAAGGTCCTCACGGACCGTCTGTGCGCAGCTCTCCCGGATGCGGTCCATGTGGACCAGACGTGTGGGGTGGCTGGGCGCTCGTTGAGATGGAACCTCCAGCTCATCAGAGACGTCATCGCTTGGGCAGAGGATCGGGATTTGCCACTTATGGTTGTGGGTCTCGATCAGGCCAAAGCCTTTGATAGGGTTCACTGGGGTTTTATGTTCAAGGTTCTAGAGAGGATAGGGTTAGGGCGGGTTTTTGTTGGGTGGCTGCGTACCCTGTACACAGCAGTGGGGAGCACGGTTTCCGTTAATGGGCACTTGGGGGAGTTTTTTGGGTTGCACGCAGGGGTAAGACAGGGGTGTCCGCTCTCACCCCTGCTCTACGTCCTTTACATGGAGCCCCTGGCGGCGGCCATTAGGGCTGACCCGGGTGTGAAAGGTATCCTGGTACCAGGCAGCAGGGGCCTGAGGGTCAAGTTGTCGCAGTATGCGGATGACACCACACTGCTGCTGGACAACGATGCGTGTCTGAGTGGGTCTTTGGAGATCTTCCAGGACTTTGGCCGGGTGTCTGGAGCGGAGCTCAATCTCGCCAAATCCTCGGTCAAGTTCTTTGGGCAGTGGAGGAGTAGGACAGACGTACCAGGAGGGCTGTCGCTCTGTGAGGGGCCCTTGAGGATTCTTGGGGTCCACTTTGAGGCAGCCCGTAGCGCCGTGGCCAACTGGACCAGGCGCATGGAAGCAGTCCAGAAGAAGTTCACCCTCTGGAAGGCCAGGAGACTGACCTTCATGGGCAAAGTCCTGGTTCTGAAGGTGGACGTGTTGCCATCCCTCCTGTTCCTGGCATACATCTACCCTATGCCGGCCAGCATGCGGAGGCCTCTGATCCGCCTCATGTTCGGTTTCCTTTGGGGGGGAAGTTACGAGTATGTGGCGAGGGCCCGCATGCTGGCACCCATGGGGGACGGGGGGCGGGATGTGCCTCACCTCCCGCTCAAGCTGGATTGTATTTTTGTTTCCTTTTTGTTGAAGGAGTTGTCCTCTCCGGTGGTTCATCCATCAGGCCATTTCCTGCGTTTCTTTTTCGCTTACCCGGCGAGGAGGCTTATGGTCTGGAACAACTCGGGCCCCCGGGCAGAGCAGTTGCCCTGGCATTATGGCCACGCGGCCAAGTGGCTTCGGGCTCACCCCGAGGCTTTGGATCGGGACGTGGGGCCGGACCATAGGAGGCTCTATGCCGAGGTGAGGCAGGGAGTGAACGCTCCAGCCATGGTGGGCATTCCCTCTACGGTCTGGTTGTCGGTCCAACTGCCTGGCCTGGACAACGGGCTCAAGGACCTGAACTGGCTAGTGTTACATAAGAGCCTGCCGGTGCGGTCCATCATGCACCGGCATGGCCTGGCGAGGTCCGCGGGGTGCCCCAGAGCCGTGTGCTCTGGGGAAGAGACCATTAGACATGCCATGTGGGACTGTCCATTTGCGGGGGTTGTTTGGGCCAGGGCTTTGGTGCTATTGGGGAGAGTGGAGGGTGGGTTTACGCTGTCTTGGCCCAGAGTAGAGAGGGGCATAGGAAGGGTGACTGGAGGAGCACGGGGAAGGCTGGTGGCCTGGTTGATCATCAGCCTTTTCAAGCAGACAATTTGGGGGGCCAGACAGGCTTTGGTGAAAACCAACGCAGACTGGGGGGTGGAGGGTGTTGTGAGAAGGGTTGAGGGAGACTTGAGAGGGAGGATGAGGCGAGATGTGGCGAGGTGGGGTCAACATGCGGCCCTAGAACGGTGGAAAGGGGGAATGGGACTAATGTAGTAGTTTTGTCGTGCCCGAGAGTGGTTTAGTGGCTGGTATGGGGTTTTTGTTTTGTTGTGTAGTAATTATTTTTTGGTTCGGTATAGGTATGTGATTGGTTTTGTATTATGTATGTCTGTTTTTTTGATAATAAAATAAGAATGAAGGTAAAACTCCTCTCCCAGCTGTTTGGAGAGGAGGTAACACCTGATTTCACAAAAAAAAAAAAAAAAAAAATCTGTTCTTATCAGTTTAATATCTGATACGTCCCCTACCCGGGGACCATATATTAAATAGATTTTTGGAACAGGGAGATGGAATAGGGGCTTGCTCCGTCCACTCCACGCATCGACCTGGTCTTGCAGTATCTCCAGGAACGGTGCACTCACTCCTCCTAACTTTGTCAAAGTAAATGTTTTGGTACGCTAATCTGCGATGGGTTAAAGGCAATGCAAAAAAAAGAAATCATTAGATGGGCAACGCTCTGTTTAATCTGCGTTATGTTTCCCCGCCCTTTTTGTTAAAAAAAAAAAGAAAAGAAAAACCCTCCGTGTGTGTGTGTGTGTGTGTGTGTGTGTGTGTGTGTGTGTGTGTGTGTGTGTGTGTAAATGGCTGCATTTACATAGCGCTTTACAATTTGTTCCTCACATTTTACCCATTCACTCAGACGTTCACACACCGATGGCGGAGGCAACCATGCAAGGTGCCAACCTACCTGCTCATCAGGAGCAATTAGGGGATAAGTGTCTTTAAACAAAGCACAATTGATGCAAACACAGACAACGTGTTGTAAATGCTAGTACAGTAACATCCACCCCCCTGCGTCCTGTATCAGCCGCGCCGGGCGTGCCCGCTGGCCATAATGGGGGTTATCGCTTCTCGGCCTTTTGGCTAAGATCAAGTGTAGTATCTGTTCTTATCAGTTTAATATCTGATACGTCCCCTACCCGGGGACCATATATTAAATAGATTTTTGGAACAGGGAGATGGAATAGGGGCTTGCTCCGTCCACTCCACGCATCGACCTGGTCTTGCAGTATCTCCAGGAACGGTGCACTCACTCCTCCTAACTTTGTCAAAGTAAATGTTTTGGTACGCTAATCTGCGATGGGTTAAAGGCAATGCAAAAAAAAAGAAATCATTAGATGGGCAATGCTCAGTTTAATCTGCGTTATGTTTTCCCGCCCTTTTTGTTAAAAAAAAAAACGTCCGTGTGTGTGTGTGTGTGTGTGTGTGTGTGTGTGTGTGTGTGTGTAAATGGCTGCATTTACATAGCGCTTTACAATTTGTTCCTCACATTTTACCCATTCACTCAGACGTTCACACACCGATGGCGGAGGCAACCATGCAAGGTGCCAACCTACCTGCTCATCAGGAGCAATTAGGGGATAAGTGTCTTTAAACAAAGCACAATTGATGCAAACACAGACAACGTGTTGTAAATGCTAGTACAGTAACATCCACCCCCCTGCATACTGTATCAGCCGCGCCGGGCGTGCCCGCTGGCCATAATGGGGGTTATCGCTTCTC
This sequence comes from Notolepis coatsorum, assembly GCF_963971535.1. NCBI lineage: Eukaryota > Metazoa > Chordata > Actinopteri > Aulopiformes > Paralepididae > Notolepis > Notolepis coatsorum. The sequence goes on from NW_028174865.1 coordinate 1,582,917, forward strand.
GGCCTTTTGGCTAAGATCAAGTGTAGTATCTGTTCTTATCAGTTTAATATCTGATACGTCCCCTACCCGGGGACCATATATTAAATTGATTTTTGGAACAGGGAGATGGAATAGGGGCTTGCTCCGTCCACTCCACGCATCGACCTGGTCTTGCAGTATCTCCAGGAACGGTGCACTCACTCCTCCTAACTTTGTCAAAGTAAATGTTTTGGTACGCTAATCTGCGATGGGTTAAAGGCAATGCAAAAAAAAAGAAATCATTAGATGGGCAATGCTCAGTTTAATCTGCGTTATGTTTTCCCGCCCTTTTTGTTAAAAAAAAAACGTCTGTGTGTGTGTGTGTGTGTGTGTGTGTGTGTGTGTGTGTGTAAATGGCTGCATTTACATAGCGCTTTACAATTTGTTCCTCACATTTTACCCATTCACTCAGACGTTCACACACCGATGGCGGAGGCAACCATGCAAGGTGCCAACCTACCTGCTCATCAGGAGCAATTAGGGGATAAGTGTCTTTAAACAAAGCACAATTGATGCAAACACAGACAACGTGTTGTAAATGCTAGTACAGTAACATCCACCCCCCTGCGTCCTGTATCAGCCGCGCCGGGCGTGCCCGCTGGCCATAATGGGGGTTATCGCTTCTCGGCCTTTTGGCTAAGATCAAGTGTAGTATCTGTTCTTATCAGTTTAATATCTGATACGTCCCCTACCCGGGGACCATATATTAAATTGATTTTTGGAACAGGGAGATGGAATAGGGGCTTGCTCCGTCCACTCCACGCATCGACCTGGTCTTGCAGTATCTCCAGGAACGGTGCACTCACTCCTCCTAACTTTGTCAAAGTAAATGTTTTGGTACGCTAATCTGCGATGGGTTAAAGGCAATGCAAAAAAAAAGAAATCATTAGATGGGCAATGCTCAGTTTAATCTGCGTTATGTTTTCCCGCCCTTTTTGTTAAAAAAAAAAACGTCCGTGTGTGTGTGTGTGTGTGTGTGTGTGTGTGTAAATGGCTGCATTTACATAGCGCTTTACAATTTGTTCCTCACATTTTACCCATTCACTCAGACGTTCACACACCGATGGCGGAGGCAACCATGCAAGGTGCCAACCTACCTGCTCATCAGGAGCAATTAGGGGATAAGTGTCTTTAAACAAAGCACAATTGATGCAAACACAGACAACGTGTTGTAAATGCTAGTACAGTAACATCCACCCCCCTGCGTCCTGTATCAGCCGCACCGGGCGTGCCCGCTGGCCATAATGGGGGTTATCGCTTCTCGGCCTTTTGGCTAAGATCAAGTGGATGACCGGTGTATGCTGTTCCTGGTTTTGTTTGCTTGTTTATTATTTTTCTCACATTTCCACAGTCGTGCGGTGTATGGGACTGGAAATTGAGTTTTTTTTATTGTTTGTGCTGGCTTCTCCCTACGATGGCCAGCACTCCACGGCAGTCGACCCCTAGGGCTGGGTTACGGTTTTCGGCGAGGTTCATATGGAAGGATGGAACGATGCCCATGTGGAACAGAGATGTGTTTGTGGATGGTGTCATCATGACTCAACTCAAGTTGAAGGCGGACGATATTTTTTGCATCCAGCACAATGCCCAGGAGAGGGGCTACGATGTTTCCTTCAGATCCAGTTTGGGGCTCCAGGGGGTTTTGGAGGACTGCAAGCGGATGGAGGCTGATGTCGGACCCCTCAGCCATTTCGAGGTGTTTTCTCTGGACAGGCTGAATTTTCGAGTTATCAATGTCACAATGTACAACCCGTACGTGATCGATAAGGAGGTGACTGATTTTTTGGCCCCCTACGCTGAGGTGATATCTGAGGTCCGGAGGATCAGAGACAGACGTGGGATCTGGACGGGGCGGAGGCAGGTGCAGGTGCTCCTAAAGGCTGTTCCCGGTGGCTGTGACGGGCTGGCTCATCCCCCAGCCTTCTTTTCCTTGGGGCCTGATAGGGGGTATTTGTTTTATAACAACCAGCCCCCTTTCTGCCGAAGGTGCCGGGTGGCAGGGCACTCTGATGGAAAGTGTGGGGAGGTGAGGTGCCACCATTGCAAGGAGGAGGGCCACATGGCTAAAGATTGTAAGGTTGGTAAGAAATGCCACAACTGCAGTTCCACCGACCACCTGGTGAGGGCCTGTCCCCAGGAGCGGCGGTATTCGTCAGTGGTGGTGATGGGGAAGGAGCTTGCACCGAAGACCGGAGAGGAGGAAGAAAGTGCACCAGTGGCACCAGCACCAGCACCAATAGAGGCGATTCCTGTGGAGAAGGACGCAGAGGCGGAGACGGTACTCCTGGTTGGCAACAAGACAGTTTCCCCTTTGTCTTCCGATGGAGAGGCGATGGACGAGGAGGAGGTGGTCGGTGGAGCCAGCGGAGTCAGTGGAGCCAGTGGAGCCAGAAAACGGAGGTTAAGGGTTAAAAGGACTACACCTGGGTCAGAAGGTATGGGGGCAGGGGAAATTACCGGTGGGGGCCCACAAAAAAAGGTAAGGGGAGGGAAGGGAGGTAGGGTGGCCCTCTTAGTGCAACAGGTCGGTGGGGAGCAGGGGGTTGGTGGGGGAGTGGGGTTGGCGGATGTTGAGGCTGAGGGGGAGGGGGTTTGTTTACCGGTTTCCCCTGTCCTGGACAGTATGGACAGTATGGACCCTTTTGAGACTCCAAGCCTTGGGGAAGGGTTACAGGTGGGAGCACCCAACACTTTGCCTGCTTCTTGGGATAAGGGGGAGGATGGGGAGGACAGTTAAAAGTGGGGGTAGGGGTATTATTGTGGGTTGGTTTTTTGTTTAATTTAATTTTATTATTGTCAATGGCTTTCACAGTGGGCACTTTTAATGCACGGGGGTTGAGGGGTTCTGTTAAGAGGAGGGGCTTTTTTGATTATGTTGCCTCACTCAGGCTTACCGTTTGTTTTGTTCAAGAGGTGCACTTACGGGATGGGAGGGATTGTGGTGTGTTTTCAAAGGAATGGGACAAGGGGGAATCGTTTTGGTCAGTGGGGGGGGTTCACTCATCTGGTGTGGGGATACTGTTTGGAAACCGGGAGGCAAGGGTGGTGGGTTCTTTTGTAATTGTGCAGGGGAGGGTTATGGGGGTTGATGTGAATATTGGGGTTTTGAAATTGAGGGTGGTGGTGGTGTACGGGCCACAGAGGGCGGGTGAAAGGAGTGCCATGATGGAGGCTTTAAGGCCTTTTTTTGCCACAAACAGGCAGATGGTGGTGGGGGGTGATTTTAATGTGGATCTGGGGAGGGTGGGTGATCCAAGTGCTGGGTGTGTGGGTTCTTTTTTTAAGGGGCAGGGGCTTGTGGATGGAGGGAAGGCACTTACCCCTCGAATAGATGGTCCCACATGGCGTAACTCCCGGGGGGTAGCCAGGCGTCTCGATTATGTGTTTTTTTCTCGGTCCTTGGTCCTATTGTCGGGCCGGGTGGTCCCTGTTTTTTTCTCTGACCATGATGGGCTCCTCTTTCGGGTCCGGTCTAGCGCTCCTGTTTTCGGCCCCGGGTACTGGAGGTTGAACTCCAGTGTCCTTGGCGAGGATGAGTTCTGCAGTAGCTTTGTCTCCTTTTTCCGGGGGCTCGAGGGACTTAGGGCTTTGTTTTCTGGTGTGGTGGAGTGGTGGGAGGGGGCTAAGGAGAGGATAAAGGGGTTTTGTATTATGTATTGTCAACGGAGGGCGAAGGAGGCGGGGAGGGAAGTGCTCCGTCTTCAACACCTCCTCGAGCTCGAGTACACTTTGGGTAACCTAGGTGGCGCTGTAGACCAGCGGGCTTGTGACTCCCTTAAGACAGAACTTAGGGATGTCTATGAGGATAAGGCCCGTGCTTACCTGACGCGGTCACGTCGTGAGTTCTTGGAGAAGAATGAGACGTGTTCCGCAGCCTTTTTCAGCAGCGTGAGGGCTGATAAGGGAAGGAAGGTGATATCGGGAGTTAGGGACAGTCAGGGTCAGGTGGTTACTGAGACAGGGGAGATGGTAAGGGTCGCAACCGATCACTTCCGCTCCTTCTTCTGTGAACGAGTGGTGGATGAGGAGCGAGCAGAGGCTTTTTTGCAGCTTGTGGCTCAGAGGGTACCGTCAGACCTGGCTGAGGCTTTGGAGGCCCCTCTCTCTCTCGAGGAATTGGAGGGTGCCCTTCGTAGAATGGGCAAGCGTAAGGTTCCGGGCATCGATGGCCTGCCGGCTGAGTTTTATCTCATGTTTTGGGATATTCTCGGCCCGGTGGTTCTCGAGGTCCTGACCGAGGTCCTCCGCACAGGGGCACTGGGAGGGTCAATGGCTAAGGGGGTGATCTCACTTCTGTTTAAGAAGGGGGACGCCTCTGACCTTAAGAACTGGCGGCCATTGACCATGCTGTGTGTTGATTACAAGCTTTTGGCTAAGGTTCTCACAGACCGTCTGTGCACAGCTCTCCCAGATGCGGTCCATGTGGATCAGACGTGTGGGGTGGCTGGGCGCTCGTTGAGATGGAATCTCCAGCTCATCAGAGACGTCATCGCTTGGGCAGAGGATCGGGACCTGCCACTTATGGTGGTGGGTCTTGATCAGGCCAAAGCCTTTGATAGGGTTCACTGGGGTTTTATGTTCAAAGTTTTAGAGAGAATAGGCTTAGGGCGGGTTTTTGTTGGGTGGCTGCGTACTCTGTACACAGCAGTGGGGAGCACGGTTTCTGTTAATGGGCACTTGGGGGAGTTTTTTGGGTTGCACGCAGGGGTAAGACAGGGGTGTCCGCTCTCTCCCCTGCTCTACGTCCTTTATATGGAGCCCCTGGCGGCGGCCATTAGGGCTGACCCGGGTGTGAAGGGTATCCTGGTACCAGGCAGCAGGGGCCTGAGGGTCAAGTTGTCGCAGTATGCGGATGATACCACACTGCTACTGGACAACGATGCGTGTCTGAGTCGGTCTTTGGAGATCTTCCAGGACTTTGGCCGGGTGTCTGGCGCGGAGCTCAACCGTGCTAAATCCTCGGTTAAGTTCTTTGGGCGGTGGAAGAGTAGGTCAGACGTACCAGGAGGGCTGTCGCTCTGTGAAGGGGCCCTGAGGATTCTTGGGGTCCTCTTTGAGGCAGCCCACAGTGCCACGGTCAACTGGACCAGGCGAATAGATGCAGTTCATAAAAAGTTTGCCCTCTGGAAGGCCAGGAGACTGACCTTTACGGGGAAGGTACTGGTTTTGAAGGTAGACGTGTTGCCGTCCCTCCTGTACCTGGCGTACATCTTTCCGATGCCGGCCAGCATGCGGAGGCCGCTCACTCGGCTTGTGTTTCGTTTCATGTGGGGGGGGAGTTATGAATACGTGGCGAGGGCACGCATGTTGGCTCCGGTGGGGGAAGGGGGGAGGGACGTGCCCCATTTCCCACTCAAGTTGGACTGCATTTTTGTTTCTTTTTTGCTCAAAGAATTGTCCTCTCCGGTAGTCCATCCATCTGGCTACTTCCTCCGGTTCTACTTTGCCTACCCGGCAAGGAGGGTCATGGCCTGGTCCAATTCGGCCCCCCGGGCGGAGCAGTTGCCGTGGCATTTTGGCCACGCGGCAAAGTGGCTGCGGGCTCATCCTGGGGTTTTGGAAGGGGATGTGGGGTTGGACCAGAAGAGGCTCTATGCCGAGGTGAGACAGGGAGTGACCGCGCCAGCTGTGGTGGGGATACCCGCTACAGTTTGGTTGTCGGTACAACTGCCTGGCCTGGACAATGGGCTCAAGGATTTAGGATGGCTGATGTTACACAGGAGTTTGCCGGTGCGTGAGATCATGCACCGGCATGGCTTGGCGAGATCCCCGGTGTGCCCCAGAGCTGGTTGCTTTGTGGACGAGACTATTAGACACGTCATGTGGGACTGTCCTTTTGCAGGGGTTGGTGTGGGCTAGGGCATCTGTGTTGATTGGGAGGTTGGAGGGGAGTGTTGGGGTCACATGGGCAAGATTGGAGAGAGGGATTGGGAGAGCTGGGGGGGGGCGTAGGGGGCGTCTCCTGCAATGGCTGCTCATGGGCCTTTTTAAGAAGGGGCTGTGGGAGGCCAGACAGGCTCTGGTTAAAAAGGCGGTGGATTGGGGGGTGGAGGGGGTTGTTAGGAGAGTAGAGGGGGACGTAAAGGGAAGGATGCGGTGGGATGTGAAGAGGTGGGGACATCATGCTGCTAGGGAGAGATGGAAGGGGGGTTTAGGTTTGATGGAAGGGATGTAGTGGTTGCTTAGGATATTGACATATGGTTTTTTGTGGAGACCGGAAAGTGCATAAGTGGAAAATGGGGACATGGTTTTTTGTCTTGGATAGTGGGCTATTGTTTTGGGTGGGATAAAGGGAGGTTTTGGTTAACAGTGGGTGGTTTAATTTGGGGTTCATTTTCATTTTCAACTGTAACAGGGACAGCATACAATAAGGAACATAAAATGAAAATGTAGAAATGCAAATGTTCAGGAAAGTTTTGTTTGGATTAGTAGGGAAAGGTAAATTAAGAATGTGTGCACATGTATGGGTGTTTTAAATAGTATGATAGGAAGTCGTTTTGTAGTTTGTATGGTATAGGGACAGATAGGATGTGATAACATGTATATGATTATTTTTGATATAAAATTAAGAAAGAAGGTAAAAACTCCCCTCCCAGCTGGTTGGAGGGGAGGAGAAGCCCGATTTCACAAAAAAAAAAAAAAAAAAAGAAAAAAAATCTGTTCTTATCAGTTTAATATCTGATACGTCCCCTACCCGGGGACCATATATTAAATTGATTTTTGGAACAGGGAGATGGAATAGGGGCTTGCTCCGTCCACTCCACGCATCGACCTGGTCTTGCAGTATCTCCAGGAACGGTGCACTAACTCCTCCTAACTTTGTCAAAGTAAATGTTTTGGTACGCTAATCTGCGATGGGTTAAAGGCAATGCAAAAAAAAATAAATCATTAGATGGGCAATGCTCTGTTTAATCTGCGTTATGTTTTCCCGCCCTTTTTGTTAAAAAAAAAAACGTCCGTGTGTGTGTGTGTGTGTGTGTGTGTGTGTGTGTGTGTGTGTGTGTGTGTGTGTGTGTGTGTGTGTGTGTAAATGGCTGCATTTACATAGCGCTTTACAATTTGTTCCTCACATTTTACCCATTCACTCAGACGTTCACACACCGATGGCGGAGGCAACCATGCAAGGTGCCAACCTACCTGCTCATCAGGAGCAATTAAGGGATAAGTGTCTTTAAACAAAGCACAATTGATGCAAACACAGACAACGTGTTGTAAATGCTAGTACAGTAACATCCACCCCCCTGCGTCCTGTATCAGCCGCGCCGGGCGTGCCCGCTGGCCATAATGGGGGTTATCGCTTCTCGGCCTTTTGGCTAAGATCAAGTGTAGTATCTGTTCTTATCAGTTTAATATCTGATACGTCCCCTACCCGGGGACCATATATTAAATTGATTTTTGGAACAGGGAGATGGAATAGGGGCTTGCTCCGTCCACTCCACGCATCGACCTGGTCTTGCAGTATCTCCAGGAACGGTGCACTCACTCCTCCTAACTTTGTCAAAGTAAATGTTTTGGTACGCTAATCTGCGATGGGTTAAAGGCAATGCAAAAAAAAATAAATCATTAGATGGGCAATGCTCTGTTTAATCTGCGTTATGTTTTCCCGCCCTTTTTGTTTAAAAAAAAAACGTCCGTGTGTGTGTGTGTGTGTGTGTGTGTGTGTGTGTGTGTGTGTGTGTGTGTGTGTGTGTGTGTGTGTGTGTGTGTGTGTGTGTGTAAATGGCTGCATTTACATAGCGCTTTACAATTTGTTCCTCACATTTTACCCATTCACTCAGACGTTCACACACCGATGGCGGAGGCAACCATGCAAGGTGCCAACCTACCTGCTCATCAGGAGCAATTAGGGGATAAGTGTCTTTAAACAAAGCACAATTGATGCAAACACAGACAACGTGTTGTAAATGCTAGTACAGTAACATCCACCCCCCTGCGTCCTGTATCAGCCGCGCCGGGCGTGCCCGCTGGCCATAATGGGGGTTATCGCTTCTCGGCCTTTTGGCTAAGATCAAGTGTAGTATCTGTTCTTATCAGTTTAATATCTGATACGTCCCCTACCCGGGGACCATATATTAAATTGATTTTTGGAACAGGGAGATGGAATAGGGGCTTGCTCCGTCCACTCCACGCATCGACCTGGTCTTGCAGTATCTCCAGGAACGGTGCACTAACTCCTCCTAACTTTGTCAAAGTAAATGTTTTGGTACGCTAATCTGCGATGGGTTAAAGGCAATGCAAAAAAAAAAAAATCATTAGATGGGCAATGCTCTGTTTAATCTGCGTTATGTTTTCCCGCCCTTTTTGTTTAAAAAAAAAACGTCTGTGTGTGTGTGTGTGTGTGTGTGTGTGTGTGTGTGTGTGTGTGTGTGTGTGTGTGTGTGTGTGTAAATGGCTGCATTTACATAGCGCTTTACAATTTGTTCCTCACATTTTACCCATTCACTCAGACGTTCACACACCGATGGCGGAGGCAACCATGCAAGGTGCCAACCTACCTGCTCATCAGGAGCAATTAGGGGATAAGTGTCTTTAAACAAAGCACAATTGATGCAAACACAGACAACGTGTTGTAAATGCTAGTACAGTAACATCCACCCCCCTGCGTCCTGTATCAGCCGCGCCAGGCGTGCCCGCTGGCCATAATGGGGGTTATCGCTTCTCGGCCTTTTGGCTAAGATCAAGTGGATGACCGGTGTATGCTGTTCCTGGTTTTGTTTGCTTGTTTATTGTTTTTCTCACATTTCCACAGTCGTGCGGTGTATGGGACTGGAAATTGAGTTTTTTTTTTTTATTGTTTGTGCTGGCTTCTCCCTACGATGGCCAGCACTCCACGGCAGTCGACCCCTAGGGCTGGGTTACGGTTTTCGGCGAGGTTCATATGGAAGGATGGAACGATGCCCATGTGGAACAGAGATGTGTTTGTGGATGGTGTCATCATGACTCAACTCAAGTTGAAGGCGGACGATATTTTTTGCATCCAGCACAATGCCCAGGAGAGGGGCTACGATGTTTCCTTCAGATCCAGTTTGGGGCTCCAGGGGGTTTTGGAGGACTGCAAGCGGATGGAGGCTGATGTCGGACCCCTCAGCCATTTCGAGGTGTTTTCTCTGGACAGGCTGAATTTTCGAGTTATCAATGTCACAATGTACAACCCGTACGTGATCGATAAGGAGGTGACTGATTTTTTGGCCCCCTACGCTGAGGTGATATCTGAGGTCCGGAGGATCAGAGACAGACGTGGGATCTGGACGGGGCGGAGGCAGGTGCAGGTGCTCCTAAAGGCTGTTCCCGGTGGCTGTGACGGGCTGGCTCATCCCCCAGCCTTCTTTTCCTTGGGGCCTGATAGGGGGTATTTGTTTTATAACAACCAGCCCCCTTTCTGCCGAAGGTGCCGGGTGGCAGGGCACTCTGATGGAAAGTGTGGGGAGGTGAGGTGCCACCATTGCAAGGAGGAGGGCCACATGGCTAAAGATTGTAAGGTTGGTAAGAAATGCCACAACTGCAGTTCCACCGACCACCTGGTGAGGGCCTGTCCCCAGGAGCGGCGGTATTCGTCAGTGGTGGTGATGGGGAAGGAGCTTGCACCGAAGACCGGAGAGGAGGAAGAAAGTGCACCAGTGGCACCAGCACCAGCACCAATAGAGGCGATTCCTGTGGAGAAGGACGCAGAGGCGGAGACGGTACTCCTGGTTGGCAACAAGACAGTTTCCCCTTTGTCTTCCGATGGAGAGGCGATGGACGAGGAGGAGGTGGTCGGTGGAGCCAGCGGAGCCAGTGGAGCCAGTGGAGCCAGAAAACGGAGGTTAAGGGTTAAAATGACTACACCTGGGTCAGAAGGTATGGGGGCAGGGGAAATTACCGGTGGGGGCCCACAAAAAAAGGTAAGGGGAGGGAAGGGAGGTAGGGTGGCCCTCTTAGTGCAACAGGTCGGTGGGGAGCAGGGGGTTGGTGGGGGATTGGGTTTGGCGGATGTTGAGGCTGAGGGGGAGGGGGTTTGTTTACCGGTTTCCCCTGTCCTGGACAGTATGGACAGTATGGACCCTTTTGAGACTCCAAGCCTTGGGGAAGGGTTACAGGTGGGAGCACCCAACACTTTGCCTGCTTCTTGGGATAAGGGGGAGGATGGGGAGGACAGTTAAAAGTGGGGGTAGGGGTATTATTGTGGGTTGGTTTTTTGTTTAATTTAATTGTATTATTGTCAATGGCTTTCACAGTGGGCACTTTTAATGCACGGGGGTTGAGGGGTTCTGTTAAGAGGAGGGGCTTTTTTGATTATGTTGCCTCACTCAGGCTTACCGTTTGTTTTGTTCAAGAGGTGCACTTACGGGATGGGAGGGATTGTGGTGTGTTTTCAAAGGAATGGGACAAGGGGGAATCGTTTTGGTCAGTGGGGGGGGTTCACTCATCTGGTGTGGGGATACTGTTTGGAAACCGGGAGGCAAGGGTGGTGGGTTCTTTTGTAATTGTGCAGGGGAGGGTTATGGGGGTTGATGTGAATATTGGGGTTTTGAAATTGAGGGTGGTGGTGGTGTACGGGCCACAGAGGGCGGGTGAAAGGAGTGCCATGATGGAGGCTTTAAGGCCTTTTTTTGCCACAAACAGGCAGATGGTGGTGGGGGGTGATTTTAATGTGGATCTGGGGAGGGTGGGTGATCCAAGTGCTGGGTGTGTGGGTTCTTTTTTTAAGGGGCAGGGGCTTGTGGATGGAGGGAAGGCACTTACCCCTCGAATAGATGGTCCCACATGGCGTAACTCCCGGGGGGTAGCCAGGCGTCTCGATTATGTGTTTTTTTCTCGGTCCTTGGTCCTATTGTCGGGCCGGGTGGTCCCTGTTTTTTTCTCTGACCATGATGGGCTCCTCTTTCGGGTCCGGTCTAGCGCTCCTGTTTTCGGCCCCGGGTACTGGAGGTTGAACTCCAGTGTCCTTGGCGAGGATGAGTTCTGCAGTAGCTTTGTCTCCTTTTTCCGGGGGCTCGAGGGACTTAGGGCTTTGTTTTCTGGTGTGGTGGAGTGGTGGGAGGGGGCTAAGGAGAGGATAAAGGGGTTTTGTATTATGTATTGTCAACGGAGGGCGAAGGAGGCGGGGAGGGAAGTGCTCCGTCTTCAACACCTCCTCGAGCTCGAGTACACTTTGGGTAACCTAGGTGGCGCTGTAGACCAGCGGGCTTGTGACTCCCTTAAGACAGAACTTAGGGATGTCTATGAGGATAAGGCCCGTGCTTACCTGACGCGGTCACGTCGTGAGTTCTTGGAGAAGAATGAGACGTGTTCCGCAGCCTTTTTCAGCAGCGTGAGGGCTGATAAGGGAAGGAAGGTGATATCGGGAGTTAGGGACAGTCAGGGTCAGGTGGTTACTGAGACAGGGGAGATGGTAAGGGTCGCAACCGATCACTTCCGCTCCTTCTTCTGTGAACGAGTGGTGGATGAGGAGCGAGCAGAGGCTTTTTTGCAGCTTGTGGCTCAGAGGGTACCGTCAGACCTGGCTGAGGCTTTGGAGGCCCCTCTCTCTCTCGAGGAATTGGAGGGTGCCCTTCGTAGAATGGGCAAGCGTAAGGTTCCGGGCATCGATGGCCTGCCGGCTGAGTTTTATCTCATGTTTTGGGATATTCTCGGCCCGGTGGTTCTCGAGGTCCTGACCGAGGTCCTCCGCACAGGGGCACTGGGAGGGTCAATGGCTAAGGGGGTGATCTCACTTCTGTTTAAGAAGGGGGACGCCTCTGACCTTAAGAACTGGCGGCCATTGACCATGCTGTGTGTTGATTACAAGCTTTTGGCTAAGGTTCTCACAGACCGTCTGTGCACAGCTCTCCCAGATGCGGTCCATGTGGATCAGACGTGTGGGGTGGCTGGGCGCTCGTTGAGATGGAATCTCCAGCTCATCAGAGACGTCATCGCTTGGGCAGAGGATCGGGACCTGCCACTTATGGTGGTGGGTCTTGATCAGGCCAAAGCCTTTGATAGGGTTCACTGGGGTTTTATGTTCAAAGTTTTAGAGAGAATAGGCTTAGGGCGGGTTTTTGTTGGGTGGCTGCGTACTCTGTACACAGCAGTGGGGAGCACGGTTTCTGTTAATGGGCACTTGGGGGAGTTTTTTGGGTTGCACGCAGGGGTAAGACAGGGGTGTCCGCTCTCTCCCCTGCTCTACGTCCTTTATATGGAGCCCCTGGCGGCGGCCATTAGGGCTGACCCGGGTGTGAAGGGTATCCTGGTACCAGGCAGCAGGGGCCTGAGGGTCAAGTTGTCGCAGTATGCGGATGATACCACACTGCTACTGGACAACGATGCGTGTCTGAGTCGGTCTTTGGAGATCTTCCAGGACTTTGGCCGGGTGTCTGGCGCGGAGCTCAACCGTGCTAAATCCTCGGTTAAGTTCTTTGGGCGGTGGAAGAGTAGGTCAGACGTACCAGGAGGGCTGTCGCTCTGTGAAGGGGCCCTGAGGATTCTTGGGGTCCTCTTTGAGGCAGCCCACAGTGCCACGGTCAACTGGACCAGGCGAATAGATGCAGTTCATAAAAAGTTTGCCCTCTGGAAGGCCAGGAGACTGACCTTTACGGGGAAGGTACTGGTTTTGAAGGTAGACGTGTTGCCGTCCCTCCTGTACCTGGCGTACATCTTTCCGATGCCGGCCAGCATGCGGAGGCCGCTCACTCGGCTTGTGTTTCGTTTCATGTGGGGGGGGAGTTATGAATACGTGGCGAGGGCACGCATGTTGGCTCCGGTGGGGGAAGGGGGGAGGGACGTGCCCCATTTCCCACTCAAGTTGGACTGCATTTTTGTTTCTTTTTTGCTCAAAGAATTGTCCTCTCCGGTAGTCCATCCATCTGGCTACTTCCTCCGGTTCTACTTTGCCTACCCGGCAAGGAGGGTCATGGCCTGGTCCAATTCGGCCCCCCGGGCGGAGCAGTTGCCGTGGCATTTTGGCCACGCGGCAAAGTGGCTGCGGGCTCATCCTGGGGTTTTGGAAGGGGATGTGGGGTTGGACCAGAAGAGGCTCTATGCCGAGGTGAGACAGGGAGTGACCGCGCCAGCTGTGGTGGGGATACCCGCTACAGTTTGGTTGTCGGTACAACTGCCTGGCCTGGACAATGGGCTCAAGGATTTAGGATGGCTGATGTTACACAGGAGTTTGCCGGTGCGTGAGATCATGCACCGGCATGGCTTGGCGAGATCCCCGGTGTGCCCCAGAGCTGGTTGCTTTGTGGACGAGACTATTAGACACGTCATGTGGGACTGTCCTTTTGCAGGGGTGGTGTGGGCTAGGGCATCTGTGTTGATTGGGAGGTTGGAGGGGAGTGTTGGGGTCACATGGGCAAGATTGGAGAGAGGGATTGGGAGAGCTGGGGGGGGGCGTAGGGGGCGTCTCCTGCAATGGCTGCTCATGGGCCTTTTTAAGAAGGGGCTGTGGGAGGCCAGACAGGCTCTGGTTAAAAAGGCGGTGGATTGGGGGGTGGAGGGGGTTGTTAGGAGAGTAGAGGGGGACGTAAAGGGAAGGATGCGGTGGGATGTGAAGAGGTGGGGACATCATGCTGCTAGGGAGAGATGGAAGGGGGGTTTAGGTTTGATGGAAGGGATGTAGTGGTTGCTTAGGATATTGACATATGGTTTTTTTTTGTGGAGACCGGAAAGTGCATAAGTGGAAAATGGGGACATGGTTTTTTGTCTTGGATAGTGGGCTATTGTTTTGGGTGGGATAAAGGGAGGTTTTGGTTAACAGTGGGTGGTTTAATTTGGGGTTCATTTTCATTTTCAACTGTAACAGGGACAGCATACAATAAGGAACATAAAATGAAAATGTAGAAATGCAAATGTTCAGGAAAGTTTTTGTTTGGATTAGTAGGGAAAGGTAAATTAAGAATGTGTGCACATGTATGGGTGTTTTAAATAGTATGATAGGAAGTCGTTTTGTAGTTTGTATGGTATAGGGACAGATAGGATGTGATAACATGTATATGATTATTTTTGATATAAAATTAAGAAAGAAGGTAAAAACTCCCCTCCCAGCTGGTTGGAGGGGAGGAGAAGCCCGATTTCACAAAAAAAAAAAAAAAAAAAAAAAAAAATCTGTTCTTATCAGTTTAATATCTGATACGTCCCCTACCCGGGGACCATATATTAAATTGATTTTTGGAACAGGGAGATGGAATAGGGGCTTGCTCCGTCCACTCCACGCATCGACCTGGTCTTGCAGTATCTCCAGGAACGGTGCACTAACTCCTCCTAACTTTGTCAAAGTAAATGTTTTGGTACGCTAATCTGCGATGGGTTAAAGGCAATGCAAAAAAAAAGAAATCATTAGATGGGCAATGCTCTGATTAATCTGCGTTATGTTTTCCCGCCCTTTTTGTTAAAAAAAAAAACGTCTGTGTGTGTGTGTGTGTGTGTGTGTGTGTAAATGGCTGCATTTACATAGCGCTTTACAATTTGTTCCTCACATTTTACCCATTCACTCAGACGTTCACACATCGATGGCGGAGGCAACCATGCAAGGTGCCAACCTACCTGCTCATCAGGAGCAATTAGGGGATAAGTGTCTTTAAACAAAGCACAATTGATGCAAACACAGACAACGTGTTGTAAATGCTAGTACAGTAACATCCACCCCCCTGCGTCCTGTATCAGCCGCGCCGGGCGTGCCCGCTGGCCATATTGGGGGTTATCGCTTCTCGGCCTTTTGGCTAAGATCAAGTGTAGTATCTGTTCTTATCAGTTTAATATCTGATACGTCCCCTACCCGGGGACCATATATTAAATTGATTTTTGGAACAGGGAGATGGAATAGGGGCTTGCTCCGTCCACTCCACGCATCGACCTGGTCTTGCAGTATCTCCAGGAACGGTGCACTCACTCCTCCTAACTTTGTCAAAGTAAATGTTTTGGTACGCTAATCTGCGATGGGTTAAAGGCAATGCAAAAAAAAGAAATCATTAGATGGGCAACGCTCTGTTTAATCTGCGTTATGTTTTCCCGCCCTTTTTGTTAAAAAAAAAAACGTCCGTGTGTGTGTGTGTGTGTGTGTGTGTGTGTGTGTGTGTGTGTGTGTGTGTGTGTGTGTAAATGGCTGCATTTACATAGCGCTTTACAATTTGTTCCTCACATTTTACCCATTCACTCAGACGTTCACACACCGATGGCGGAGGCAACCATGCAAGGTGCCAACCTACCTGCTCATCAGGAGCAATTAGGGGATAAGTGTCTTTAAACAAAGCACAATTGATGCAAACACAGACAACGTGTTGTAAATGCTAGTACAGTAACATCCACCCCCCTGCGTACTGTATCAGCCGCGCCGGGCGTGCCCGCTGGCCATAATGGGGGTTATCGCTTCTCGGTAGGGATGCTCGATATTGGCTTTTTTACCGATACCGATATTCCGATGTTGTCCAACTCTTAATTTCCGATACCGATATCAACCGATATCAACCGATACCGATATATGCAGGGTTTCCCCATCCAAAAAACTGAATAATTTCAGGTAACTGATAATTTCACTGGATATATATATATAACAAATATTGTTATTGTTTTTATTATTTTTTAACCGATACCGATATTTTCCGATATCACATTTTACTGCCGATATCGGCCGATAATATCGGTCGGCCGATAATATCGGACATCCCTACTTCTCGGCCTTTTGGCTAAGATCAAGTGTAGTATCTGTTCTTATCAGTTTAATATCTGATACGTCCCCTACCCGGGGACCATATATTAAATTGATTTTTGGAACAGGGAGATGGAATATGGGCTTGCTCCGTCCACTCCACGCATCGACCTGGTCTTGCAGTATCTCCAGGAACGGTGCACTCACTCCTCCTAACTTTGTCAAAGTAAATGTTTTGGTACGCTAATCTGCGATGGGTTAAAGGCAATGCAAAAAAAAAGAAATCATTAGATGGGCAATGCTCAGTTTAATCTGCGTTATGTTTTCCCGCCCTTTTTGTTAAAAAAAAAAACTTCCGTGTGTGTGTGTGTGTGTGTGTGTGTGTGTGTAAATGGCTGCATTTACATAGCGCTTTACAATTTGTTCCTCACATTTTACCCATTCACTCAGACGTTCACACACCGATGGCGGAGGCAACCATGCAAGGTGCCAACCTACCTGCTCATCAGGAGCAATTAGGGGATAAGTGTCTTTAAACAAAGCACAATTGATGCAAACACAGACAACGTGTTGTAAATGCTAGTACAGTAACATCCACCCCCCTGCGTACTGTATCAGCCGCGCCGGGCGTGCCCGCTGGCCATAATGGGGGTTATCGCTTCTCGGCCTTTTGGCTAAGATCAAGTGTAGTATCTGTTCTTATCAGTTTAATATCTGATACGTCCCCTACCCGGGGACCATATATTAAATTGATTTTTGGAACAGGGAGATGGAATAGGGGCTTGCTCCGTCCACTCCACGCATCGACCTGGTCTTGCAGTATCTCCAGGAACGGTTCACTGGTGGTGGGCCTGATCTCTGCCAACGACGAGAGGGCCTACCTGGAAGAGGTCAAGGTCCTGGCGGGATGGTGCCAGGAAAACAGCCTCTCCCTGAACGTCAGCAAAACAAAGGAGATGATTGTGGACTTCAGGAGGTCGGGGGTCAAGGACTACAGCCCCCTCAGCATCGACGGGGCACCGGTTGAGAGAGTCAACAGCTTTAAGTACCTCGGAGCCTACATATCCGAGGACTTGACATGGACCACACACATTAACAGTGTTGTGAAGAAGGCACGACAACGCCTCTACTTCCTCAGGCGCCTAAGGAAGTTCCAAGT
The DNA here is from genome assembly GCF_963971535.1 of Notolepis coatsorum. Taxonomy (NCBI): domain Eukaryota; kingdom Metazoa; phylum Chordata; class Actinopteri; order Aulopiformes; family Paralepididae; genus Notolepis; species Notolepis coatsorum. The sequence goes on from NW_028174865.1 coordinate 1,599,695, forward strand.
CAGCCAGAAGATCCTTAAGAACTTCTACTCATGTACAATAGAGAGCATCTTGACCGGCAACATCACCTCCTGGTTTGGGAATAGCACTGCACAAGACCAAAGCAGACTACAAAGAGTGACACGTTCAGCCGAACGCACAATTGGAGGGGGGCTCCCCACCCTCCAGAACATTTACTACAAGCGTTGCAAGGGCAAGGCTAAGAGAATCATTAAAGACTCCAGTCACCCGAACAACTGCCTCTTTGAACTGCTGCCGTCAGGCAAGCGATACAGGAGTCTCAAGGCGAGCACAGAAAGACTCAGAAGAAGCTTCTATCCCCAGGCCATCAGGCTGCTAAACGAACAATGAATGAACACTACACAACAACAACCACCAAACGCACATAGCACACACATCCACACGCACACACTCACTTTAAACAAACACACTGTAGCACCCACTCCACACACTTATAGCACACACCCACTTTAAACAAACACACTGTAGCACCCACTCCCCACACTTTATATTTATGGATGAAGGATTGCACTACAACTCGTACACCTTACTGTAAATTGTACCTAAAATTGTACCTCATCCCATTTCTGCTTTGCACTAGATAGTACTGTACATTAGTACACTGCATAGTATTGTGTATTGTATATTATATGGTAACTCAGAACATTGTACATATGTCTATACCGAACACTGTGACCTCATTTTCTTCTTCTAAATTCATGCTATATTATGTTATTATGTTATTTGATACTATCTTGTCTAGCACAGTCTCTGGAGCGTAACAGTAAGAAGCATTTTGTATGAAAGTATTCTGTACTTCTGTATGACAACTATTAAAGAACTTGAACTTGAACTTGAACTCACTCCTCCTAACTTTGTCAAAGTAAATGTTTTGGTACGCTAATCTGCGATGGGTTAAAGGCAATGCAAAAAAAAAGAAATCATTAGATGGGCAATGCTCAGTTTAATCTGCGTTATGTTTTCCCGCCCTTTTTGTTAAAAAAAAAAACGTCCGTGTGTGTGTGTGTGTGTGTGTGTGTGTGTGTGTGTGTGTGTAAATGGCTGCATTTACATAGCGCTTTACAATTTGTTCCTCACATTTTACCCATTCACTCAGACGTTCACACACCGATGGCGGAGGCAACCATGCAAGGTGCCAACCTACCTGCTCATCAGGAGCAATTAGGGGATAAGTGTCTTTAAACAAAGCACAATTGATGCAAACACAGACAACGTGTTGTAAATGCTAGTACAGTAACATCCACCCCCCTGCGTACTGTATCAGCCGCGCCGGGCGTGCCCGCTGGCCATAATGGGGGTTATCGCTTCTCGGCCTTTTGGCTAAGATCAAGTGTAGTATCTGTTCTTATCAGTTTAATATCTGATACGTCCCCTACCCGGGGACCATATATTAAATTGATTTTTGGAACAGGGAGATGGAATAGGGGCTTGCTCCGTCCACTCCACGCATCGACCTGGTCTTGCAGTATCTCCAGGAACGGTGCACTCACTCCTCCTAACTTTGTCAAAGTAAATGTTTTGGTACGCTAATCTGCGATGGGTTAAAGGCAATGCAAAAAAAAAGAAATCATTAGATGGGCAATGCTCAGTTTAATCTGCGTTATGTTTTCCCGCCCTTTTTGTTAAAAAAAAAAACGTCCGTGTGTGTGTGTGTGTGTGTGTGTGTGTGTGTGTGTGTGTGTGTGTGTGTAAATGGCTGCATTTACATAGCGCTTTACAATTTGTTCCTCACATTTTACCCATTCACTCAGACGTTCACACACCGATGGCGGAGGCAACCATGCAAGGTGCCAACCTACCTGCTCATCAGGAGCAATTAGGGGATAAGTGTCTTTAAACAAAGCACAATTGATGCAAACACAGACAACGTGTTGTAAATGCTAGTACAGTAACATCCACCCCCCTGCGTCCTGTATCAGCCGCGCCGGGCGTGCCCGCTGGCCATAATGGGGGTTATCGCTTCTCGGCCTTTTGGCTAAGATCAAGTGGATGACCGGTGTATGCTGTTCCTGGTTTTGTTTGCTTGTTTATTATTTTTCTCACATTTCCACAGTCGTGCGGTGTATGGGACTGGAAATTGAGTTTTTTTTATTGTTTGTGCTGGCTTCTCCCTACGATGGCCAGCACTCCACGGCAGTCGACCCCTAGGGCTGGGTTACGGTTTTCGGCGAGGTTCATATGGAAGGATGGAACGATGCCCATGTGGAACAGAGATGTGTTTGTGGATGGTGTCATCATGACTCAACTCAAGTTGAAGGCGGACGATATTTTTTGCATCCAGCACAATGCCCAGGAGAGGGGCTACGATGTTTCCTTCAGATCCAGTTTGGGGCTCCAGGGGGTTTTGGAGGACTGCAAGCGGATGGAGGCTGATGTCGGACCCCTCAGCCATTTCGAGGTGTTTTCTCTGGACAGGCTGAATTTTCGAGTTATCAATGTCACAATGTACAACCCGTACGTGATCGATAAGGAGGTGACTGATTTTTTGGCCCCCTACGCTGAGGTGATATCTGAGGTCCGGAGGATCAGAGACAGACGTGGGATCTGGACGGGGCGGAGGCAGGTGCAGGTGCTCCTAAAGGCTGTTCCCGGTGGCTGTGACGGGCTGGCTCATCCCCCAGCCTTCTTTTCCTTGGGGCCTGATAGGGGGTATTTGTTTTATAACAACCAGCCCCCTTTCTGCCGAAGGTGCCGGGTGGCAGGGCACTCTGATGGAAAGTGTGGGGAGGTGAGGTGCCACCATTGCAAGGAGGAGGGCCACATGGCTAAAGATTGTAAGGTTGGTAAGAAATGCCACAACTGCAGTTCCACCGACCACCTGGTGAGGGCCTGTCCCCAGGAGCGGCGGTATTCGTCAGTGGTGGTGATGGGGAAGGAGCTTGCACCGAAGACCGGAGAGGAGGAAGAAAGTGCACCAGTGGCACCAGCACCAGCACCAATAGAGGCGATTCCTGTGGAGAAGGACGCAGAGGCGGAGACGGTACTCCTGGTTGGCAACAAGACAGTTTCCCCTTTGTCTTCCGATGGAGAGGCGATGGACGAGGAGGAGGTGGTCGGTGGAGCCAGCGGAGCCAGTGGAGCCAGTGGAGCCAGAAAACGGAGGTTAAGGGTTAAAAGGACTACACCTGGGTCAGAAGGTATGGGGGCAGGGGAAATTACCGGTGGGGGCCCACAAAAAAAGGTAAGGGGAGGGAAGGGAGGTAGGGTGGCCCTCTTAGTGCAACAGGTCGGTGGGGAGCAGGGGGTTGGTGGGGGAGTGGGTTTGGCGGATGTTGAGGCTGAGGGGGAGGGGGTTTGTTTACCGGTTTCCCCTGTCCTGGACAGTATGGACAGTATGGACCCTTTTGAGACTCCAAGCCTTGGGGAAGGGTTACAGGTGGGAGCACCCAACACTTTGCCTGCTTCTTGGGATAAGGGGGAGGATGGGGAGGACAGTTAAAAGTGGGGGTAGGGGTATTATTGTGGGTTGGTTTTTTGTTTAATTTAATTTTATTATTGTCAATGGCTTTCACAGTGGGCACTTTTAATGCACGGGGGTTGAGGGGTTCTGTTAAGAGGAGGGGCTTTTTTGATTATGTTGCCTCACTCAGGCTTACCGTTTGTTTTGTTCAAGAGGTGCACTTACGGGATGGGAGGGATTGTGGTGTGTTTTCAAAGGAATGGGACAAGGGGGAATCGTTTTGGTCAGTGGGGGGGGTTCACTCATCTGGTGTGGGGATACTGTTTGGAAACCGGGAGGCAAGGGTGGTGGGTTCTTTTGTAATTGTGCAGGGGAGGGTTATGGGGGTTGATGTGAATATTGGGGTTTTGAAATTGAGGGTGGTGGTGGTGTACGGGCCACAGAGGGCGGGTGAAAGGAGTGCCATGATGGAGGCTTTAAGGCCTTTTTTTGCCACAAACAGGCAGATGGTGGTGGGGGGTGATTTTAATGTGGATCTGGGGAGGGTGGGTGATCCAAGTGCTGGGTGTGTGGGTTCTTTTTTTAAGGGGCAGGGGCTTGTGGATGGAGGGAAGGCACTTACCCCTCGAATAGATGGTCCCACATGGCGTAACTCCCGGGGGGTAGCCAGGCGTCTCGATTATGTGTTTTTTTCTCGGTCCTTGGTCCTATTGTCGGGCCGGGTGGTCCCTGTTTTTTTCTCTGACCATGATGGGCTCCTCTTTCGGGTCCGGTCTAGCGCTCCTGTTTTCGGCCCCGGGTACTGGAGGTTGAACTCCAGTGTCCTTGGCGAGGATGAGTTCTGCAGTAGCTTTGTCTCCTTTTTCCGGGGGCTCGAGGGACTTAGGGCTTTGTTTTCTGGTGTGGTGGAGTGGTGGGAGGGGGCTAAGGAGAGGATAAAGGGGTTTTGTATTATGTATTGTCAACGGAGGGCGAAGGAGGCGGGGAGGGAAGTGCTCCGTCTTCAACACCTCCTCGAGCTCGAGTACACTTTGGGTAACCTAGGTGGCGCTGTAGACCAGCGGGCTTGTGACTCCCTTAAGACAGAACTTAGGGATGTCTATGAGGATAAGGCCCGTGCTTACCTGACGCGGTCACGTCGTGAGTTCTTGGAGAAGAATGAGACGTGTTCCGCAGCCTTTTTCAGCAGCGTGAGGGCTGATAAGGGAAGGAAGGTGATATCGGGAGTTAGGGACAGTCAGGGTCAGGTGGTTACTGAGACAGGGGAGATGGTAAGGGTCGCAACCGATCACTTCCGCTCCTTCTTCTGTGAACGAGTGGTGGATGAGGAGCGAGCAGAGGCTTTTTTGCAGCTTGTGGCTCAGAGGGTACCGTCAGACCTGGCTGAGGCTTTGGAGGCCCCTCTCTCTCTCGAGGAATTGGAGGGTGCCCTTCGTAGAATGGGCAAGCGTAAGGTTCCGGGCATCGATGGCCTGCCGGCTGAGTTTTATCTCATGTTTTGGGATATTCTCGGCCCGGTGGTTCTCGAGGTCCTGACCGAGGTCCTCCGCACAGGGGCACTGGGAGGGTCAATGGCTAAGGGGGTGATCTCACTTCTGTTTAAGAAGGGGGACGCCTCTGACCTTAAGAACTGGCGGCCATTGACCATGCTGTGTGTTGATTACAAGCTTTTGGCTAAGGTTCTCACAGACCGTCTGTGCACAGCTCTCCCAGATGCGGTCCATGTGGATCAGACGTGTGGGGTGGCTGGGCGCTCGTTGAGATGGAATCTCCAGCTCATCAGAGACGTCATCGCTTGGGCAGAGGATCGGGACCTGCCACTTATGGTGGTGGGTCTTGATCAGGCCAAAGCCTTTGATAGGGTTCACTGGGGTTTTATGTTCAAAGTTTTAGAGAGAATAGGCTTAGGGCGGGTTTTTGTTGGGTGGCTGCGTACTCTGTACACAGCAGTGGGGAGCACGGTTTCTGTTAATGGGCACTTGGGGGAGTTTTTTGGGTTGCACGCAGGGGTAAGACAGGGGTGTCCGCTCTCTCCCCTGCTCTACGTCCTTTATATGGAGCCCCTGGCGGCGGCCATTAGGGCTGACCCGGGTGTGAAGGGTATCCTGGTACCAGGCAGCAGGGGCCTGAGGGTCATGTTGTCGCAGTATGCGGATGATACCACACTGCTACTGGACAACGATGCGTGTCTGAGTCGGTCTTTGGAGATCTTCCAGGACTTTGGCCGGGTGTCTGGCGCGGAGCTCAACCGTGCTAAATCCTCGGTTAAGTTCTTTGGGCGGTGGAAGAGTAGGTCAGACGTACCAGGAGGGCTGTCGCTCTGTGAAGGGGCCCTGAGGATTCTTGGGGTCCTCTTTGAGGCAGCCCACAGTGCCACGGTCAACTGGACCAGGCGAATAGATGCAGTTCATAAAAAGTTTGCCCTCTGGAAGGCCAGGAGACTGACCTTTACGGGGAAGGTACTGGTTTTGAAGGTAGACGTGTTGCCGTCCCTCCTGTACCTGGCGTACATCTTTCCGATGCCGGCCAGCATGCGGAGGCCGCTCACTCGGCTTGTGTTTCGTTTCATGTGGGGGGGGAGTTATGAATACGTGGCGAGGGCACGCATGTTGGCTCCGGTGGGGGAAGGGGGGAGGGACGTGCCCCATTTCCCACTCAAGTTGGACTGCATTTTTGTTTCTTTTTTGCTCAAAGAATTGTCCTCTCCGGTAGTCCATCCATCTGGCTACTTCCTCCGGTTCTACTTTGCCTACCCGGCAAGGAGGGTCATGGCCTGGTCCAATTCGGCCCCCCGGGCGGAGCAGTTGGCGTGGCATTTTGGCCACGCGGCAAAGTGGCTGCGGGCTCATCCTGGGGTTTTGGAAGGGGATGTGGGGTTGGACCAGAAGAGGCTCTATGCCGAGGTGAGACAGGGAGTGACCGCGCCAGCTGTGGTGGGGATACCCGCTACAGTTTGGTTGTCGGTACAACTGCCTGGCCTGGACAATGGGCTCAAGGATTTAGGATGGCTGATGTTACACAGGAGTTTGCCGGTGCGTGAGATCATGCACCGGCATGGCTTGGCGAGATCCCCGGTGTGCCCCAGAGCTGGTTGCTTTGTGGACGAGACTATTAGACACGTCATGTGGGACTGTCCTTTTGCAGGGGTGGTGTGGGCTAGGGCATCTGTGTTGATTGGGAGGTTGGAGGGGAGTGTTGGGGTCACATGGGCAAGATTGGAGAGAGGGATTGGGAGAGCTGGGGGGGGGCGTAGGGGGCGTCTCCTGCAATGGCTGCTCATGGGCCTTTTTAAGAAGGGGCTGTGGGAGGCCAGACAGGCTCTGGTTAAAAAGGCGGTGGATTGGGGGGTGGAGGGGGTTGTTAGGAGAGTAGAGGGGGACGTAAAGGGAAGGATGCGGTGGGATGTGAAGAGGTGGGGACATCATGCTGCTAGGGAGAGATGGAAGGGGGGTTTAGGTTTGATGGAAGGGATGTAGTGGTTGCTTAGGATATTGACATATGGTTTTTTTTGTGGAGACCGGAAAGTGCATAAGTGGAAAATGGGGACATGGTTTTTTGTCTTGGATAGTGGGCTATTGTTTTGGGTGGGATAAAGGGAGGTTTTGGTTAACAGTGGGTGGTTTAATTTGGGGTTCATTTTCATTTTCAACTGTAACAGGGACAGCATACAATAAGGAACATAAAATGAAAATGTAGAAATGCAAATGTTCAGGAAAGTTTTGTTTGGATTAGTAGGGAAAGGTAAATTAAGAATGTGTGCACATGTATGGGTGTTTTAAATAGTATGATAGGAAGTCGTTTTGTAGTTTGTATGGTATAGGGACAGATAGGATGTGATAACATGTATATGATTATTTTTGATATAAAATTAAGAAAGAAGGTAAAAACTCCCCTCCCAGCTGGTTGGAGGGGAGGAGAAGCCCGATTTCACAAAAAAAAAAAAAAAAAAAAAAAATCTGTTCTTATCAGTTTAATATCTGATACGTCCCCTACCCGGGGACCATATATTAAATTGATTTTTGGAACAGGGAGATGGAATAGGGGCTTGCTCCGTCCACTCCACGCATCGACCTGGTCTTGCAGTATCTCCAGGAACGGTGCACTCACTCCTCCTAACTTTGTCAAAGTAAATGTTTTGGTACGCTAATCTGCGATGGGTTAAAGGCAATGCAAAAAAAAAGAAATCATTAGATGGGCAACGCTCTGTTTAATCTGCGTTATGTTTTCCCGCCCTTTTTGTTAAAAAAAAAAAAAAAAAAAAAAAAAAACGTCCTCATGTGTATGTGTGTGTGTGTGTGTGTGTGTGTGTGTGTGTGTGTGTGTGTGTGTGTGTGTGTGTAAATGGCTGCATTTACATAGCGCTTTACAATTTGTTCCTCACATTTTACCCATTCACTCAGACGTTCACACACCGATGGCGGAGGCAACCATGCAAGGTGCCAACCTACCTGCTCATCAGGAGCAATTAGGGGATAAGTGTCTTTAAACAAAGCACAATTGATGCAAACACAGACAACGTGTTGTAAATGCTAGTACAGTAACATCCACCCCCCTGCGTCCTGTATCAGCCGCGCCGGGCGTGCCCGCTGGCCATAATGGGGGTTATCGCTTCTCGGCCTTTTGGCTAAGATCAAGTGTAGTATCTGTTCTTATCAGTTTAATATCTGATACGTCCCCTACCCGGGGACCATATATTAAATTGATTTTTGGAACAGGGAGATGGAATAGGGGCTTGCTCCGTCCACTCCACGCATCGACCTGGTCTTGCAGTATCTCCAGGAACGGTGCACTCACTCCTCCTAACTTTGTCAAAGTAAATGTTTTGGTACGCTAATCTGCGATGGGTTAAAGGCAATGCAAAAAAAAGAAATCATTAGATGGGCAACGCTCTGTTTAATCTGCGTTATGTTTCCCCGCCCTTTTTGTTAAAAAAAAAAAGAAAAGAAAAACCCTCCGTGTGTGTGTGTGTGTGTGTGTGTGTGTGTGTGTGTGTGTGTGTGTGTGTGTGTGTGTGTGTGTAAATGGCTGCATTTACATAGCGCTTTACAATTTGTTCCTCACATTTTACCCATTCACTCAGACGTTCACACACCGATGGCGGAGGCAACCATGCAAGGTGCCAACCTACCTGCTCATCAGGAGCAATTAGGGGATAAGTGTCTTTAAACAAAGCACAATTGATGCAAACACAGACAACGTGTTGTAAATGCTAGTACAGTAACATCCACCCCCCTGCGTCCTGTATCAGCCGCGCCGGGCGTGCCCGCTGGCCATAATGGGGGTTATCGCTTCTCGGCCTTTTGGCTAAGATCAAGTGGATGACCGGTGTATGCTGTTCCTGGTTTTGTTTGCTTGTTTATTATTTTTCTCACATTTCCACAGTCGTGCGGTGTATGGGACTGGAAATTGAGTTTTTTTTATTGTTTGTGCTGGCTTCTCCCTACGATGGCCAGCACTCCACGGCAGTCGACCCCTAGGGCTGGGTTACGGTTTTCGGCGAGGTTCATATGGAAGGATGGAACGATGCCCATGTGGAACAGAGATGTGTTTGTGGATGGTGTCATCATGACTCAACTCAAGTTGAAGGCGGACGATATTTTTTGCATCCAGCACAATGCCCAGGAGAGGGGCTACGATGTTTCCTTCAGATCCAGTTTGGGGCTCCAGGGGGTTTTGGAGGACTGCAAGCGGATGGAGGCTGATGTCGGACCCCTCAGCCATTTCGAGGTGTTTTCTCTGGACAGGCTGAATTTTCGAGTTATCAATGTCACAATGTACAACCCGTACGTGATCGATAAGGAGGTGACTGACTTTTTGGCCCCCTACGCTGAGGTGATATCTGAGGTCCGGAGGATCAGAGACAGACGTGGGATCTGGACGGGGCGGAGGCAGGTGCAGGTGCTCCTAAAGGCTGTTCCCGGTGGCTGTGACGGGCTGGCTCATCCCCCAGCCTTCTTTTCCTTGGGGCCTGATAGGGGGTATTTGTTTTATAACAACCAGCCCCCTTTCTGCCGAAGGTGCCGGGTGGCAGGGCACTCTGATGGAAAGTGTGGGGAGGTGAGGTGCCACCATTGCAAGGAGGAGGGCCACATGGCTAAAGATTGTAAGGTTGGTAAGAAATGCCACAACTGCAGTTCCACCGACCACCTGGTGAGGGCTTGTCCCCAGGAGCGGCGGTATTCGTCAGTGGTGGTGATGGGGAAGGAGCTTGCACCGAAGACCGGAGAGGAGGAAGAAAGTGCACCAGTGGCACCAGCACCAGCACCAATAGAGGCGATTCCTGTGGAGAAGGACGCAGAGGCGGAGACGGTACTCCTGGTTGGCAACAAGACAGTTTCCCCTTTGTCTTCCGATGGAGAGGCGATGGACGAGGAGGAGGTGGTCGGTGGAGCCAGCGGAGCCAGTGGAGCCAGTGGAGCCAGAAAACGGAGGTTAAGGGTTAAAAGGACTACACCTGGGTCAGAAGGTATGGGGGCAGGGGAAATTACCGGTGGGGGCCCACAAAAAAAGGTAAGGGGAGGGAAGGGAGGTAGGGTGGCCCTCTTAGTGCAACAGGTCGGTGGGGAGCAGGGGGTTGGTGGGGGAGTGGGTTTGGCGGATGTTGAGGCTGAGGGGGAGGGGGTTTGTTTACCGGTTTCCCCTGTCCTGGACAGTATGGACAGTATGGACCCTTTTGAGACTCCAAGCCTTGGGGAAGGGTTACAGGTGGGAGCACCCAACACTTTGCCTGCTTCTTGGGATAAGGGGGAGGATGGGGAGGACAGTTAAAAGTGGGGGTAGGGGTATTATTGTGGGTTGGGTTTTTGTTTAATTTTATTTTATTATTGTCAATGGCTTTCACAGTGGGCACTTTTAATGCACGGGGGTTGAGGGGTTCTGTTAAGAGGAGGGGCTTTTTTGATTATGTTGCCTCACTCAGGCTTACCGTTTGTTTTGTTCAAGAGGTGCACTTACGGGATGGGAGGGATTGTGGTGTGTTTTCAAAGGAATGGGACAAGGGGGAATCGTTTTGGTCAGTGGGGGGGGTTCACTCATCTGGTGTGGGGATACTGTTTGGAAACCGGGAGGCAAGGGTGGTGGGTTCTTTTGTAATTGTGCAGGGGAGGGTTATGGGGGTTGATGTGAATATTGGGGTTTTGAAATTGAGGGTGGTGGTGGTGTACGGGCCACAGAGGGCGGGTGAAAGGAGTGCCATGATGGAGGCTTTAAGGCCTTTTTTTGCCACAAACAGGCAGATGGTGGTGGGGGGTGATTTTAATGTGGATCTGGGGAGGGTGGGTGATCCAAGTGCTGGGTGTGTGGGTTCTTTTTTTAAGGGGCAGGGGCTTGTGGATGGAGGGAAGGCACTTACCCCTCGAATAGATGGTCCCACATGGCGTAACTCCCGGGGGGTAGCCAGGCGTCTCGATTATGTGTTTTTTTCTCGGTCCTTGGTCCTATTGTCGGGCCGGGTGGTCCCTGTTTTTTTCTCTGACCATGATGGGCTCCTCTTTCGGGTCCGGTCTAGTGCTCCTGTTTTCGGCCCCGGGTACTGGAGGTTGAACTCCAGTGTCCTTGGCGAGGATGAGTTCTGCAGTAGCTTTGTCTCCTTTTTCCGGGGGCTCGAGGGACTTAGGGCTTTGTTTTCTGGTGTGGTGGAGTGGTGGGAGGGGGCTAAGGAGAGGATAAAGGGGTTTTGTATTATGTATTGTCAACGGAGGGCGAAGGAGGCGGGGAGGGAAGTGCTCCGTCTTCAACACCTCCTCGAGCTCGAGTACACTTTGGGTAACCTAGGTGGCGCTGTAGACCAGCGGGCTTGTGACTCCCTTAAGACAGAACTTAGGGATGTCTATGAGGATAAGGCCCGTGCTTACCTGACGCGGTCACGTCGTGAGTTCTTGGAGAAGAATGAGACGTGTTCCGCAGCCTTTTTCAGCAGCGTGAGGGCTGATAAGGGAAGGAAGGTGATATCGGGAGTTAGGGACAGTCAGGGTCAGGTGGTTACTGAGACAGGGGAGATGGTAAGGGTCGCAACCGATCACTTCCGCTCCTTCTTCTGTGAACGAGTGGTGGATGAGGAGCGAGCAGAGGCTTTTTTGCAGCTTGTGGCTCAGAGGGTACCGTCAGACCTGGCTGAGGCTTTGGAGGCCCCTCTCTCTCTCTCGAGGAATTGGAGGGTGCCCTTCGTAGAATGGGCAAGCGTAAGGTTCCGGGCATCGATGGCCTGCCGGCTGAGTTTTATCTCATGTTTTGGGATATTCTCGGCCCGGTGGTTCTCGAGGTCCTGACCGAGGTCCTCCGCACAGGGGCACTGGGAGGGTCAATGGCTAAGGGGGTGATCTCACTTCTGTTTAAGAAGGGGGACGCCTCTGACCTTAAGAACTGGCGGCCATTGACCATGCTGTGTGTTGATTACAAGCTTTTGGCTAAGGTTCTCACAGACCGTCTGTGCACAGCTCTCCCAGATGCGGTCCATGTGGATCAGACGTGTGGGGTGGCTGGGCGCTCGTTGAGATGGAATCTCCAGCTCATCAGAGACGTCATCGCTTGGGCAGAGGATCGGGACCTGCCACTTATGGTGGTGGGTCTTGATCAGGCCAAAGCCTTTGATAGGGTTCACTGGGGTTTTATGTTCAAAGTTTTAGAGAGAATAGGCTTAGGGCGGGTTTTTGTTGGGTGGCTGCGTACTCTGTACACAGCAGTGGGGAGCACGGTTTCTGTTAATGGGCACTTGGGGGAGTTTTTTGGGTTGCACGCAGGGGTAAGACAGGGGTGTCCGCTCTCTCCCCTGCTCTACGTCCTTTATATGGAGCCCCTGGCGGCGGCCATTAGGGCTGACCCGGGTGTGAAGGGTATCCTGGTACCAGGCAGCAGGGGCCTGAGGGTCAAGTTGTCGCAGTATGCGGATGATACCACACTGCTACTGGACAACGATGCGTGTCTGAGTCGGTCTTTGGAGATCTTCCAGGACTTTGGCCGGGTGTCTGGCGCGGAGCTCAACCGTGCTAAATCCTCGGTTAAGTTCTTTGGGCGGTGGAAGAGTAGGTCAGACGTACCAGGAGGGCTGTCGCTCTGTGAAGGGGCCCTGAGGATTCTTGGGGTCCTCTTTGAGGCAGCCCACAGTGCCACGGTCAACTGGACCAGGCGAATAGATGCAGTTCATAAAAAGTTTGCCCTCTGGAAGGCCAGGAGACTGACCTTTACGGGGAAGGTACTGGTTTTGAAGGTAGACGTGTTGCCGTCCCTCCTGTACCTGGCGTACATCTTTCCGATGCCGGCCAGCATGCGGAGGCCGCTCACTCGGCTTGTGTTTCGTTTCATGTGGGGGGGGAGTTATGAATACGTGGCGAGGGCACGCATGTTGGCTCCGGTGGGGGAAGGGGGGAGGGACGTGCCCCATTTCCCACTCAAGTTGGACTGCATTTTTGTTTCTTTTTTGCTCAAAGAATTGTCCTCTCCGGTAGTCCATCCATCTGGCTACTTCCTCCGGTTCTACTTTGCCTACCCGGCAAGGAGGGTCATGGCCTGGTCCAATTCGGCCCCCCGGGCGGAGCAGTTGCCGTGGCATTTTGGCCACGCGGCAAAGTGGCTGCGGGCTCATCCTGGGGTTTTGGAAGGGGATGTGGGGTTGGACCAGAAGAGGCTCTATGCCGAGGTGAGACAGGGAGTGACCGCGCCAGCTGTGGTGGGGATACCCGCTACAGTTTGGTTGTCGGTACAACTGCCTGGCCTGGACAATGGGCTCAAGGATTTAGGATGGCTGATGTTACACAGGAGTTTGCCGGTGCGTGAGATCATGCACCGGCATGGCTTGGCGAGATCCCCGGTGTGCCCCAGAGCTGGTTGCTTTGTGGACGAGACTATTAGACACGTCATGTGGGACTGTCCTTTTGCAGGGGTGGTGTGGGCTAGGGCATCTGTGTTGATTGGGAGGTTGGAGGGGAGTGTTGGGGTCACATGGGCAAGATTGGAGAGAGGGATTGGGAGAGCTGGGGGGGGGCGTAGGGGGCGTCTCCTGCAATGGCTGCTCATGGGCCTTTTTAAGAAGGGGCTGTGGGAGGCCAGACAGGCTCTGGTTAAAAAGGCGGTGGATTGGGGGGTGGAGGGGGTTGTTAGGAGAGTAGAGGGGGACGTAAAGGGAAGGATGCGGTGGGATGTGAAGAGGTGGGGACATCATGCTGCTAGGGAGAGATGGAAGGGGGGTTTAGGTTTGATGGAAGGGATGTAGTGGTTGCTTAGGATATTGACATATGGTTTTTTTTGTGGAGACCGGAAAGTGCATAAGTGGAAAATGGGGACATGGTTTTTTGTCTTGGATAGTGGGCTATTGTTTTGGGTGGGATAAAGGGAGGTTTTGGTTAACAGTGGGTGGTTTAATTTGGGGTTCATTTTCATTTTCAACTGTAACAGGGACAGCATACAATAAGGAACATAAAATGAAAATGTAGAAATGCAAATGTTCAGGAAAGTTTTTGTTTGGATTAGTAGGGAAAGGTAAATTAAGAATGTGTGCACATGTATGGGTGTTTTAAATAGTATGATAGGAAGTCGTTTTGTAGTTTGTATGGTATAGGGACAGATAGGATGTGATAACATGTATATGATTATTTTTGATATAAAATTAAGAAAGAAGGTAAAAACTCCCCTCCCAGCTGGTTGGAGGGGAGGAGAAGCCCGATTTCACAAAAAAAAAAAAAAAAAATCTGTTCTTATCAGTTTAATATCTGATACGTCCCCTACCCGGGGACCATATATTAAATTGATTTTTGGAACAGGGAGATGGAATAGGGGCTTGCTCCGTCCACTCCACGCATCGACCTGGTCTTGCAGTATCTCCAGGAACGGTGTACTCACTCCTCCTAACTTTGTCAAAGTAAATGTTTTGGTAAGCTAATCTGCGATGGGTTAAAGGCAATGCAAAAAAAAAGAAATCATTAGATGGGCAACGCTCTATTTAATCTGCGTTATGTTTTCCCGGCCTTTTTGTTAAAAAAAAAAAAAAAAACGTCTGTGTGTGTGTGTGTGTGTGTGTGTGTGTGTGTGTGTGTGTGTGTGTGTGTGTGTGTGTGTGTGTGTGTGTGTGTGTAAATGGCTGCATTTACATAGCGCTTTACAATTTGTTCCTCACATTTTACCCATTCACTCAGACGTTCACACACCGATGGCGGAGGCAACCATGCAAGGTGCCAACCTACCTGCTCATCAGGAGCAATTAGGGGATAAGTGTCTTTAAACAAAGCACAATTGATGCAAACACAGACAACGTGTTGTAAATGCTAGTACAGTAACATCCACCCCCCTGCGTCCTGTATCAGCCGCGCCGGGCGTGCCCGCTGGCCATAATGGGGGTTATCGCTTCTCGGCCTTTTGGCTAAGATCAAGTGTAGTATCTGTTCTTATCAGTTTAATATCTGATACGTCCCCTACCCGCGGACCATATATTAAATTGATTTTTGGAACAGGGAGATGGAATAGGGGCTTGCTCCGTCCACTCCACGCATCGACCTGGTCTTGCAGTATCTCCAGGAACGGTGTACTCACTCCTCCTAACTTTGTCAAAGTAAATGTTTTGGTACGCTAATCTGCGATGGGTTAAAGGCAATGCAAAAAAAAAGAAATCATTAGATGGGCAACGCTCTATTTAATCTGCGTTATGTTTTCCCGGCCTTTTTGTTAAAAAAAAAAAAAAAAAACGTCCGTGTGTGTGTGTGTGTGTGTGTGTGTGTGTGTGTGTGTGTAAATGGCTGCATTTACATAGCGCTTTACAATTTGTTCCTCACATTTTACCCATTCACTCAGACGTTCACACACCGATGGCGGAGGCAACCATGCAAGGTGCCACCTACCTGCTCATCAGGAGCAATTAGGGGATAAGTGTCTTTAAACAAAGCACAATTGATGCAAACACAGACAACGTGTTGTAAATGCTAGTACAGTAACATCCACCCCCCTGCGTCCTGTATCAGCCGCGCCGGGCGTGCCCGCTGGCCATAATGGGGGTTATCGCTTCTCGGCCTTTTGGCTAAGATCAAGTGTAGTATCTGTTCTTATCAGTTTAATATCTGATACGTCCCCTACCCGGGGACCATATATTAAATTGATTTTTGGAACAGGTAGATGGAATAGGGGCTTGCTCCGTCCACTCCACGCATCGACCTGGTCTTGCAGTATCTCCAGGAACGGTGCACTCACTCCTCCTAACTTTGTCAAAGTAAATGTTTTGGTACGCTAATCTGCGATAGGTTAAAGGCAATGCAAAAAAAAAGAAATCATTAGATGGGCAACGCTCTATTTAATCTGCGTTATGTTTTCCCGCCCTTTTTTGTTAAAAAAAAAGAAAAAAAAAACGTCCGTGTGTGTGTGTGTGTGTGTGTGTGTGTGTGTGTGTGTGTGTGTAAATGGCTGCATTTACATAGCGCTTTACAATTTGTTCCTCACATTTTACCCATTCACTCAGACGTTCACACACCGATGGCGGAGGCAACCATGCAAGGTGCCAACCTACCTGCTCATCAGGAGCAATTAGGGGATAAGTGTCTTTAAACAAAGCACAATTGATGCAAACACAGACAACGTGTTGTAAATGCTAGTACAGTAACATCCACCCCCCTGCGTCCTGTATCAGCCGCGCCGGGCGTGCCCGCTGGCCATAATGGGGGTTATCGCTTCTCGGCCTTTTGGCTAAGATCAAGTGGATGACCGGTGTATGCTGTTCCTGGTTTTGTTTGCTTGTTTATTATTTTTCTCACATTTCCACAGTCGTGCGGTGTATGGGACTGGAAATTGAGTTTTTTTTATTGTTTGTGCTGGCTTCTCCCTACGATGGCCAGCACTCCACGGCAGTCGACCCCTAGGGCTGGGTTACGGTTTTCGGCGAGGTTCATATGGAAGGATGGAACGATGCCCATGTGGAACAGAGATGTGTTTGTGGATGGTGTCATCATGACTCAACTCAAGTTGAAGGCGGACGATATTTTTTGCATCCAGCACAATGCCCAGGAGAGGGGCTACGATGTTTCCTTCAGATCCAGTTTGGGGCTCCAGGGGGTTTTGGAGGACTGCAAGCGGATGGAGGCTGATGTCGGACCCCTCAGCCATTTCGAGGTGTTTTCTCTGGACAGGCTGAATTTTCGAGTTATCAATGTCACAATGTACAACCCGTACGTGATCGATAAGGAGGTGACTGATTTTTTGGCCCCCTACGCTGAGGTGATATCTGAGGTCCGGAGGATCAGAGACAGGCGTGGGATCTGGACGGGGCGGAGGCAGGTGCAGGTGCTCCTAAAGGCTGTTCCCGGTGGCTGTGACGGGCTGGCTCATCCCCCAGCTTTCTTTTCCTTGGGGCCTGATAGGGGGTATTTGTTTTATAATAACCAGCCCCCTTTCTGCCGAAGGTGCCGGGTGGCAGGGCACTCTGACGGAAAGTGTGGGGAGGTGAGGTGCCACCATTGCAAGGAGGAGGGCCACATGGCTAAAGATTGTAAGGTTGGTAAGAAATGCCACAACTGCAGTTCCACCGACCACCTGGTGAGGGCCTGTCCCCAGGAGCGGCGGTATTCGTCAGTGGTGGTGATGGGGAAGGAGCTTGCGCCGAAGACCGGAGAGGAGGAAGAAAGTGCACCAGTGGCACCAGCACCAGCACCAATAGAGGCGATTCCTGTGGAGAAGGACGCAGAGGCGGAGACGGTACTCCTGGTTGGCAACAAGACAGTTTCCCCTTTGTCTTCCGATGGAGAGGCGATGGACGAGGAGGAGGTGGTCGGTGGAGCCAGCGGAGCCAGTGGAGCCAGTGGAGCCAGAAAACGGAGGTTAAGGGTTAAAAGGACTACACCTGGGTCAGAAGGTATGGGGGCAGGGGAAATTACCGGTGGGGGCCCACAAAAAAAGGTAAGGGGAGGGAAGGGAGGTAGGGTGGCCCTCTTAGTGCAACAGGTCGGTGGGGAGCAGGGGGTTGGTGGGGGAGTGGGTTTGGCGGATGTTGAGGCTGAGGGGGAGGGGGGTGGTTTACCGGTTTCCCCTGTCCTGGACAGTATGGACAGTATGGACCTTTTTGAGACTCCAAGCCTTGGGGAAGGGTTACAGGTGGGAGCACCCAACACTTTGCCTGCTTCTTGGGATAAGGGGGAGGATGGGGAGGACAGTTAAAAGTGGGGGTAGGGGTATTATTGTGGGTTGGTTTTTTGTTTAATTTAATTTTATTATTGTCAATGGCTTTCACTTTTAATGCACGGGGGTTGAGGGGTTCTGTTAAGAGGAGGGGCTTTTTTGATTATGTTGCCTCACTCAGGCTTACCGTTTGTTTTGTTCAAGAGGTGCACTTACGGGATGGGAGGGATTGTGGTGTGTTTTCAAAGGAATGGGACAAGGGGGAATCGTTTTGGTCAGTGGGGGGGGTTCACTCATCTGGTGTGGGGATACTGTTTGGAAACCGGGAGGCAAGGGTGGTGGGTTCTTTTGTAATTGTGCAGGGGAGGGTTATGGGGGTTGATGTGAATATTGGGGTTTTGAAATTGAGGGTGGTGGTGGTGTACGGGCCACAGAGGGCGGGTGAAAGGAGTGCCATGATGGAGGCTTTAAGGCCTTTTTTTGCCACAAACAGGCAGATGGTGGTGGGGGGTGATTTTAATGTGGATCTGGGGAGGGTGGGTGATCCAAGTGCTGGGTGTGTGGGTTCTTTTTTTAAGGGGCAGGGGCTTGTGGATGGAGGGAAGGCACTTACCCCTCGAATAGATGGTCCCACATGGCGTAACTCCCGGGGGGTAGCCAGGCGTCTCGATTATGTGTTTTTTTCTCGGTCCTTGGTCCTATTGTCGGGCCGGGTGGTCCCTGTTTTTTTCTCTGACCATGATGGGCTCCTCTTTCGGGTCCGGTCTAGCGCTCCTGTTTTCGGCCCCGGGTACTGGAGGTTGAACTCCAGTGTCCTTGGCGAGGATGAGTTCTGCAGTAGCTTTGTCTCCTTTTTCCGGGGGCTCGAGGGACTTAGGGCTTTGTTTTCTGGTGTGGTGGAGTGGTGGGAGGGGGCTAAGGAGAGGATAAAGGGGTTTTGTATTATGTATTGTCAACGGAGGGCGAAGGAGGCGGGGAGGGAAGTGCTCCGTCTTCAACACCTCCTCGAGCTCGAGTACACTTTGGGTAACCTAGGTGGCGCTGTAGACCAGCGGGCTTGTGACTCCCTTAAGACAGAACTTAGGGATGTCTATGAGGATAAGGCCCGTGCTTACCTGACGCGGTCACGTCGTGAGTTCTTGGAGAAGAATGAGACGTGTTCCGCAGCCTTTTTCAGCAGCGTGAGGGCTGATAAGGGAAGGAAGGTGATATCGGGAGTTAGGGACAGTCAGGGTCAGGTGGTTACTGAGACAGGGGAGATGGTAAGGGTCGCAACCGATCACTTCCGCTCCTTCTTCTGTGAACGAGTGGTGGATGAGGAGCGAGCAGAGGCTTTTTTGCAGCTTGTGGCTCAGAGGGTACCGTCAGACCTGGCTGAGGCTTTGGAGGCCCCTCTCTCTCTCGAGGAATTGGAGGGTGCCCTTCGTAGAATGGGCAAGCGTAAGGTTCCGGGCATCGATGGCCTGCCGGCTGAGTTTTATCTCATGTTTTGGGATATTCTCGGCCCGGTGGTTCTCGAGGTCCTGACCGAGGTCCTCCGCACAGGGGCACTGGGAGGGTCAATGGCTAAGGGGGTGATCTCACTTCTGTTTAAGAAGGGGGACGCCTCTGACCTTAAGAACTGGCGGCCATTGACCATGCTGTGTGTTGATTACAAGCTTTTGGCTAAGGTTCTCACAGACCGTCTGTGCACAGCTCTCCCAGATGCGGTCCATGTGGATCAGACGTGTGGGGTGGCTGGGCGCTCGTTGAGATGGAATCTCCAGCTCATCAGAGACGTCATCGCTTGGGCAGAGGATCGGGACCTGCCACTTATGGTGGTGGGTCTTGATCAGGCCAAAGCCTTTGATAGGGTTCACTGGGGTTTTATGTTCAAAGTTTTAGAGAGAATAGGCTTAGGGCGGGTTTTTGTTGGGTGGCTGCGTACTCTGTACACAGCAGTGGGGAGCACGGTTTCTGTTAATGGGCACTTGGGGGAGTTTTTTGGGTTGCACGCAGGGGTAAGACAGGGGTGTCCGCTCTCTCCCCTGCTCTACGTCCTTTATATGGAGCCCCTGGCGGCGGCCATTAGGGCTGACCCGGGTGTGAAGGGTATCCTGGTACCAGGCAGCAGGGGCCTGAGGGTCAAGTTGTCGCAGTATGCGGATGATACCACACTGCTACTGGACAACGATGCGTGTCTGAGTCGGTCTTTGGAGATCTTCCAGGACTTTGGCCGGGTGTCTGGCGCGGAGCTCAACCGTGCTAAATCCTCGGTTAAGTTCTTTGGGCGGTGGAAGAGTAGGTCAGACGTACCAGGAGGGCTGTCGCTCTGTGAAGGGGCCCTGAGGATTCTTGGGGTCCTCTTTGAGGCAGCCCACAGTGCCACGGTCAACTGGACCAGGCGAATAGATGCAGTTCATAAAAAGTTTGCCCTCTGGAAGGCCAGGAGACTGACCTTTACGGGGAAGGTACTGGTTTTGAAGGTAGACGTGTTGCCGTCCCTCCTGTACCTGGCGTACATCTTTCCAATGCCGGCCAGCATGCGGAGGCCGCTCACTCGGCTTGTGTTTCGTTTCATGTGGGGGGGGAGTTATGAATACGTGGCGAGGGCACGCATGTTGGCTCCGGTGGGGGAAGGGGGGAGGGACGTGCCCCATTTCCCACTCAAGTTGGACTGCATTTTTGTTTCTTTTTTGCTCAAAGAATTGTCCTCTCCGGTAGTCCATCCATCTGGCTACTTCCTCCGGTTCTACTTTGCCTACCCGGCAAGGAGGGTCATGGCCTGGTCCAATTCGGCCCCCCGGGCGGAGCAGTTGCCGTGGCATTTTGGCCACGCGGCAAAGTGGCTGCGGGCTCATCCTGGGGTTTTGGAAGGGGATGTGGGGTTGGACCAGAAGAGGCTCTATGCCGAGGTGAGACAGGGAGTGACCGCGCCAGCTGTGGTGGGGATACCCGCTACAGTTTGGTTGTCGGTACAACTGCCTGGCCTGGACAATGGGCTCAAGGATTTAGGATGGCTGATGTTACACAGGAGTTTGCCGGTGCGTGAGATCATGCACCGGCATGGCTTGGCGAGATCCCCGGTGTGCCCCAGAGCTGGTTGCTTTGTGGACGAGACTATTAGACACGTCATGTGGGACTGTCCTTTTGCAGGGGTGGTGTGGGCTAGGGCATCTGTGTTGATTGGGAGGTTGGAGGGGAGTGTTGGGGTCACATGGGCAAGATTGGAGAGAGGGATTGGGAGAGCTGGGGGGGGGCGTAGGGGGCGTCTCCTGCAATGGCTGCTCATGGGCCTTTTTAAGAAGGGGCTGTGGGAGGCCAGACAGGCTCTGGTTAAAAAGGCGGTGGATTGGGGGGTGGAGGGGGTCGTTAGGAGAGTAGAGGGGGACGTAAAGGGAAGGATGCGGTGGGATGTGAAGAGGTGGGGACATCATGCTGCTAGGGAGAGATGGAAGGGGGGTTTAGGTTTGATGGAAGGGATGTAGTGGTTGCTTAGGATATTGACATATGGTTTTTTTTGTGGAGACCGGAAAGTGCATAAGTGGAAAATGGGGACATGGTTTTTTGTCTTGGATAGTGGGCTATTGTTTTGGGTGGGATAAAGGGAGGTTTTGGTTAACAGTGGGTGTTTTAATTTGGGGTTCATTTTCATTTTCAACTGTAACAGGGACAGCATACAATAAGGAACATAAAATGAAAATGTAGAAATGCAAATGTTCAGGAAAGTTTTGTTTGGATTAGTAGGGAAAGGTAAATTAAGAATGTGTGCACATGTATGGGTGTTTTAAATAGTATGATAGGAAGTCGTTTTGTAGTTTGTATGGTATAGGGACAGATAGGATGTGATAACATGTATATGATTATTTTTGATATAAAATTAAGAAAGAAGGTAAAAACTCCCCTCCCAGCTGGTTGGAGGGGAGGAGAAGCCCGATTTCACAAAAAAAAAAAAAAAAAAAAAAAATCTGTTCTTATCAGTTTAATATCTGATACGTCCCCTACCTGGGGACCATATATTAAATTGATTTTTGGAACAGGGAGATGGAATAGGGGCTTGCTCCGTCCACTCCACGCATCGACCTGGTCTTGCAGTATCTCCAGGAACGGTGCACTAACTCCTCCTAACTTTGTCAAAGTAAATGTTTTGGTACGCTAATCTGCGATGGGTTAAAGGCAATGCAAAAAAAAAGAAATCATTAGATGGGCAACGCTCTGTTTAATCTGCGTTATGTTTTCCCGCCCTTTTTGTTAAAAAAAAACGTCTGTGTGTGTGTGTGTGTGTGTGTGTGTGTGTGTGTGTGTGTGTGTGTGTGTGTGTGTGTGTGTGTGTAAATGGCTGCATTTACATAGCGCTTTACAATTTGTTCCTCACATTTTACCCATTCACTCAGACGTTCACACACCGATGGCGGAGGCAACCATGCAAGGTGCCAACCTACCTGCTCATCAGGAGCAATTAGGGGATAAGTGTCTTTAAACAAAGCACAATTGATGCAAACACAGACAACGTGTTGTAAATGCTGGTACAGTAACATCCACCCCCCTGCGTCCTGTATCAGCCTCGCCGGGCGTGCCCGCTGGCCATAATGGGGGTTATCGCTTCTCGGCCTTTTGGCTAAGATCAAGTGGATGACCGGTGTATGCTGTTCCTGGGTTTGTTTGCTTGTTTATTATTTTTCTCACATTTCCACAGTCGTGTGGTGTATGGGACTGGAAATTGAGTTTTTTTTATTGTTTGTGCTGGCTTCTCCCTACGATGGCCAGCACTCCACGGCAGTCGACCCCTAGGGCTGGGTTACGGTTTTTGGCGAGGTTCATATGGAAGGATGGAACGATGCCCATGTGGAACAGAGATGTGTTTGTGGATGGTGTCATCATGACTCAACTGAAGTTGAAGGCGGACGATATTTTTTGCATCCAGCACAATGCCCAGGAGAGGGGCTACGATGTTTCCTTCAGATCCAGTTTGGGGCTCCAGGGGGTTTTGGAGGACTGCAAGCGGATGGAGGCTGATGTCGGACCCCTCAGCCATTTCGAGGTGTTTTCTCTGGACAGGCTGAATTTTCGAGTTATCAATGTCACAATGTACAACCCGTACGTGATCGATAAGGAGGTGACTGATTTTTTGGCCCCCTGCGCTGAGGTGATATCTGAGGTCCGGAGGATCAGAGACAGACGTGGGATCTGGACGGGGCGGAGGCAGGTGCAGGTGCTCCTAAAGGCTGTTCCCGGTGGCTGTGACGGGCTGGCTCATCCCCCAGCCTTCTTTTCCTTGGGGCCTGATAGGGGGTATTTGTTTTATAATAACCAGCCCCCTTTCTGCCGAAGGTGCCGGGTGGCAGGGCACTCTGACGGAAAGTGTGGGGAGGTGAGGTGCCACCATTGCAAGGAGGAGGGCCACATGGCTAAAGATTGTAAGGTTGGTAAGAAATGCCACAACTGCAGTTCCACCGACCACCTGGTGAGGGCCTGTCCCCAGGAGCGGCGGTATTCGTCAGTGGTGGTGATGGGGAAGGAGCTTGCGCCGAAGACCGGAGAGGAGGAAGAAAGTGCACCAGTGGCACCAGCACCAGCACCAATAGAGGCGATTCCTGTGGAGAAGGACGCAGAGGCGGAGACGGTACTCCTGGTTGGCAACAAGACAGTTTCCCCTTTGTCTTCCGATGGAGAGGCGATGGACGAGGAGGAGGTGGTCGGTGGAGCCAGCGGAGCCAGTGGAGCCAGTGGAGCCAGAAAACGGAGGTTAAGGGTTAAAAGGACTACACCTGGGTCAGAAGGTATGGGGGCAGGGGAAATTACCGGTGGGGGCCCACAAAAAAAGGTAAGGGGAGGGAAGGGAGGTAGGGTGGCCCTCTTAGTGCAACAGGTCGGTGGGGAGCAGGGGGTTGGTGGGGGAGTGGGTTTGGCGGATGTTGAGGCTGAGGGGGAGGGGGGTGGTTTACCAGTTTCCCCTGTCCTGGACAGTATGGACAGTATGGACCTTTTTGAGACTCCAAGCCTTGGGGAAGGGTTACAGGTGGGAGCACCCAACACTTTGCCTGCTTCTTGGGATAAGGGGGAGGATGGGGAGGACAGTTAAAAGTGGGGGTAGGGGTATTATTGTGGGTTGGTTTTTTGTTTAATTTAATTTTATTATTGTCAATGGCTTTCACAGTGGGCACTTTTAATGCACGGGGGTTGAGGGGTTCTGTTAAGAGGAGGGGCTTTTTTGATTATGTTGCCTCACTCAGGCTTACCGTTTGTTTTGTTCAAGAGGTGCACTTACGGGATGGGAGGGATTGTGGTGTGTTTTCAAAGGAATGGGACAAGGGGGAATCGTTTTGGTCAGTGGGGGGGGTTCACTCATCTGGTGTGGGGATACTGTTTGGAAATCGGGAGGCAAGGGTGGTGGGTTCTTTTGTAATTGTGCAGGGGAGGGTTATGGGGGTTGATGTGAATATTGGGGTTTTGAAATTGAGGGTGGTGGTGGTGTACGGGCCACAGAGGGCGGGTGAAAGGAGTGCCATGATGGAGGCTCTAAGGCCTTTTTTTGCCACAAACAGGCAGATGGTGGTGGGGGGTGATTTTAATGTGGATCTGGGGAGGGTGGGTGA
Organism: Notolepis coatsorum; assembly: GCF_963971535.1. Taxonomy (NCBI): domain Eukaryota; kingdom Metazoa; phylum Chordata; class Actinopteri; order Aulopiformes; family Paralepididae; genus Notolepis; species Notolepis coatsorum. Next base: position 1,623,774 of record NW_028174865.1, read on the forward strand.
TCCAAGTGCTGGGTGTGTGGGTTCTTTTTTTAAGGGGCAGGGGCTTGTGGATGGAGGGAAGGCACTTACCCCTCGAATAGATGGTCCCACATGGCGTAACTCCCGGGGGGTAGCCAGGCGTCTCGATTATGTGTTTTTTTCTCGGTCCTTGGTCCTATTGTCGGGCCGGGTGGTCCCTGTTTTTTTCTCTGACCATGATGGGCTCCTCTTTCGGGTCCGGTCTAGCGCTCCTGTTTTCGGCCCCGGGTACTGGAGGTTGAACTCCAGTGTCCTTGGCGAGGATGAGTTCTGCAGTAGCTTTGTCTCCTTTTTCCGGGGGCTCGAGGGACTTAGGGCTTTGTTTTCTGGTGTGGTGGAGTGGTGGGAGGGGGCTAAGGAGAGGATAAAGGGGTTTTGTATTATGTATTGTCAACGGAGGGCGAAGGAGGCGGGGAGGGAAGTGCTCCGTCTTCAACACCTCCTCGAGCTCGAGTACACTTTGGGTAACCTAGGTGGCGCTGTAGACCAGCGGGCTTGTGACTCCCTTAAGACAGAACTTAGGGATGTCTATGAGGATAAGGCCCGTGCTTACCTGACGCGGTCACGTCGTGAGTTCTTGGAGAAGAATGAGACGTGTTCCGCAGCCTTTTTCAGCAGCGTGAAGGCTGATAAGGGAAGGAAGGTGATATCGGGAGTTAGGGACAGTCAGGGTCAGGTGGTTACTGAGACAGGGGAGATGGTAAGGGTCGCAACCGATCACTTCCGCTCCTTCTTCTGTGAATGAGTGGTGGATGAGGAGCGAGCAGAGGCTTTTTTGCAGCTTGTGGCTCAGAGGGTACCGTCAGACCTGGCTGAGGCTTTGGAGGCCCCTCTCTCTCTCGAGGAATTGGAGGGTGCCCTTCGTAGAATGGGCAAGCGTAAGGTTCCGGGCATCGATGGCCTGCCGGCTGAGTTTTATCTCATGTTTTGGGATATTCTCGGCCCGGTGGTTCTCGAGGTCCTGACCGAGGTCCTCCGCACAGGGGCACTGGGAGGGTCAATGGCTAAGGGGGTGATCTCACTTCTGTTTAAGAAGGGGGACGCCTCTGACCTTAAGAACTGGCGGCCATTGACCATGCTGTGTGTTGATTACAAGCTTTTGGCTAAGGTTCTCACAGACCGTCTGTGCACAGCTCTCCCAGATGCGGTCCATGTGGACCAGACGTGTGGGGTGGCTGGGCGCTCGTTGAGATGGAATCTCCAGCTCATCAGAGACGTCATCGCTTGGGCAGAGGATCGGGACCTGCCACTTATGGTGGTGGGTCTTGATCAGGCCAAAGCCTTTGATAGGGTTCACTGGGGTTTTATGTTCAAAGTTTTAGAGAGAATAGGCTTAGGGCGGGTTTTTGTTGGGTGGCTGCGTACTCTGTACACAGCAGTGGGGAGCACGGTTTCTGTTAATGGGCACTTGGGGGAGTTTTTTGGGTTGCACGCAGGGGTAAGACAGGGGTGTCCGCTCTCTCCCCTGCTCTACGTCCTTTATATGGAGCCCCTGGCGGCGGCCATTAGGGCTGACCCGGGTGTGAAGGGTATCCTGGTACCAGGCAGCAGGGGCCTGAGGGTCAAGTTGTCGCAGTATGCGGATGATACCACACTGCTACTGGACAACGATGCGTGTCTGAGTCGGTCTTTGGAGATCTTCCAGGACTTTGGCCGGGTGTCTGGCGAGGAGCTCAACCGTGCTAAATCCTCGGTTAAGTTCTTTGGGCGGTGGAAGAGTAGGTCAGACGTACCAGGAGGGCTGTCGCTCTGTGAAGGGGCCCTGAGGATTCTTGGGGTCCTCTTTGAGGCAGCCCACAGTGCCACGGTCAACTGGACCAGGCGAATAGATGCAGTTCATAAAAAGTTTGCCCTCTGGAAGGCCAGGAGACTGACCTTTACGGGGAAGGTACTGGTTTTGAAGGTAGACGTGTTGCCGTCCCTCCTGTACCTGGCGTACATCTTTCCGATGCCGGCCAGCATGCGGAGGCCGCTCACTCGGCTTGTGTTTCGTTTCATGTGGGGGGGAGTTATGAATACGTGGCGAGGGCACGCATGTTGGCTCCGGTGGGGGAAGGGGGGAGGGACGTGCCCCATTTCCCACTCAAGTTGGACTGCATTTTTGTTTCTTTTTTGCTCAAAGAATTGTCCTCTCCGGTAGTCCATCCATCGGGCTACTTCCTCCGGTTCTACTTTGCCTACCCGGCAAGGAGGGTCATGGCCTGGTCCAATTCGGCCCCCCGGGCGGAGCAGTTGCCGTGGCATTTTGGCCACGCGGCAAAGTGGCTGCGGGCTCATCCTGGGGTTTTGGAAGGGGATGTGGGGTTGGACCAGAAGAGGCTCTATGCCGAGGTGAGACAGGGAGTGACCGCGCCAGCTGTGGTGGGGATACCCGCTACAGTTTGGTTGTCGGTACAACTGCCTGGCCTGGACAATGGGCTCAAGGATTTAGGATGGCTGATGTTACACAGGAGTTTGCCGGTGCGTGAGATCATGCACCGGCATGGCTTGGCGAGATCCCCGGTGTGCCCCAGAGCTGGTTGCTTTGTGGACGAGACTATTAGACACGTCATGTGGGACTGTCCTTTTGCAGGGGTGGTGTGGGCTAGGGCATCTGTGTTGATTGGGAGGTTGGAGGGGAGTGTTGGGGTCACATGGGCAAGATTGGAGAGAGGGATTGGGAGAGCTGGGGGGGGGGCGTAGGGGGCGTCTCCTGCAATGGCTGCTCATGGGCCTTTTTAAGAAGGGGCTGTGGGAGGCCAGACAGGCTCTGGTTAAAAAGGCGGTGGATTGGGGGGTGGAGGGGGTTGTTAGGAGAGTAGAGGGGGACATAAAGGGAAGGATGCGGTGGGATGTGAAGAGGTGGGGACATCATGCTGCTAGGGAGAGATGGAAGGGGGGTTTAGGTTTGATGGAAGGGATGTAGTGGTTGCTTAGGATATTGACATATGGTTTTTTGTGGAGACCGGAAAGTGCATAAGTGGAAAATGGGGACATGGTTTTTTGTCTTGGATAGTGGGCTATTGTTTTGGGTGGGATAAAGGGAGGTTTTGGTTAACAGTGGGTGGTTTAATTTGGGGTTCATTTTCATTTTCAACTGTAACAGGGACAGCATACAATAAGGAACATAAAATGAAAATGTAGAAATGCAAATGTTCAGGAAAGTTTTGTTTGGATTAGTAGGGAAAGGTAAATTAAGAATGTGTGCACATGTATGGGTGTTTTAAATAGTATGATAGGAAGTCGTTTTGTAGTTTGTATGGTATAGGGACAGATAGGATGTGATAACATGTATATGATTATTTTTGATATAAAATTAAGAAAGAAGGTAAAAACTCCCCTCCCAGCTGGTTGGAGGGGAGGAGAAGCCCGATTAAAAAAAAAAAAAAAAAAAAAAAAAAATCTGTTCTTATCAGTTTAATATCTGATACGTCCCCTGCCCGGGGACCATATATTAAATTGATTTTTGGAACAGGGAGATGGAATAGGGGCTTGCTCCGTCCACTCCACGCATCGACCTGGTCTTGCAGTATCTCCAGGAACGGTGCACTAACTCCTCCTAACTTTGTCAAAGTAAATGTTTTGGTACTTAATCTGCGATGGGTTAAAGGCAATGCAAAAAAAAAGAAATCATTAGATGGGCAATGCTCTGTTTAATCTGCGTTATGTTTTCCCGCCCTTTTTGTTAAAAAAAAGAAAAAAAAAAAAAGTCTGTGTGTGTGTGTGTGTGTGTGTGTGTGTGTGTGTGTGTGTGTGTGTGTGTGTGTGTGTGTGTGTGTGTGTGTGTGTGTGTGTGTGTGTGTGTGTGTGTGTAAATGGCTGCATTTACATAGCGCTTTACAATTTGTTCCTCACATTTTACCCATTCACTCAGACGTTCACACACCGATGGCGGAGGCAACCATGCAAGGTGCCAACCTACCTGCTCATCAGGAGCAATTAGGGGATAAGTGTCTTTAAACAAAGCACAATTGATGCAAACACAGACAACGTGTTGTAAATGCTAGTACAGTAACATCCACCCCCCTGCGTCCTGTATCAGCCGCGCCGGGCGTGCCCGCTGGCCATAATGGGGGTTATCGCTTCTCGGCCTTTTGGCTAAGATCAAGTGTAGTATCTGTTCTTATCAGTTTAATATCTGATACGTCCCCTACCCGGGGACCATATATTAAATAGATTTTTGGAACAGGGAGATGGAATAGGGGCTTGCTCCGTCCACTCCACGCATCGACCTGGTCTTGCAGTATCTCCAGGAACGGTGCACTAACTCCTCCTAACTTTGTCAAAGTAAATGTTTTGGTACGCTAATCTGCGATGGGTTAAAGGCAATGCAAAAAAAAAGAAATCATTAGATGGGCAATGCTCTGTTTAATCTGCGTTATGTTTTCCCGCCCTTTTTGTTAAAAAAAAAAACGTCCGTGTGTGTGTGTGTGTGTGTGTGTGTAAATGGCTGCATTTACATAGCGCTTTACAATTTGTTCCTCACATTTTACCCATTCACTCAGACGTTCACACACCGATGGCGGAGGCAACCATGCAAGGTGCCAACCTACCTGCTCATCAGGAGCAATTAGGGGATAAGTGTCTTTAAACAAAGCACAATTGATGCAAACACAGACAACGTGTTGTAAATGCTAGTACAGTAACATCCACCCCCCTGCGTCCTGTATCAGCCGCGCCGGGCGTGCCCGCTGGCCATAATGGGGGTTATCGCTTCTCGGCCTTTTGGCTAAGATCAAGTGTAGTATCTGTTCTTATCAGTTTAATATCTGATACGTCCCCTACCCGGGGACCATATATTAAATTGATTTTTGGAACAGGGAGATGGAATAGGGGCTTGCTCCGTCCACTCCACGCATCGACCTGGTCTTGCAGTATCTCCAGGAACGGTGCACTAACTCCTCCTAACTTTGTCAAAGTAAATGTTTTGGTACGCTAATCTGCGATGGGTTAAAGGCAATGCAAAAAAAAAGAAATCATTAGATGGGCAATGCTCTGTTTAATCTGCGTTATGTTTTCCCGCCCTTTTTGTTAAAAAAAAAACGTCTGTGTGTGTGTGTGTGTGTCTGTGTGTGTGTGTGTGTGTGTGTGTGTGTGTGTGTGTGTGTGTGTGTGTGTGTGTGTAAATGGCTGCATTTACATAGCGCTTTACAATTTGTTCCTCACATTTGACCCATTCACTCAGACGTTCACACACCGATGGCGGAGGCAACCATGCAAGGTGCCAACCTACCTGCTCATCAGGAGCAATTAGGGGATAAGTGTCTTTAAACAAAGCACAATTGATGCAAACACAGACAACGTGTTGTAAATGCTAGTACAGTAACATCCACCCCCCTGCGTCCTGTATCAGCCGCGCCGGGCATGCCCGCTGGCCATAATGGGGGTTATCGCTTCTCGGCCTTTTGGCTAAGATCAAGTGTAGTATCTGTTCTTATCAGTTTAATATCTGATACGTCCCCTACCCGGGGACCATATATTAAATTGATTTTTGGAACAGGGAGATGGAATAGGGGCTTGCTCCGTCCACTCCACGCATCGACCTGGTCTTGCAGTATCTCCAGGAACGGTGCACTCACTCCTCCTAACTTTGTCAAAGTAAATGTTTTGGTACGCTAATCTGCGATGGGTTAAAGGCAATGCAAAAAAAAAGAAATCATTAGATGGGCAATGCTCTGTTTAATCTGCGTTATGTTTTCCCGCCCTTTTTGTTAAAAAAAAAACGTCTGTGTGTGTGTGTGTGTGTCTGTGTGTGTGTGTGTGTGTGTGTGTGTGTGTGTGTGTGTGTGTAAATGGCTGCATTTACATAGCGCTTTACAATTTGTTCCTCACATTTGACCCATTCACTCAGACGTTCACACACCGATGGCGGAGGCAACCATGCAAGGTGCCAACCTACCTGCTCATCAGGAGCAATTAGGGGATAAGTGTCTTTAAACAAAGCACAATTGATGCAAACACAGACAACGTGTTGTAAATGCTAGTACAGTAACATCCACCCCCCTGCGTCCTGTATCAGCCGCGCCGGGCGTGCCCGCTGGCCATAATGGGGGTTATCGCTTCTCGGCCTTTTGGCTAAGATCAAGTGTAGTATCTGTTCTTATCAGTTTAATATCTGATACGTCCCCTACCCGGGGACCATATATTAAATTGATTTTTGGAACAGGGAGATGGAATAGGGGCTTGCTCCGTCCACTCCACGCATCGACCTGGTCTTGCAGTATCTCCAGGAACGGTGCACTCACTCCTCCTAACTTTGTCAAAGTAAATGTTTTGGTACGCTAATCTGCGATGGGTTAAAGGCAATGCAAAAAAAAAGAAATCATTAGATGGGCAATGCTCTGTTTAATCTGTGTTATGTTTTCCCGCCCTTTTTGTTAAAAAAAAAACGTCTGTGTGTGTGTGTGTGTGTGTGTGTGTGTGTGTGTGTGTGTGTGTGTGTGTGTGTGTAAATGGCTGCATTTACATAGCGCTTTACAATTTGTTCCTCACATTTTACCCATTCACTCAGACGTTCACACACCGATGGCGGAGGCAACCATGCAAGGTGCCAACCTACCTGCTCATCAGGAGCAATTAGGGGATAAGTGTCTTTAAACAAAGCACAATTGATGCAAACACAGACAACGTGTTGTAAATGCTAGTACAGTAACATCCACCCCCCTGCGTCCTGTATCAGCCGCGCCGGGCGTGCCCGCTGGCCATAATGGGGGTTATCGCTTCTCTGCCTTTTGGCTAAGATCAAGTGTAGTATCTGTTCTTATCAGTTTAATATCTGATACGTCCCCTACCCCGGGACCATATATTAAATTGATTTTTGGAACAGGGAGATGGAATAGGGGCTTGCTCCGTCCACTCCACGCATTGACCTGGTCTTGCAGTATCTCCAGTATCTAACTCCTCCTAACTTTGTCAAAGTAAATGTTTTGGTACGCTAATCTGCGATGGGTTAAAGGCAATGCAAAAAAAAAGAAATCATTAGATGGGCAATGCTCTGTTTAATCTGCGTTATGTTTTCCCGCCCTTTTTGTTAAAAAAAAAACGTCTGTGTGTCAAGTCAAGTCAAGAGTTTTAATTGTCACGGCATACAGGTATACAATGAAATGCGGGTGGTCTTGCCCGCAACGATGTGCAATACAGTGGTACATATAATAGAATCAAAAGAAGAAAACAACATTGTGCAGTAACAGGTAGCAGGTAACATGGAGTGACATCTCGGTATCTGTACATAGTTATTTACAGAGCATGTGTGACATGCTAGTTAGCTTTGGTAGTGCAATACACTGTTCCTGTTATTCTAATTTAAAGTGTCCTTTCCTTTGGCCATAAGTGTGCGTGTGTGCGACATGAGTGTGTGCCCGCTCATGTTAAAGTGTTAAGTGGCTGCTCGTGTGTGAGCGTGCACAGTGTGCGTGTCGTGTGTGTGTTCATGTGTGCTTGTGTGTGGACAGTTCAATGTTCTGAGCACTCAATGTTCATTGTTCATGGCTCTGATGGCCTGGGGGAAGAAGCTGAGCCTAAGCCGCTCTGTCCTAGTAGCTGGGGTTCGCAGGCGTCCGCCTGACCTCAGCAGCTGAAACAGGCTGTTATTGGGGTGGTGAGGGTCTTTCATTATCCTGCAGGCTCTGGATTTGCACCTCTTGTTGTATAGAACCTGCAGGGGGGGTAGTGCAATACCCGTGGTACGCTCGGCTGAGCGCACCACTTTCTGTAGGGCCTTCTTGTCCTGTGCCGTGCTGTTCCCATACCAGGCAGTGATGTTTCCGGTCAGGATGCTCTCTACAGCTCCTGAGTAGAAGGACTGGAGTATCTTCCCCGATACTCTGAACTTCCTTAACTGTCTCAGGTGGTAGAGACGCTGTTTCGCCTTCTTTACTACTGTGTCTATGTGTGTTGACCATGTCAGGTCCTCTGAGATGTGGACCCCCAGGTACTTAAAGCTGCTCACCCTGTCCACGGTAGCCCCGTTTATCATCAGTGGTGTGTGTGTCTCCTGCTGTCCTCTCCTATAATCCACGATCAGTTCCTTGGTTTTGCCAATGTTCAGGAGCAGGCTGTTGTCCTGGCACCAGCGTTCCAGTACCTCAACCTCCTCCCGGTAGGCCTTCTCGTCGTTGTCCGAGATCAGCCCCACCACCACCGTGTCATCTGCGAACTTCACTATGGAGTTGGAGCTGAACTTGGCCACACAGTCGTGTGTGTAGAGTGAGTACAGCAGGGGGCTCAGAACACAGCCCTGGGGGGACCCGATGCTCAGGGTGATGGTGTTGGAGGTCTGACCCCCCACCCTGACCGCCTGGGGTCTTTCGCTCAGAAAGTCCAGTACCCAGGCGCTCAGGGCGGAGCTCAGACCTAGCTCGATCAGCTTGTCCACCAGTCTGGTGGGGACTATGGTGTTGAACGCTGAGCTGTAGTCAATGAACAACAGTCTCACATAGCCCCCCTTCTGACGGTCAAGGTGCGAGAGGGTGCTGTGCAGTACCTGGGAGACCGCGTCGTCGGTGGACCTGTTTGTCCTGTATGCAAATTGCATAGGGTCCATATCACTGGGGAGGGAGGCACAAATGTGGTCCTTGACCAGCCTCTCGAAACATTTCATGACCACAGAGGTGAGTGCCACCGGTCTGTAGTCATTTGGACATGCTGGGGAGGGTTTCTTCGGCACAGGGATGATGTGTGTGTGTGTGTGTGTGTGTGTGTGTGTGTGTGTGTGTGTGTGTGTGTGTGTGTGTGTGTGTGTGTGTGTGTGTGTGTGTGTGTGTGTGTAAATGGCTGCATTTACATAGCGCTTTACAATTTGTTCCTCACATTTTACCCATTCACTCAGACGTTCACACACCGATGGCGGAGGCAACCATGCAAGGTGCCAACCTACCTGCTCATCAGGAGCAATTAGGGGATAAGTGTCTTTAAACAAAGCACAATTGATGCAAACACAGACAACGTGTTGTAAATGCTAGTACAGTAACATCCACCCCCCTGCGTCCTGTATCAGCCGCGCCGGGCGTGCCCGCTGGCCATAATGGGGGTTATCGCTTCTCGGCCTTTTGGCTAAGATCAAGTGGATGACCGGTGTATGCTGTTCCTGGTTTTGTTTGCTTGTTTATTATTTTTCTCACATTTCCACAGTCGTGCGGTGTATGGGACTGGAAATTGAGTTTTTTTTATTGTTTGTGCTGGCTTCTCCCTACGATGGCCAGCACTCCACGGCAGTCGACCCCTAGGGCTGGGTTACGGTTTTCGGCGAGGTTCATATGGAAGGATGGAACGATGCCCATGTGGAACAGAGATGTGTTTGTGGATGGTGTCATCATGACTCAACTCAAGTTGAAGGCGGACGATATTTTTTGCATCCAGCACAATGCCCAGGAGAGGGGCTACGATGTTTCCTTCAGATCCAGTTTGGGGCTCCAGGGGGTTTTGGAGGACTGCAAGCGGATGGAGGCTGATGTCGGACCCCTCAGCCATTTCGAGGTGTTTTCTCTGGACAGGCTGAATTTTCGAGTTATCAATGTCACAATGTACAACCCGTACGTGATCGATAAGGAGGTGACTGATTTTTTGGCCCCCTACGCTGAGGTGATATCTGAGGTCCGGAGGATCAGAGACAGACGTGGGATCTGGACGGGGCGGAGGCAGGTGCAGGTGCTCCTAAAGGCTGTTCCCGGTGGCTGTGACGGGCTGGCTCATCCCCCAGCCTTCTTTTCCTTGGGGCCTGATAGGGGGTATTTGTTTTATAATAACCAGCCCCCTTTCTGCCGAAGGTGCCGGGTGGCAGGGCACTCTGACGGAAAGTGTGGGGAGGTGAGGTGCCACCATTGCAAGGAGGAGGGCCACATGGCTAAAGATTGTAAGGTTGGTAAGAAATGCCACAACTGCAGTTCCACCGACCACCTGGTGAGGGCCTGTCCCCAGGAGCGGCGGTATTCGTCAGTGGTGGTGATGGGGAAGGAGCTTGCGCCGAAGACCGGAGAGGAGGAAGAAAGTGCACCAGTGGCACCAGCACCAGCACCAATAGAGGCGATTCCTGTGGAGAAGGACGCAGAGGCGAAGACGGTACTCCTGGTTGGCAACAAGACAGTTTCCCCTTTGTCTTCCGATGGAGAGGCGATGGACGAGGAGGAGGTGGTCGGTGGAGCCAGCGGAGCCAGTGGAGCCAGTGGAGCCAGAAAACGGAGGTTAAGGGTTAAAAGGACTACACCTGGGTCAGAAGGTATGGGGGCAGGGGAAATTACCGGTGGGGGCCCACAAAAAAAGGTAAGGGGAGGGAAGGGAGGTAGGGTGGCCCTCTTAGTGCAACAGGTCGGTGGGGAGCAGGGGGTTGGTGGGGGAGTGGGTTTGGCGGATGTTGAGGCTGAGGGGGAGGGGGTTTGTTTACCGGTTTCCCCTGTCCTGGACAGTATGGACAGTATGGACCCCTTTGAGACTCCAAGCCTTGGGGAAGGGTTACAGGTGGGAGCACCCAACACTTTGCCTGCTTCTTGGGATAAGGGGGAGGATGGGGAGGACAGTTAAAAGTGGGGGTAGGGGTATTATTGTGGGTTGGTTTTTTGTTTAATTTTTTATTATTGTCAATGGCTTTCACAGTGGGCACTTTTAATGCACGGGGGTTGAGGGGTTCTGTTAAGAGGAGGGGCTTTTTTGATTATGTTGCCTCACTCAGGCTTACCGTTTGTTTTGTTCAAGAGGTGCACTTACGGGATGGGAGGGATTGTGGTGTGTTTTCAAAGGAATGGGACAAGGGGGAATCGTTTTGGTCAGTGGGGGGGGTTCACTCATCTGGTGTGGGGATACTGTTTGGAAACCGGGAGGCAAGGGTGGTGGGTTCTTTTGTAATTGTGCAGGGGAGGGTTATGGGGGTTGATGTGAATATTGGGGTTTTGAAATTGAGGGTGGTGGTGGTGTACGGGCCACAGAGGGCGGGTGAAAGGAGTGCCATGATGGAGGCTTTAAGGCCTTTTTTTGCCACAAACAGGCAGATGGTGGTGGGGGGTGATTTTAATGTGGATCTGGGGAGGGTGGGTGATCCAAGTGCTGGGTGTGTGGGTTCTTTTTTTAAGGGGCAGGGGCTTGTGGATGGAGGGAAGGCACTTACCCCTCGAATAGATGGTCCCACATGGCGTAACTCCCGGGGGGTAGCCAGGCGTCTCGATTATGTGTTTTTTTCTCGGTCCTTGGTCCTATTGTCGGGCCGGGTGGTCCCTGTTTTTTTCTCTGACCATGATGGGCTCCTCTTTCGGGTCCGGTCTAGCGCTCCTGTTTTCGGCCCCGGGTACTGGAGGTTGAACTCCAGTGTCCTTGGCGAGGATGAGTTCTGCAGTAGCTTTGTCTCCTTTTTCCGGGGGCTCGAGGGACTTAGGGCTTTGTTTTCTGGTGTGGTGGAGTGGTGGGAGGGGGCTAAGGAGAGGATAAAGGGGTTTTGTATTATGTATTGTCAACGGAGGGCGAAGGAGGCGGGGAGGGAAGTGCTCCGTCTTCAACACCTCCTCGAGCTCGAGTACACTTTGGGTAACCTAGGTGGCGCTGTAGACCAGCGGGCTTGTGACTCCCTTAAGACAGAACTTAGGGATGTCTATGAGGATAAGGCCCGTGCTTACCTGACGCGGTCACGTCGTGAGTTCTTGGAGAAGAATGAGACGTGTTCCGCAGCCTTTTTCAGCAGCGTGAGGGCTGATAAGGGAAGGAAGGTGATATCGGGAGTTAGGGACAGTCAGGGTCAGGTGGTTACTGAGACAGGGGAGATGGTAAGGGTCGCAACCGATCACTTCCGCTCCTTCTTCTGTGAACGAGTGGTGGATGAGGAGCGAGCAGAGGCTTTTTTGCAGCTTGTGGCTCAGAGGGTACCGTCAGACCTGGCTGAGGCTTTGGAGGCCCCTCTCTCTCTCGAGGAATTGGAGGGTGCCCTTCGTAGAATGGGCAAGCGTAAGGTTCCGGGCATCGATGGCCTGCCGGCTGAGTTTTATCTCATGTTTTGGGATATTCTCGGCCCGGTGGTTCTCGAGGTCCTGACCGAGGTCCTCCGCACAGGGGCACTGGGAGGGTCAATGGCTAAGGGGGTGATCTCACTTCTGTTTAAGAAGGGGGACGCCTCTGACCTTAAGAACTGGCGGCCATTGACCATGCTGTGTGTTGATTACAAGCTTTTGGCTAAGGTTCTCACAGACCGTCTGTGCACAGCTCTCCCAGATGCGGTCCATGTGGATCAGACGTGTGGGGTGGCTGGGCGCTCGTTGAGATGGAATCTCCAGCTCATCAGAGACGTCATCGCTTGGGCAGAGGATCGGGACCTGCCACTTATGGTGGTGGGTCTTGATCAGGCCAAAGCCTTTGATAGGGTTCACTGGGGTTTTATGTTCAAAGTTTTAGAGAGAATAGGCTTAGGGCGGGTTTTTGTTGGGTGGCTGCGTACTCTGTACACAGCAGTGGGGAGCACGGTTTCTGTTAATGGGCACTTGGGGGAGTTTTTTGGGTTGCACGCAGGGGTAAGACAGGGGTGTCCGCTCTCTCCCCTGCTCTACGTCCTTTATATGGAGCCCCTGGCGGCGGCCATTAGGGCTGACCCGGGTGTGAAGGGTATCCTGGTACCAGGCAGCAGGGGCCTGAGGGTCAAGTTGTCGCAGTATGCGGATGATACCACACTGCTACTGGACAACGATGCGTGTCTGAGTCGGTCTTTGGAGATCTTCCAGGACTTTGGCCGGGTGTCTGGCGCGGAGCTCAACCGTGCTAAATCCTCGGTTAAGTTCTTTGGGCGGTGGAAGAGTAGGTCAGACGTACCAGGAGGGCTGTCGCTCTGTGAAGGGGCCCTGAGGATTCTTGGGGTCCTCTTTGAGGCAGCCCACAGTGCCACGGTCAACTGGACCAGGCGAATAGATGCAGTTCATAAAAAGTTTGCCCTCTGGAAGGCCAGGAGACTGACCTTTACGGGGAAGGTACTGGTTTTGAAGGTAGACGTGTTGCCGTCCCTCCTGTACCTGGCGTACATCTTTCCGATGCCGGCCAGCATGCGGAGGCCGCTCACTCGGCTTGTGTTTCGTTTCATGTGGGGGGGGAGTTATGAATACGTGGCGAGGGCACGCATGTTGGCTCCGGTGGGGGAAGGGGGGAGGGACGTGCCCCATTTCCCACTCAAGTTGGACTGCATTTTTGTTTCTTTTTTGCTCAAAGAATTGTCCTCTCCGGTAGTCCATCCATCTGGCTACTTCCTCCGGTTCTACTTTGCCTACCCGGCAAGGAGGGTCATGGCCTGGTCCAATTCGGCCCCCCGGGCGGAGCAGTTGCCGTGGCATTTTGGCCACGCGGCAAAGTGGCTGCGGGCTCATCCTGGGGTTTTGGAAGGGGATGTGGGGTTGGACCAGAAGAGGCTCTATGCCGAGGTGAGACAGGGAGTGACCGCGCCAGCTGTGGTGGGGATACCCGCTACAGTTTGGTTGTCGGTACAACTGCCTGGCCTGGACAATGGGCTCAAGGATTTAGGATGGCTGATGTTACACAGGAGTTTGCCGGTGCGTGAGATCATGCACCGGCATGGCTTGGCGAGATCCCCGGTGTGCCCCAGAGCTGGTTGCTTTGTGGACGAGACTATTAGACACGTCATGTGGGACTGTCCTTTTGCAGGGGTGGTGTGGGCTAGGGCATCTGTGTTGATTGGGAGGTTGGAGGGGAGTGTTGGGGTCACATGGGCAAGATTGGAGAGAGGGATTGGGAGAGCTGGGGGGGGGCGTAGGGGGCGTCTCCTGCAATGGCTGCTCATGGGCCTTTTTAAGAAGGGGCTGTGGGAGGCCAGACAGGCTCTGGTTAAAAAGGCGGTGGATTGGGGGGTGGAGGGGGTTGTTAGGAGAGTAGAGGGGGACGTAAAGGGAAGGATGCGGTGGGATGTGAAGAGGTGGGGACATCATGCTGCTAGGGAGAGATGGAAGGGGGGTTTAGGTTTGATGGAAGGGATGTAGTGGTTGCTTAGGATATTGACATATGGTTTTTTTTTGTGGAGACCGGAAAGTGCATAAGTGGAAAATGGGGACATGGTTTTTTGTCTTGGATAGTGGGCTATTGTTTTGGGTGGGATAAAGGGAGGTTTTGGTTAACAGTGGGTGGTTTAATTTGGGGTTCATTTTCATTTTCAACTGTAACAGGGACAGCATACAATAAGGAACATAAAATGAAAATGTAGAAATGCAAATGTTCAGGAAAGTTTTGTTTGGATTAGTAGGGAAAGGTAAATTAAGAATGTGTGCACATGTATGGGTGTTTTAAATAGTATGATAGGAAGTCGTTTTGTAGTTTGTATGGTATAGGGACAGATAGGATGTGATAACATGTATATGATTATTTTTGATATAAAATTAAGAAAGAAGGTAAAAACTCCCCTCCCAGCTGGTTGGAGGGGAGGAGAAGCCCGATTTCACAAAAAAAAAAAAAAAAAAAAAAAATCTGTTCTTATCAGTTTAATATCTGATACGTCCCCTACCCGGGGACCATATATTAAATTGATTTTTGGAACAGGGAGATGGAATAGGGGCTTGCTCCGTCCACTCCACGCATCGACCTGGTCTTGCAGTATCTCCAGGAACGGTGCACTAACTCCTCCTAACTTTGTCAAAGTAAATGTTTTGGTACGCTAATCTGCGATGGGTTAAAGGCAATGCAAAAAAAAAGAAATCATTAGATGGGCAATGCTCTGTTTAATCTGCGTTATGTTTTCCCGCCCTTTTTGTTAAAAAAAAAAAAAAAACGTCCGTGTGTGTGTGTGTGTGTGTGTGTGTGTGTGTGTGTGTGTGTGTGTGTGTGTGTGTGTGTGTGTGTGTGTGTGTGTGTGTGTGTAAATGGCTGCATTTACATAGCGCTTTACAATTTGTTCCTCACATTTTACCCATTCACTCAGACGTTCACACACCGATGGCGGAGGCAACCATGCAAGGTGCCAACCTACCTGCTCATCAGGAGCAATTAGGGGATAAGTGTCTTTAAACAAAGCACAATTGATGCAAACACAGACAACGTGTTGTAAATGCTAGTACAGTAACATCCACCCCCCTGCGTCCTGTATCAGCCGCGCCGGGCGTGCCCGCTGGCCATAATGGGGGTTATCGCTTCTCGGCCTTTTGGCTAAGATCAAGTGTAGTATCTGTTCTTATCAGTTTAATATCTGATACGTCCCCTACCCGGGGACCATATATTAAATTGATTTTTGGAACAGGGAGATGGAATAGGGGCTTGCTCCGTCCACTCCACGCATCGACCTGGTCTTGCAGTATCTCCAGGAACGGTGCACTAACTCCTCCTAACTTTGTCAAAGTAAATGTTTTGGTACGCTAATCTGCGATGGGTTAAAGGCAATGCAAAAAAAAGAAATCATTAGATGGGCAATGCTCTGTTTAATCTGCGTTATGTTTTCCCGCCCTTTTTGTTAAAAAAAAAACGTCCGTGTGTGTGTGTGTGTGTGTGTGTGTGTGTGTGTGTGTGTGTGTGTGTAAATGGCTGCATTTACATAGCGCTTTACAATTTGTTCCTCACATTTTACCCATTCACTCAGACGTTCACACACCGATGGCGGAGGCAACCATGCAAGGTGCCAACCTACCTGCTCATCAGGAGCAATTAGGGGATAAGTGTCTTTAAACAAAGCACAATTGATGCAAACACAGACAACGTGTTGTAAATGCTAGTACAGTAACATCCACCCCCCTGCGTCCTGTATCAGCCGCGCCGGGCGTGCCCGCTGGCCATAATGGGGGTTATCGCTTCTCGGCCTTTTGGCTAAGATCAAGTGTAGTATCTGTTCTTATCAGTTTAATATCTGATACGTCCCCTACCCGGGGACCATATATTAAATTGATTTTTGGAACAGGGAGATGGAATAGGGGCTTGCTCCGTCCACTCCACGCATCGACCTGGTCTTGCAGTATCTCCAGGAACGGTGCACTAACTCCTCCTAACTTTGTCAAAGTAAATGTTTTGGTACGCTAATCTGCGATGGGTTAAAGGCAATGCAAAAAAAAAGAAATCATTAGATGGGCAATGCTCTGTTTAATCTGCGTTATGTTTTCCCGCCCTTTTTGTTAAAAAAAAAAAAAAAAACGTCCGTGTGTGTGTGTGTGTGTGTGTGTGTGTGTGTGTGTGTAAATGGCTGCATTTACATAGCGCTTTACAATTTGTTCCTCACATTTTACCCATTCACTCAGACGTTCACACACCGATGGCGGAGGCAACCATGCAAGGTGCCAACCTACCTGCTCATCAGGAGCAATTAGGGGATAAGTGTCTTTAAACAAAGCACAATTGATGCAAACACAGACAACGTGTTGTAAATGCTAGTACAGTAACATCCACCCCCCTGCGTCCTGTATCAGCCGCGCCGGGCGTGCCCGCTGGCCATAATGGGGGTTATCGCTTCTCGGCCTTTTGGCTAAGATCAAGTGGATGACCGGTGTATGCTGTTCCTGGTTTTGTTTGCTTGTTTATTATTTTTCTCACATTTCCACAGTCGTGCGGTGTATGGGACTGGAAATTGAGTTTTTTTTTATTGTTTGTGCTGGCTTCTCCCTACGATGGCCAGCACTCCACGGCAGTCGACCCCTAGGGCTGGGTTACGGTTTTCGGCGAGGTTCATATGGAAGGATGGAACGATGCCCATGTGGAACAGAGATGTGTTTGTGGATGGTGTCATCATGACTCAACTCAAGTTGAAGGCGGACGATATTTTTTGCATCCAGCACAATGCCCAGGAGAGGGGCTACGATGTTTCCTTCAGATCCAGTTTGGGGCTCCAGGGGGTTTTGGAGGACTGCAAGCGGATGGAGGCTGATGTCGGACCCCTCAGCCATTTCGAGGTGTTTTCTCTGGACAGGCTGAATTTCCGAGTTATCAATGTCACAATGTACAACCCGTACGTGATTGATAAGGAGGTGACTGATTTTTTGGCCCCCTACGCTGAGGTGATATCTGAGGTCCGGAGGATCAGAGACAGACGTGGGATCTGGACGGGGCGGAGGCAGGTGCAGGTGCTCCTAAAGGCTGTTCCCGGTGGCTGTGACGGGCTGGCTCATCCCCCAGCCTTCTTTTCCTTGGGGCCTGATAGGGGGTATTTGTTTTATAACAACCAGCCCCCTTTCTGCCGAAGGTGCCGGGTGGCAGGGCACTCTGATGGAAAGTGTGGGGAGGTGAGGTGCCACCATTGCAAGGAGGAGGGCCACATGGCTAAAGATTGTAAGGTTGGTAAGAAATGCCACAACTGCAGTTCCACCGACCACCTGGTGAGGGCCTGTCCCCAGGAGCGGCGGTATTCGTCAGTGGTGGTGATGGGGAAGGAGCTTGCACCGAAGACCGGAGAGGAGGAAGAAAGTGCACCAGTGGCACCAGCACCAGCACCAATAGAGGCGATTCCTGTGGAGAAGGACGCAGAGGTGGAGACGGTACTCCTGGTTGGCAACAAGACAGTTTCCCCTTTGTCTTCCGATGGAGAGGCGATGGACGAGGAGGAGGTGGTCGGTGGAGCCAGCGGAGCCAGTGGAGCCAGTGGAGCCAGAAAACGGAGGTTAAGGGTTAAAAGGACTACACCTGGGTCAGAAGGTATGGGGGCAGGGGAAATTACCGGTGGGGGCCCACAAAAAAAGGTAAGGGGAGGGAAGGGAGGTAGGGTGGCCCTCTTAGTGCAACAGGTCGGTGGGGAGCAGGGGGTTGGTGGGGGAGTGGGTTTGGCGGATGTTGAGGCTGAGGGGGAGGGGGTTTGTTTACCGGTTTCCCCTGTCCTGGACAGTATGGACAGTATGGACCCTTTTGAGACTCCAAGCCTTGGGGAAGGGTTACAGGTGGGAGCACCCAACACTTTGCCTGCTTCTTGGGATAAGGGGGAGGATGGGGAGGACAGTTAAAAGTGGGGGTAGGGGTATTATTGTGGGTTGGTTTTTTGTTTAATTTAATTTTATTATTGTCAATGGCTTTCACAGTGGGCACTTTTAATGCACGGGGGTTGAGGGGTTCTGTTAAGAGGAGGGGCTTTTTTGATTATGTTGCCTCACTCAGGCTTACCGTTTGTTTTGTTCAAGAGGTGCACTTACGGGATGGGAGGGATTGTGGTGTGTTTTCAAAGGAATGGGACAAGGGGGAATCGTTTTGGTCAGTGGGGGGGGTTCACTCATCTGGTGTGGGGATACTGTTTGGAAACCGGGAGGCAAGGGTGGTGGGTTCTTTTGTAATTGTGCAGGGGAGGGTTATGGGGGTTGATGTGAATATTGGGGTTTTGAAATTGAGGGTGGTGGTGGTGTACGGGCCACAGAGGGCGGGTGAAAGGAGTGCCATGATGGAGGCTTTAAGGCCTTTTTTTGCCACAAACAGGCAGATGGTGGTGGGGGGTGATTTTAATGTGGATCTGGGGAGGGTGGGTGATCCAAGTGCTGGGTGTGTGGGTTCTTTTTTTAAGGGGCAGGGGCTTGTGGATGGAGGGAAGGCACTTACCCCTCGAATAGATGGTCCCACATGGCGTAACTCCCGGGGGGTAGCCAGGCGTCTCGATTATGTGTTTTTTTCTCGGTCCTTGGTCCTATTGTCGGGCCGGGTGGTCCCTGTTTTTTTCTCTGACCATGATGGGCTCCTCTTTCGGGTCCGGTCTAGCGCTCCTGTTTTCGGCCCCGGGTACTGGAGGTTGAACTCCAGTGTCCTTGGCGAGGATGAGTTCTGCAGTAGCTTTGTCTCCTTTTTCCGGGGGCTCGAGGGACTTAGGGCTTTGTTTTCTGGTGTGGTGGAGTGGTGGGAGGGGGCTAAGGAGAGGATAAAGGGGTTTTGTATTATGTATTGTCAACGGAGGGCGAAGGAGGCGGGGAGGGAAGTGCTCCGTCTTCAACACCTCCTCGAGCTCGAGTACACTTTGGGTAACCTAGGTGGCGCTGTAGACCAGCGGGCTTGTGACTCCCTTAAGACAGAACTTAGGGATGTCTATGAGGATAAGGCCCGTGCTTACCTGACGCGGTCACGTCGTGAGTTCTTGGAGAAGAATGAGACGTGTTCCGCAGCCTTTTTCAGCAGCGTGAGGGCTGATAAGGGAAGGAAGGTGATATCGGGAGTTAGGGACAGTCAGGGTCAGGTGGTTACTGAGACAGGGGAGATGGTAAGGGTCGCAACCGATCACTTCCGCTCCTTCTTCTGTGAACGAGTGGTGGATGAGGAGCGAGCAGAGGCTTTTTTGCAGCTTGTGGCTCAGAGGGTACCGTCAGACCTGGCTGAGGCTTTGGAGGCCCCTCTCTCTCTCGAGGAATTGGAGGGTGCCCTTCGTAGAATGGGCAAGCGTAAGGTTCCGGGCATCGATGGCCTGCCGGCTGAGTTTTATCTCATGTTTTGGGATATTCTCGGCCCGGTGGTTCTCGAGGTCCTGACCGAGGTCCTCCGCACAGGGGCACTGGGAGGGTCAATGGCTAAGGGGGTGATCTCACTTCTGTTTAAGAAGGGGGACGCCTCTGACCTTAAGAACTGGCGGCCATTGACCATGCTGTGTGTTGATTACAAGCTTTTGGCTAAGGTTCTCACAGACCGTCTGTGCACAGCTCTCCCAGATGCGGTCCATGTGGATCAGACGTGTGGGGTGGCTGGGCGCTCGTTGAGATGGAATCTCCAGCTCATCAGAGACGTCATCGCTTGGGCAGAGGATCGGGACCTGCCACTTATGGTGGTGGGTCTTGATCAGGCCAAAGCCTTTGATAGGGTTCACTGGGGTTTTATGTTCAAAGTTTTAGAGAGAATAGGCTTAGGGCGGGTTTTTGTTGGGTGGCTGCGTACTCTGTACACAGCAGTGGGGAGCACGGTTTCTGTTAATGGGCACTTGGGGGAGTTTTTTGGGTTGCACGCAGGGGTAAGACAGGGGTGTCCGCTCTCTCCCCTGCTCTACGTCCTTTATATGGAGCCCCTGGCGGCGGCCATTAGGGCTGACCCGGGTGTGAAGGGTATCCTGGTACCAGGCAGCAGGGGCCTGAGGGTCAAGTTGTCGCAGTATGCGGATGATACCACACTGCTACTGGACAACGATGCGTGTCTGAGTCGGTCTTTGGAGATCTTCCAGGACTTTGGCCGGGTGTCTGGCGCGGAGCTCAACCGTGCTAAATCCTCGGTTAAGTTCTTTGGGCGGTGGAAGAGTAGGTCAGACGTACCAGGAGGGCTGTCGCTCTGTGAAGGGGCCCTGAGGATTCTTGGGGTCCTCTTTGAGGCAGCCCACAGCGCCACGGTCAACTGGACCAGGCGAATAGATGCAGTTCATAAAAAGTTTGCCCTCTGGAAGGCCAGGAGACTGACCTTTACGGGGAAGGTACTGGTTTTGAAGGTAGACGTGTTGCCGTCCCTCCTGTACCTGGCGTACATCTTTCCGATGCCGGCCAGCATGCGGAGGCCGCTCACTCGGCTTGTGTTTCGTTTCATGTGGGGGGGGAGTTATGAATACGTGGCGAGGGCACGCATGTTGGCTCCGGTGGGGGAAGGGGGGAGGGACGTGCCCCATTTCCCACTCAAGTTGGACTGCATTTTTGTTTCTTTTTTGCTCAAAGAATTGTCCTCTCCGGTAGTCCATCCATCTGGCTACTTCCTCCGGTTCTACTTTGCCTACCCGGCAAGGAGGGTCATGGCCTGGTCCAATTCGGCCCCCCGGGCGGAGCAGTTGCCGTGGCATTTTGGCCACGCGGCAAAGTGGCTGCGGGCTCATCCTGGGGTTTTGGAAGGGGATGTGGGGTTGGACCAGAAGAGGCTCTATGCCGAGGTGAGACAGGGAGTGACCGCGCCAGCTGTGGTGGGGATACCCGCTACAGTTTGGTTGTCGGTACAACTGCCTGGCCTGGACAATGGGCTCAAGGATTTAGGATGGCTGATGTTACACAGGAGTTTGCCGGTGCGTGAGATCATGCACCGGCATGGCTTGGCGAGATCCCCGGTGTGCCCCAGAGCTGGTTGCTTTGTGGACGAGACTATTAGACACGTCATGTGGGACTGTCCTTTTGCAGGGGTGGTGTGGGCTAGGGCATCTGTGTTGATTGGGAGGTTGGAGGGGAGTGTTGGGGTCACATGGGCAAGATTGGAGAGAGGGATTGGGAGAGCTGGGGGGGGGCGTAGGGGGCGTCTCCTGCAATGGCTGCTCATGGGCCTTTTTAAGAAGGGGCTGTGGGAGGCCAGACAGGCTCTGGTTAAAAAGGCGGTGGATTGGGGGGTGGAGGGGGTTGTTAGGAGAGTAGAGGGGGACGTAAAGGGAAGGATGCGGTGGGATGTGAAGAGGTGGGGACATCATGCTGCTAGGGAGAGATGGAAGGGGGGTTTAGGTTTGATGGAAGGGATGTAGTGGTTGCTTAGGATATTGACATATGGTTTTTTTTGTGGAGACCGGAAAGTGCATAAGTGGAAAATGGGGACATGGTTTTTTGTCTTGGATAGTGGGCTATTGTTTTGGGTGGGATAAAGGGAGGTTTTGGTTAACAGTGGGTGGTTTAATTTGGGGTTCTTTTTCATTTTCAACTGTAACAGGGACAGCATACAATAAGGAACATAAAATGAAAATGTAGAAATGCAAATGTTCAGGAAAGTTTTGTTTGGATTAGTAGGGAAAGGTAAATTAAGAATGTGTGCACATGTATGGGTGTTTTAAATAGTATGATATGAAGTCGTTTTGTAGTTTGTATGGTATAGGGACAGATAGGATGTGATAACATGTATATGATTATTTTTGATATAAAATTAAGAAAGAAGGTAAAAACTCCCCTCCCAGCTGGTTGGAGGGGAGGAGAAGCCCGATTTCACAAAAAAAAAAAAAAAATCTGTTCTTATCAGTTTAATATCTGATACGTCCCCTACCCGGGGACCATATATTAAATTGATTTTTGGAACAGGGAGATGGAATAGGGGCTTGCTCCGTCCACTCCACGCATCGACCTGGTCTTGCAGTATCTCCAGGAACGGTGCACTAACTCCTCCTAACTTTGTCAAAGTAAATGTTTTGGTACGTTAATCTGCGATGGGTTGAAGGCAATGCAAAAAAAAGAAATCATTAGATGGGCAATGCTCTGTTTAATCTGCGTTATGTTTTCCCGCCCTTTTAAAAAAAAAAAAAAAAAGTCTGTGTGTGTGTGTGTGTGTGTGTGTGTGTGTGTGTGTGTGTGTGTGTGTGTGTGTAAATAGCTGCATTTACATAGCGCTTTACAATTTGTTCCTCACATTTTACCCATTCACTCAGACGTTCACACACCGATGGCGGAGGCAACCATGCAAGGTGCCAACCTACCTGCTCATCAGGAGCAATTAGGGGATAAGTGTCTTTAAACAAAGCACAATTGATGCAAACACAGACAACGTGTTGTAAATGCTAGTACAGTAACATCCACCCCCCTGCGTCCTGTATCAGCCGCGCCGGGCGTGCCCGCTGGCCATAATGGGGGTTATCGCTTCTCGGCCTTTTGGCTAAGATCAAGTGTAGTATCTGTTCTTATCAGTTTAATATCTGATACGTCCCCTACCCGGGGACCATATATTAAATTGATTTTTGGAACAGGGAGATGGAATAGGGGCTTGCTCCGTCCACTCCACGCATGGACCTGGTCTTGCAGTATCTCCAGGAACGGTGCACTCACTCCTCCTAACTTTGTCAAAGTAAATGTTTTGGTACGCTAATCTGCGATGGGTTAAAGGCAATGCAAAAAAAAGAAATCATTAGATGGGCAATGCTCTGTTTAATCTGCGTTATGTTTTCCCGCCCTTTTTGTTAAAAAAAAAAAAAAAAAAAAAAAAAAACGTCCGTGTGTGTGTGTGTGTGTGTGTGTGTGTGTGTGTGTGTAAATGGCTGCATTTACATAGCGCTTTACAATTTGTTCCTCACATTTTACCCATTCACTCAGACGTTCACACACCGATGGCGGAGGCAACCATGCAAGGTGCCAACCTACCTGCTCATCAGGAGCAATTAGGGGATAAGTGTCTTTAAACAAAGCACAATTGATGCAAACACAGACAACGTGTTGTAAATGCTAGTACAGTAACATCCACCCCCCTGCGTCCTGTATCAGCCGCGCCGGGCGTGCCTGCTGGCCATAATGGGGGTTATCGCTTCTCGGCCTTTTGGCTAAGATCAAGTGTAGTATCTGTTCTTATCAGTTTAATATCTGATACGTCCCCTACCCGGGGACCATATATTAAATTGATTTTTGGAACAGGGAGATGGAATAGGGGCTTGCTCCGTCCACTCCACGCATCGACCTGGTCTTGCAGTATCTCCAGGAACGGTGCACTAACTCCTCCTAACTTTGTCAAAGTAAATGTTTTGGTACGCTAATCTGCGATGGGTTAAAGGCAATGCAAAAAAAAGAAATCATTAGATGGGCAATGCTCTGTTTAATCTGCGTTATGTTTTCCCGCCCTTTTTGTTAAAAAAAAAACGTCTGTGTGTGTGTGTGTGTGTGTGTGTGTGTGTGTGTGTGTGTGTGTGTGTGTGTGTGTGTGTAAATGGCTGCATTTACATAGCGCTTTACAATTTGTTCCTCACATTTTACCCATTCACTCAGACGTTCACACACCGATGGCGGAGGCAACCATGCAAGGTGCCAACCTACCTGCTCATCAGGAGCAATTAGGGGATAAGTGTCTTTAAACAAAGCACAATTGATGCAAACACAGACAACGTGTTGTAAATGCTAGTACAGTAACATCCACCCCCCTGCGTCCTGTATCAGCCGCGCCGGGCGTGCCCGCTGGCCATAATGGGGGTTATCGCTTCTCAGCCTTTTGGCTAAGATCAAGTGTAGTATCTGTTCTTATCAGTTTAATATCTGATACGTCCCCTACCCGGGGACCCAGGGCCGCCTCAGGGGGTGTGCGAGCAGTGCGGTCGCACAGGGCCTCGTGGGAAGGGGGGCATCGAAAAAAAAAATAAAAAAAAAATATTTTTTATTTCTTTTTTTATTTCTTTTTTTTTCTTTTTTTCTTTTTTTTTGTGAGGCCCCCCTTCCCGCGAGGCCCTTTTTCATCACAGACCTAAAATCTAGTTTTGCTTATATGCTTATATATTTCACATTAGACACGTTTGTAGAATGTGTCTGACTTGTTCCTGCCTCTGCGGCTCTGCAGACTGCAGTTTTCCGGTTTCTGCGGCTTTGCTGCTCTACAGATTTTAGGATAGTGTTTCCGGTCTCTTATCCCGTCCACCGTAATAGAAGAAGAAGAAGAAGAAGAAGAAGACACACGACACGAGGTAGAGGGATGATCTAATTCAGCGCGGAGGATGTCTTTTCAAAAGCAGCATGGATCAGAAGAAATTACACCGTGGGCCAAGAAAGTCTCCTTCCAACTTTACCATTGGCGCCGCATTGATACTGCGTTATGGTGAGTCAACCTATGATTATATTCCCGCCGTGGACCTATCTCTCTTTCTCTCTCTCTGGAGCCAAACTGGTCGACTAGCTGTAGCCTGTTGTAGTATGGAGTTAGTAGCTAACGGTGTGTGGCCTGGTGTCAGCGCCTGTATTGCTTTTCTCATGTTGTAGTTTCAGTGGTAGTGCGTTATGTCAATATCTCACGGATATTGACATTATCCGTGAGAATAGCAGGGGGTTCTGGCTTATTTTTGTCCCGCCAGCGAGAGGCCTTTCGTCAACGTGGAGACCTGTGTTGCGGCCTTTCGCCCTGCGTTCCTTGGTGCAGGTAAGATTAATGAAAATGTCATGACATTACCCCACTCTTCCTTCCTTCCCCTCCCGAATGTTTTGTTAATAACGATGTTTTTTTCCAGGCAAAACATATGCTACTTCACAACATTTGGAGATACGACATGTGCTGTGTGTAAATGTCTTGGTCGTTTGTGTAGCTTGGGTAGCGTTGGGCCGTTGGCCAAAGCTGTGTGTGGCCTGGTGTCACAGTACCTGGCTAGCCTATTTAGCTGATGTCGGCCATTGGCTCCTTGCTGCTTTGGTTTCTCTGGTATAGACCCTCTTCTTGTTGGATTTAAGTGTTGATCTTTGTCCTTTTGGATCTCTCATACATGCTCTAGTCTCTCTCTAACACACACACACATGACAAACACACATGTTCTCTCTCTCTCTCTTTCTAACACACACAGTCTGCCTATGGCGGCCTTTCTCGATGGCTAGGCTGTGCTCAAGGATCTTCAGTCACAGTGCTCAGGTATTCTGCCACTGTGTACTCTCTGTTTAGGGCCAAATAGCATTTCAATTTCTTTCCAATGTGTCTCTCTCTCTCTCTCTCTCTCTCTCTCTCTCTCTCTCTCTCTCTCTCTCTCTCTCTCTCTCTCTCTCTCTTGGATTTAAGTGTTGATCTTTGTCCTTTTGAATCTCTCATACATGCTCTATACATGCTCTAGTCTCTCTCTAACACACACACACATGACAAACACACATGTTCTCTCTCTCTCTCTCTCTTTCTAACACACACAGTCTGCCTATGGCGGCCTTTCTCGATGGCTAGGCTGTGCTCAAGGATCTTCAGTCACAGTGCTCAGGTATTCTGCCACTGTGTACTCTCTGTTTAGGGCCAAATAGCATTTCAATTTCTTTCCAATGTGTCTCTCTCTCTCTCTCTCTCTGTACACTGTATATTGACTGTAGAACGGGAGCTCTCTCTCGCTCTCTCTTTTGCTATATGTTGACTGTATCATGCCCCGCCTCGGGCAGCGCTATTATTTAAGAATATGTTGACTGTATAAAAAAAAAAAAAAAAAAAAAAAAATATATATATATATATATATATATATATATTTTTTTTTTTAACCTTTGGGGGGGGGGGGGGGGGGGCTCGCGTTAAATCTCGCACAGGGCCTCGCATTTCTCCCAGGCGGCCCTGCGGGGACCATATATTAAATTGATTTTTGGAACAGGGAGATGGAATAGGGGCTTGCTCCGTCCACTCCACGCATCGACCTGGTCTTGCAGTATCTCCAGGAACGGTCCACTAACTCCTCCTAACTTTGTCAAAGTAAATGTTTTGGTACGCTAATCTGCGATGGGTTAAAGGCAATGCAAAAAAAAGAAATCATTAGATGGGCAATGCTCTGTTTAATCTGCGTTATGTTTTCCCGCCCTTTTTGTTAAAAAAAAACCGTCCGTGTGTGTGTGTGTGTGTGTGTGTGTGTGTGTGTGTGTGTGTGTGTGTGTGTGTGTAAATGGCTGCATTTACATAGCGCTTTACAATTTGTTCCTCACATTTTACCCATTCACTCAGACGTTCACACACCGATGGCGGAGGCAACCATGCAAGGTGCCAACATACCTGCTCATCAGGAGCAATTAGGGGATAAGTGTCTTTAAACAAAGCACAATTGATGCAAACACAGACAACGTGTTGTAAATGCTAGTACAGTAACATCCACCCCCCTGCGTCCTGTATCAGCCGCGCCGGGCGTGCCCGCTGGCCATAATGGGGGTTATCGCTTCTCGGCCTTTTGGCTAAGATCAAGTGGATGACCGGTGTATGCTGTTCCTGGTTTTGTTTGCTTGTTTATTATTTTTCTCACATTTCCACAGTCGTGCGGTGTATGGGACTGGAAATTGAGTTTTTTTTATTGTTTGTGCTGGCTTCTCCCTACGATGGCCAGCACTCCACGGCAGTCGACCCCTAGGGCTGGGTTACGGTTTTCGGCGAGGTTCATATGGAAGGATGGAACGATGCCCATGTGGAACAGAGATGTGTTTGTGGATGGTGTCATCATGACTCAACTCAAGTTGAAGGCGGACGATATTTTTTGCATCCAGCACAATGCCCAGGAGAGGGGCTACGATGTTTCCTTCAGATCCAGTTTGGGGCTCCAGGGGGTTTTGGAGGACTGCAAGCGGATGGAGGCTGATGTCGGACCCCTCAGCCATTTCGAGGTGTTTTCTCTGGACAGGCTGAATTTTCGAGTTATCAATGTCACAATGTACAACCCGTACGTGATTGATAAGGAGGTGACTGATTTTTTGGCCCCCTACGCTGAGGTGATATCTGAGGTCCGGAGGATCAGAGACAGACGTGGGATCTGGACGGGGCGGAGGCAGGTGCAGGTGCTCCTAAAGGCTGTTCCCGGTGGCTGTGACGGGCTGGCTCATCCCCCAGCCTTCTTTTCCTTGGGGCCTGATAGGGGGTATTTGTTTTATAACAACCAGCCCCCTTTCTGCCGAAGGTGCCGGGTGGCAGGGCACTCTGATGGAAAGTGTGGGGAGGTGAGGTGCCACCATTGCAAGGAGGAGGGCCACATGGCTAAAGATTGTAAGGTTGGTAAGAAATGCCACAACTGCAGTTCCACCGACCACCTGGTGAGGGCCTGTCCCCAGGAGCGGCGGTATTCGTCAGTGGTGGTGATGGGGAAGGAGCTTGCACCGAAGACCGGAGAGGAGGAAGAAAGTGCACCAGTGGCACCAGCACCAGCACCAATAGAGGCGGTTCCTGTGGAGAAGGACGCAGAGGCGGAGACGGTACTCCTGGTTGGCAACAAGACAGTTTCCCCTTTGTCTTCCGATGGAGAGGCGATGGACGAGGAGGAGGTGGTCGGTGGAGCCAGCGGAGCCAGTGGAGCCAGTGGAGCCAGAAAACGGAGGTTAAGGGTTAAAAGGACTACACCTGGGTCAGAAGGTATGGGGGCAGGGGAAATTACCGGTGGGGGCCCACAAAAAAAGGTAAGGGGAGGGAAGGGAGGTAGGGTGGCCCTCTTAGTGCAACAGGTCGGTGGGGAGCAGGGGGTTGGTGGGGGAGTGGGTTTGGCGGATGTTGAGGCTGAGGGGGAGGGGGTTTGTTTACCGGTTTCCCCTGTCCTGGAGGGTCCTACTAATCACCCCAAAGTACCAGAAAATACCAGAAAATACCAGAAACTACCCCAAAATACCCCAAAGTATACCCCAAAATACCAGAAACTACCCCAAAATACCCCAAAGTATACCCCAAAATACCAGAAACTACCCCAAAATACCCCAAAATACCAGAAAATACCAGAAAATACCAGAAACTACCCCAAAATACCCCAAAGTATACCCCAAAATACCAGAAAATACCAGAAACTACCCCAAAATACCCCAAAGTATACCCCAAAATACCAGAAACTACCCCAAAATACCCCAAAGTATACCACAAAATACCAGAAACTACCCCAAAATACCAGAAACTACCCCAAAATACCCCAAAGTATACCCCAAAATACCAGAAACTACCCCAAAATACCCCAAAATACCAGAAAATACCAGAAAATACCAGAAAATACCAGAAACTACCCCAAAATACCCCAAAGTATACCCCAAAATACCAGAAACTACCCCAAAATACCCCAAAATACCAGAAAATACCAGAAACTACCCCAAAGTATACCCCAAAATACCAGAAACTACCCCAAAATACCCCAAAATACCAGAAAATACCAGAAAATACCAGAAACTACCCCAAAATACCCCAAAGTATACCCCAAAATACCAGAAAATACCAGAAACTACCCCAAAATACCCCAAAGTATACCCCAAAATACCAGAAACTACCCCAAAATACCCCAAAGTATACCACAAAATACCAGAAACTACCCCAAAATACCAGAAACTACCCCAAAATACCCCAAAGTATACCCCAAAATACCAGAAACTACCCCAAAATACCCCAAAATACCAGAAAATACCAGAAAATACCAGAAACTACCCCAAAGTATACCCCAAAATACCAGAAACTACCCCAAAATACCCCAAAATACCAGAAAATACCAGAAACTACCCCAAAATACCCCAAAGTATACCCCAAAATACCAGAAACTACCCCAAAATACCCCAAAATACCAGAAAATACCAGAAACTACCCCAAAATACCCCAAAGTATACCCCAAAATACCAGAAACTACCCCAAAATACCCTAAAATACCCCAAAGTATACCCCAAAGTACCAGAAAATACCCCAAAATACCCCAAATAGTGTGTAATAGTGTAATAGTGTAATAGTAGTAATAGTGTGTAATAGTGTAATAGTGTGTACTTGTGTAATAGTGTGTAATTGTGTAATAGTGTGTAATAGTGTAATAGTGTGTAATAGTGTAATAGTGTGTAATAGTGTAATAGTGTGTAAAAGTGTAATAGTGTGCTAGTGTAATAGTGTGTAATAGTGTAATAGTGTGTAAAAGTGTAATAGTGTGCTAGTGTAATAGTGTGTAATAGTGTGTAATAGTGTAATAGTGTAATAGTGTGTAATGGTGTAATAGTGTGTAATAGTGTGTAATAGTGTGTAATAGTGTAATAGTGTAATAGTGTGCTAGTGTAATAGTGTAATAGTGTGATAGTGTAATAGTGTGTAATAGTGTAATAGTGTGTAATAGTGTGCGTGTGTGTGTGTGTGTGCGCGTGTGCGTGTGTGTGTGTGTGTGTGTGTCTCCACATTATGGCTGTAGTGACTGAGGCACTCTGTACTCTGGCTGCATCCAGGAAGGGATTAACGCAGTAATGGTTTAGTGAGACAAAGAGTGAGACATAAAAAACGTAGAGGGCTCAGGAGGTAGAGCCGAGCGCTCGTCTGGTTAATCAGAAGATTCCCGGTTCGATTCCGGCTCCTCCCGGCGGCGTGTCCGCGTGTCCTTGAGCAAGACACTTAAGCCCTGCTCCTCCCGGTGAGCAGATTGGCACTTGGCATGGTCGCCTCCGCCGTCGGTGTGTGAGTGAATGTGAGGCATAAATTGTAAAGCGCTTTG
This sequence comes from Notolepis coatsorum, assembly GCF_963971535.1. NCBI lineage: Eukaryota > Metazoa > Chordata > Actinopteri > Aulopiformes > Paralepididae > Notolepis > Notolepis coatsorum. The sequence goes on from NW_028174865.1 coordinate 1,653,418, forward strand.
GATAAAAGAGCTATATAAATAGTTCCTTCTCCCCCTCTCTCTCTCTCTCTCTATCCATCTTTCTCTCTCTCTTCCTCTCTCTCCCCCTTTCTCTCTCTCCATCTCCCTCTATCCCCCTTCTCTCTCTCCATCTCCCTCTCTCCCCCTTCTCTCTCTCTCCATCTCCCCCCTCTCTCTCTCTCTCTATCCATCTTTCTCTCTCCCTCCCTCCCTCTCTCTCCCTTCTTCTCTCTCTCTCTCCCCGTTCTCTCTCTCCCCCTTCTCTCTCTCCATCTCCCTATATCCCCCTTCTCTCTCTCCATCTCCCTCTATCCCCTTCTCTCTCTCTCCATCTCCTCTATCCCCCTTCTCTCTCTCTCCATCTCCCCCCTCTCTCTCTCTCTCTCTCTCTCTCTCTCCATCTCCCTCTATCCCCCTTCTCTCTCTCCATCTCCCCCTCTCTCTCTCTCTCTCTCTCTCTCTCTCTCTCTCTCTTCTCTCTCTCTCTCTCTCTCTCTCTCTCTCTCTCTCTCTCTCTCTCCCCCCCTGGTTGGTTTCCCTTGTTCCACAGCTCCTCCATCAAGATGCCATACAAGTTGGAATCCATCTTGAGTGCTAGAGACCCAGACACACACACACACATACACACACACACGCGCACACACACACACACGCACACACACACGCACACTATTACACACTATTACACTATTCCACTATTACACACTATTACACTATTACACTATCACACTATTACACACTATTACACTATTACACTAGCACACTATTACACTATTACACTATTACACACTATTACACACTATTACACTATTACACTATTACACACTATTACACTATTACACTATTACACACTATTACACTATTACACTAGCACACTATTACACTATTACACACTATTACACTATTACACTATTACACTATTACACACTATTACACACTATTACACTATTACACACTATTACACTATTACACTATTACACACTATTACACTATTACACTATTACACTATTACACACCATTACACACTATTACACACTATTACACTATTACACTATTACACACTATTACAGTATTACACACTATTACACACTATTACACTATTACACTATTACACTATTACACACTATTACACTATTACACACTATTACACACTATTACACTATTACACACTATTACACAAAATTACACTATTACACACTATTACACTATTACACACTATTACACTATTACACTATTACACACTATTACACTATTACACTAGCACACTATTACACTATTACACTATTACACACTATTACACACTATTACACACTATTACACACTATTACACTATTACACTATTACACTATTACACACTATTACACTATTACACACTATTACACACTATTACACTATTACACTATTACACACTATTACACTATTACACTATTACACAATATTACACACTATTACACTATTACACACTATTACACAAAATTACACTATTACACACTATTACACTATTACACACTATTACACTATTACACTATTACACACTATTACACTATTACACTATTACACACTATTACACACTATTACACTATTACACACTATTACACTAGCACACTTACACTTTTACACACTATTACACACTATTACACTATTACACACTATTACACTATTACACACTATTACACTATTACACACTAGTACACACTAGTACACACTATTACACTATTACACACTATCACACTATTACACTATTACACACTATTACACTATTACACACTATTACTACTATTACACTATTACACACTATTACTACTATCACACTATTACACTATTACACACTATTACACTATTACACTAGCACACTATTAAACTATTACACACTATTACACACTATTACACTATTACACACTATTACACTATTACACTATTACACACTATTACACACTATTACACTATTACACTAGCACACTATTACACTTTTACACACTATTACACACTATTACACTATTACACACTATTACACTATTACACACTATCACACTATTACACTATTACACACTATTACACTATTACACACTATTACACTATTACACACTATTTGGGGTACTTTGGGGTATTTTGGGGTATTTTCTGGTATTTTCTGGTACTTTGGGGTATACTTTGGGGTATTTTGGGGTATTTTGGGGTAGTTTCTGGTATTTTGGGGTATACTTTGGGGTATTTTGGGGTATTTTGGGGTAGTTTCTGGTATTTTCTGGTATTTTGGGGTAGTTTCTGGTATTTTGGGGTATACTTTGGGGTATTTTGGGGTAGTTTCTGGTATTTTGGGGTATACTTTGGGGTATTTTGGGGTAGTTTCTGGTATTTTGGGGTATACTTTGGGGTATTTTCTGGTATTTTGGGGTATTTTGGGGTAGTTTCTGGTATTTTGGGGTATACTTTGGGGTATTTTGGGGTATTTTGGGGTAGTTTCTGGTATTTTCTGGTATTTTGGGGTAGTTTCTGGTATTTTGGGGTATACTTTGGGGTATTTTGGGGTAGTTTCTGGTATTTTGGGGTATACTTTGGGGTATTTTGGGGTAGTTTCTGGTATTTTGGGGTATACTTTGGGGTATTTTCTGGTATTTTGGGGTATTTTGGGGTAGTTTCTGGTATTTTGGGGTATACTTTGGGGTATTTTGGGGTAGTTTCTGGTATTTTCTGGTATTTTGGGGTATTTTGGGGTAGTTTCTGGTATTTTGGGGTATACTTTGGGGTATGTTGGGGTAGTTTCTGGTATTTTCTGGTAGTTTGGGGTAGTTTCTGGTATTTTGGGGTATACTTTGGGGTATTTTGGGGTAGTTTCTGGTATTTTGGGGTAGTTTCTGGTATTTTGGGGTATACTTTGGGGTATTTTGGGGTAGTTTCTGGTATTTTGGGGTATACTTTGGGGTATTTTGGGGTAGTTTCTGGTATTTTCTGGTATTTTGGGGTATTTTGGGGTAGTTTCTGGTATTTTGGGGTATACTTTGGGGTATTTTCTGGTATTTTCTGGTATTTTGGGGTATTTTGGGGTAGTTTCTGGTATTTTGGGGTATACTTTGGGGTATTTTGGGGTAGTTTCTGGTATTTTCTGGTATTTTGGGGTATTTTGGGGTAGTTTCTGGTATTTTGGGGTATACTTTGGGGTATTTTGGGGTAGTTTCTGGTATTTTGGGGTATACTTTGGGGTATTTTGGGGTAGTTTCTGGTATTTTCTGGTACTTTGGGGTGATTAGTAGGACCCGTCCTGGACAGTATGGACAGTATGGACCCTTTTGAGACTCCAAGCCTTGGGGAAGGGTTACAGGT